>NC_090924.1:752536514-752860056 GCF_040938575.1 Ambystoma mexicanum
CTAAAGTTAACCGTACTATGATGGAGGTTTGAGAGTGCAATGAATGTATAACATCATACAGTGTCACCGGACAGTTATCTTTTCGAAGTTTGGCAAGAAGAAGCACCCGACTCACTGAGTCGAAGGTGGCATTGAGATCAACAAAAGCAAAAAAAACTGTTGTTTAAACATGTGATATTGCAATTTAACTGAATTAAGGGCAAACAGATTTATGGTAGTTCCCATGCCGGAAACAAATCCTGTATGATGAGGGTCTCGAAGCTGGGATTGTAGAGTCCAGGCATTAAATTCTCGCAAATATCTTTCCTGGCGCATCCAGTAAGGCGATCGGCCGGTAGTTGGAAGGAACACTGCGATCCTCCTTCTTGCTTGAAAATAGGGACGATTATAGAAGTTTTCCAAGATAGGGGGATGGCACGAGAGGTTGATATTTCCTCAAAGATGGAGTAGAGGATATTGGCCCATTCATCTGGGTGGGCTTTGAACATAAAGTTCGAAAGCCCATCTGGACCCATCGCCCTGGAGGAACTTGCCTGCATAATGATGGCACGAATGCTTTCTATAGAGATCTGTAATTGCCACGAGGAGACAGATGTAGGTGTATATATAATTTTTGAATAAACAGAGTCGGCATACAAGGAAGAAAAATGGGAGATCCAAGCTGATTCCTGGACGCTAGTAATTTGTGCGTCTCCCTGGAGATGACATCTGCGGTCATTCAGTAACTGCCACATAGTGGCAGAGTTTTTGTTAGACATGGCATTTTGCATTGTCTCACTATCCTGTTGGAATTGAGCTGCCTTTCCACTCTTTAACCAGTTTTTATAGCAGCATTTGGCTGTTTTTTAAGTGCTGCCAGCGTAGTGGGTCTTATGATGCTGCTAATTTTTTCTTGAAATTTTTGAAATCTGCTTTAATACGATGAGTCTCTGCATTAAAGGTGTGTGGATGTCGTATTTGATTAAACCGGGGAATGGTTATGGTCTTCATGAATGGGTTTAAAAGATCAGAGTATTGCTTAGTATTGGCTTGCAATGCATTATAATCCACTCTATTTTTAAAGTTGGCTAAAGTATCTGAATTCCACAGAAGACGATTTCTTTTGGAATTAACTGTCACCTCTGAGTGCAAGCTTGGCTTGTCTCTGATTATCGCAGAGTTCCAGGTGGAATGCACGATCAACAGTCTATGATCACTGTGTGGTTGGTCACAGATGTCCAATTTGATTGCATTTTTGAACAATCGGGCACTCATATAAATATAATCGGTGGTACTTGTGCTAGACCCACGCTGCCACGTATGTTGGGGAGGTACGTCTCCTTTGACAGAACCGTTGAGCATATAACAATTACGGTCTTGCATAAGGTTGTTCCATCTCTGAGCCTCCTGAGTGCTGCCAGAGGGCTTCCAGCAGTCCAAGTTAAGATCACCCACAATGATAGTATCTGAAATTGTATTGTTCATCATTATCAAGTCTAAAATCCCAGATAGACCATCATAAAAGATGTCATCGGACATGACAGCAGTGTTCCTATAAATATTGACAAATGCTATCACCTGCATGTGGCTAACAATTTGCACTAGTTGGATTTGAGCCCCAACAGATGACCACGGCTTAACACTCAGGCCACTCGAGATATGCACTGCCACAAGGAGACCTGAGGACGGTCTACCCCCACTGGGAAGTGCAGGAAGCAGGCCAATCTCATAAGCATCCCATAATGGGCAGGCGATGAGCCAGGTTTCTTGCAGTGCTATCACCTGGCAAAGATCTGACAGCTTGGCAATGGAAGATTGTAAGTGAGAATTGCCCCTCATATTCCAACTTGCTATTTTAGGCATGACATGTTGATGGTTAGTATTGTTGGGTGGAGACACTCTGAGCAACTACATTGTCTCGCTTTACTCCTTGATAAATGTTTGGTTTCACATAAATATTTTGAGTCTTGGGGCAGACACATGCTGGGTCCTCAGCTAAAAGGAAACCCATGTCGAACAATTGCATCCTACATCTCCAAATGGAATCCCGCACGACTCCAGAAGGGAGCCATAGCCTCACAATTGAGCGTGTCAAGTCCGAGATAAATTCTATTTGATCAATGTCCTGTGTTGACACATTACATAGCTGGGGAACATCTCCAAAAATGTTCAACACACTGTGGCGATTCAAGTCATAGGATGGAAAATTTATATCTCGGCATTTTAGGATGAAAGTCTGAAAATGTGCTCTGCGTGGATGTAAGTGGCGTGAAACTGGTTGCAAGTTGGGCTTCTGTGGTTTCCATTTTAGATTTGAGTTGTCAGTGCTTGCGTTACGATGAACACCACACATTTCCTCCTGCATATGCTGTTCTTCATGTGAGGAAATCTGTTATGGCAATGTTAGTGGCCAAATATTCATCTATCTTCTGCTTGAAATTCTCAAACACATGTTGTGTCGCTAAAGCATCTGTTGTGGGTGCATGCACTTCAGGAAAAGAGGCATTAGCATGTGTTGTGATAGGCAGTCTAGAAGGTTCACAAACTTGTTCACTTAAAATTTTAGTTGGCAAGGTTGGCAAATCGTGAACTGTGGGGACTGAAAGCACTTCAATAGGCTTAACCTGGGTTGAGGCAAACAAATAAGCATTATGTTTCTTTAATGCAGCTAGTTGATTCTCAACCTCATTATTACGAGCTATCGATAATACTAGTTGTGAAAGAGGAGACAGAGAGCCACCCGGACAATCTTTGTTACTTAGTCCGATTGTAACTGGAAGCGCCAAAGGCGGAATTGGAGGCGCTATGGGTGCTGATATTGAAATAGGCGCTGTTCCAGTTGCCACAGGTACATTGTTTTGTGGAGCAGTTGTTTTACTCAAGGCTTTTAAAAAAGATTTGAGTGTTTTTTTTGGTATGTTTGATATTTACCATATTTTTCGGGGTTTTTTTAGCAAAAAGAGAGGTTTCTTTTGAGCAACTTTAGGATTTCTAGATTTGAGTGCCTCTAGATGGCTTGAACCTTGGCCTACTGGACGCTGAGGTGCAGGCACCATATTCACCTGTTTTGCTCCAGAGGTGGATGTACAATAGATGCAGTCTTTACCTCATCACTCGGGACAGAACACATGCTTGTTATAGGACGTATTATGCCAGAGATCAGGGGCAAAGCACAAGATTCTAAAGCCACCTCCTGATATGCAGTATGTATCTGTTCACTATTCATGGCCAGGTTATGAACAATACCATCAACATCAGAATGGAGACATTCCATTGAATTATTCCCTACACACACTTCATTGTGCGCAAGCATACTCTTGGACTGTGTAGTTGAAAAATATGCCGATAACCACTTTGTTAGATCATCAAATTGTTTCGACTGATGTGAGACCTTTGTATCAAGTGACTCAAAGAGTTTACACAGACTCATAATAGTAGTGTTAATGGCAATGAGAGCTGGTTGAATCATGGTTGAATTCTGTACAAATAAATCAGCTGGGACTGTTTTGATTGCTCTAGGCGTGGGAAGAGCAAAGGATTGTAGCATGGGATTACGATTGTCTACTCGAGAGTGTACTTGAGTTGAATCCTCCTCCCCAACATGGAAATCCTCGCCAGGACAATTCTTATCCCTCCATAATATTGGGGATTTGCATTGGCTTGCATGGATGGACAAGCACGTGTGTTCATTACACAAGGGAGGGAACTTTATTGGTGAGGTAGCAATGCGGGAGGAAGAGAGTCTCGGAATGTGTTTAGTGGATGCTAACATCGTGTGGTCAGAGAGTGGTTGTGGATTAACTCTCACACATGGTGTACTCACAGGAAATGCCAAACTATTGGCCTCTGACCCACCAGATTTGTTGTGATCAACCAGATGGGATGTTGACATGGATGAAATAGAAACAATAGAATCATTCATATAATTGTCAAAAGTAAATTTCGGTTTTGAAATGGAAGACACTCGCGTTGGCGTAATTGAAGTGGCAGAGTAAAATTTCTGCTGGAGAACTTCAGAGTCACCCTGATTTGATGGTTTCCTAACTAATGTTAAATGAGGGATGTTCAGCGGCATACTTCTTGTTAATTTGTATGCCATGATAAACTCAATTCACACAGTCAAAAAACAGAGCAGGCTCCTGGACCAACCCACAAAGGCCCTTAAATTCTTGGTCCTTGGTCACCTCCAACAGTCCTCCAAGAGACCTTCTCCAAGAAACAGAAAGAGTGCTGTCAGCAGGCAGCAGGTAGCAGGCTAAATCAGCAAATTCTGCAGTGTTTTGCAGCCAAATGGTACTCTTCTTGGACTCCCACGCGTGCCCCGTTTTAAATTGCTATAGCACAACGGTTAGCTCGACTGCTCAAAGGGTCTACCCCCGCAGTCACAGTCAAGCCGGTTGTATTAGTAAGAGATCAAAAATTGACCTCCTCACGTGCATAAATGATTAGTTTGGTGCAATGTATAGGGATGCACGACTGCTCAAAGGGCCATGCCCCACAGTCACAGTTGCGCGATCCACAAATTAGAGCCACTGATACCCTTGTGGTTTTAATGAGTTTGCGCACAGAAGGCACAGTAGGCAATATGGGAGTGTCAAAGTGTTTGACGTGTAGAGCTCTGGCCAAGTGGCGTTCACCTTTTGTCTTAATGCGGGTTACCACAATAACGAATTCAAACTCCTCTGAGCCCCTCAGTTCGGGGCACCGGAGAACAGCCTCAGACTCATACGGCTTCACACACCGTGCTCGGCGTTGCAGAAGGAGGGATGCAACCTTCTAAGTCACCCAGGGAGCAGGCAACAGACTTCACATTCACTTCGGTTGCAGTGCCACCAGAGCCAAACAGCAGCTAAACAGCTCTACTTCACGAACGCACCGCCCTTGACACCGCAGCCGGACTTCAGGATCTTCTAGATTTCTTTCACAATGAGTATCACTATACAGGGTTTTCACACCATGCAGCTAAAAACATGTTTTCCTTTCAATATGAACGCTGTAGCTATAGACTTCAGTTTAATGAACAGGAACGTGTGAAATGGCTACCTTCGTGTATTTGTACCCTTCTGAAATTAAATCAATCACCAAGCCCATAAATGAGAAGACATAGTAAACAGACTTTGTTCACTGTCCTGAACAATGGCCTTTTAAAGTGGCCATTAGTATAGCGTTAAGTACCGGTTCCATGGGCTATACCGGGGGTGCCCGAGTTAAAGGCCCGAGCGAAGTGACGTTACCCTGGTATAGCTCATAGAACGGATACTTGACGCTATTAGCACCTGTTCCATGGGCTAATAATGTGGTGGGAGCATCACCCCCCCATGCCATCCCCTCACCCCTCTTCCTTTACTAATACCCTTGCCCCACCCCACACCTATATCTGAATAAAAACAACCCACAATTTTGAAAGTAATGGGTAAGAAAATGCAGTCATTACTTCCTCGTTCTTTTTGTATTCGATCATTTATGCATATACCAAAAACTATACTGTACCAAAATGGCAGCCATAGATTGGGAAGGCATGGTTCCATTTCCATGGCGGCCTCACAGAATGGAGCAGAATCAGCAGCTGTGGTCGCGGCATTTGCCGCCACTGCAGCAATGAGGTAAGTTGGGAGGGGGGTTTGTTAAACCCCCTCTCCCTCTCCCCTCTCTGCACTTGCACACTCTGAATGCTCACAAGGCCTAGTAGGTTTGTCTTTATCTTCCACTGTATTTATGGTTTTCTATCCCATGTTCCCTCCCTGTTGCCCTGTGAGCGCTTTGAAACACAATTTACTTGTTGTTTATGCGCCTAACAAATTCACAATAAATAAATAAAGGGTCAGGATAATACAAGTCCCAGCATACCCTGGAGGGTGGGGGTTAGGCTCTGACCGTGTAGCAGTAATGAATGAGAACTATTCAATAACTCACACCCAGAAAGGATAATTAAAACCCAGACATGCAAGTAACTTTTAACTTGGAGCAAAAGCAAACAGCTAACTGCCAACCCATTTACGCCACAGAGAGGAGGTAACCTACAAATGTTTTGTGGATTCCAAATGAAGAAGAAAGATAAGTCGCGAACACAAAGTGAAGGTTTCTTACCTGAACATTCAAAGCAAAGACACAGCTCAGATGGCACTTGCTCAGGTACAAACACTGAGCCCGCTTATGAGGAGAAAGCAGATAGCCAGGGAACATAGGAGAACCATGAACCATGGCACAGGCATTTTCAAGACACTTAAAGCCTTGGAACCAGCCCTGAGAAATCAAACTCTGACCAATACGGAGACTCAAAACATGCCTCTCAGGGAAGAAACTAATCCCGGATGGCTTACAAAGAGATCTGAAAGCTCATGACTAAAAAAGTGGTTGGAGACCACAACAGGACGGTGAAGGCTGCGAAGAAGCAGACACTCACCCCGCTCCCAGGGTACACAGGGAGCGCTCTACCTGGGAGAAGGTAGTTTGCCAGCTGTCCACAGTACACATGAGACTCTAGCAGATACATACCAGAGACCAAGCCATGATGACTACTAGTACTAAGAGTTTGGATTTCAGAGGGAAGTTCCTTCCTAGAGGATTTAAGCAAGCATGAAGTTCCCTAGACTGAGTGAATCTAGAAGAACCCTGTAAGGATCTGTTCTTCTCCTGCATCCTAGTGGAATCTGAAGTGAGTGTTTTGATTGACATTGGAATGTTACTGTATGGAATGTGTGTGCATGACTGGTGTTCTCTGGAGGGCAGCTGGAGATGTAAGCCCGAGAGAGAGGATGCTGGTGCTTGCCACTGTGAACTGGACTTTACCATCTGATGAATATGACTCTAGAAACTGGATGTTACACTTGGAAACTTAATAAAGAAGTTACTCATCCATACCATGATGTCAGAGTCATTATACTAGAACCCAGCTCTCCACAAACCCCTGGCAGGACGGTGAGAACAATGTATGCCTAACAAGGTCCCTGAATTAGGGGTGCGGGGTAGAAATACCCATTACCATCATGAGAGTTGAAATGAGAGCCAGATGTTGTGCATTGACTTCAGAGTATTGTTAGAGAACCAGAGGGCGATACCCAAGGTTATTCAGCAGATCTGAGGCAGTGAGTAGGCCTGAGAAGACTAACATATAGAAGACAGAGTCAGTGAAGGGGAATATGAAGAGCTTTCTGGAAAAGTTCAGATCTATGAGTACTTCCTGGAAGGACTATAAATGAAGCATTTGTTATATGGTTGATTTTAGAGTAAGGCTTGACTTTAAACTATCGGCTTGTTAACTCTTTTACTGGCTGAACTTGGAGAACCTTCTTTTATAAGTATATGATCAGCCAGAAGCCTAAATAACTTGTTAAGATTAGATTTGAAATTTATGTTGGCCATCACCTTTGGTTTACAGATTAGGGCATGCCTGGTGGGAGCAAGACTTATACGTTTAGCATAACAACTGTTGTCTGACATTTTTTTATTTTTTTATTTATTTATTGGCATATTTAGTTTACCCATAAACTTTTAGCAAACCCTCTGCAAAATTCCAAATGATCATATTTGTCCCAAGCCCTTGAGCCATCAACTCCGAGATTTTAGGCCAGGTTCAAATCCCTATCTTCAGAGTGAATGTTACTCAAGTCTAGAGATCAGACACTTATTAAAAAACGTCCCCACTGCTATTATCAGACTCGTTTCTGATCCATTCAGCAAGAGATCCCACCATACTTCTGGGGACATAACTCTGTAATTTGCCAGATGTTTCTCAAAGTACAATGACCTTCCCTGAGTTAGAGCAGTGCACAAAGTCTACATCTGTGCAAGGGTTTCTGATGTGTCTTTTCTCCTGCAGAACCTGCAGGTGTTCTCCAGTTTTTCAGATTTTACAGACATTCGCCGGGCAATCACTTCCTTAGTTTTACAAAGGTTGAAACGAATCTGCATGAACTGGGCTCTGATGGTCGCATCCGGGCATTTTTTAAGATAAGATTGTGGGTCACCTTGTTTTCTTGGTTCTTCCGCCAAATTCTTATGTAGCTTGTACTTGTTAATGCCTTCTAGTGTGTTAATCCAGTCCACTGCCCAGAGTTTTTTCTTGACTTTCTCCGGGTTTGTTCGAAATTCTTTCACCGAACTTCCCAGCCAAAGCATCAGGCTACGACACTCTTCTCTCCTCATAGTCAGTACAGTGTTAACTGTACTCTGAAAAATATGACCATTCTAAATTGCAGGGAGCACCTGAACAACCCCATACTTTTACAGATGAATTCCTTATTCTTTCTAGATTATGTCCTGACTTTCTATAGGGTTTCATCTAACCCAAGACCTTGTATTACAATAGGCTAATAAAAATCATGAGAATCCTACTTTGTGCATACATAGCATCCTTGCTTGGTTAAGCAAAACATACAAATAAGTAAAACATTCAGAATGTTTACTATCATATACAAGCATACAAAAGGTACCTACAAATATGGCATTCTATAAGAAATGCACATACCTTCTGATTGCAGAACATAAGAACTCTTGTAGTGCAAATGTATAAAGTGTAATATTGTGAACAACAACAAGAATTTGAAGAAGCAAAGGACGTGTAATGTTACAAACAGCAGAACTCTAGAAATGTGTAATGTTACCAACAAGCATAAGCATTTAGACTTGCAACCCTCATGCCCGCCACATGCCCTCATTACCTCCAGAACCCTCATCCAAATCACAATCTCTTATTATGCCTGCAACCCTCATCCTTGTCACAGTTTGTCAATATCCTTGCACCCCTCATCCTCATCACAGTCCCTTATTATCACTGCAAGACTATTCCTCATCACAGTCCTTCAACAACCCAGCATGCCCCATCATCGTCATCACTGTCACGTCCCTCATTGCCACAATATCTCCCATTCCTGTTGTAGTCCCATATTAGCCTTATAGCCCTCATTCTTGTCACAGGCCCTCATTACCCATGCAACCCTCGACCTCTTCACAGCCCATCATTTCGCTCAAAATACTCAATCTCTCTCAGTCCTTCAGTACACCTGCAATCTCTGTAACAGTCTCTAAGTAGCCCTGTCTTCTTCATCCTCATCACAGACCATCGCACCAGGAAATTGCATCCTTGTAAAAGTCCCTCATTACCACCTCAACTGTCAACCTCATAATAGTCCCTCATAACACAACACCTCTCTTCCTTGTCACAGTCCCTCATTAACTCTGAAATCCCCACCCTCATCAAAGTCCGTCATTGCCCCTGGATCGATAATCCTTGTCACAGACCCTATTACCACGGCATCCCTCACGCTTCTCACAGTCCCTCGTTACCACTATATCCCGCAACCGTGTCACATTCCCTCATTACCACCACCACATCTTTTACCCTCATTACAATTCATTACCACAGCATTCCTCATCAGACCCTCATTTCCACCATATCCCTCACCCTCATCATAGACACTCATTACCCCAGCAACACTCATCCTCGTCAGAGTCCATCATTACCCCAGTATTGTTAATCCTCACCACAGTACTTCATGGCACTGAAAACAAACCTCATCCATGTCACAGTCCCTCATTATTCCTTCAACGCCCATCCTTGCCATAGTCTCTCACTATCCCATCAACACTCCGCCTCATCACACTCCATAATTACCCTCACACTCCTCATCAATGCCACGATCTCTCAATACCCTGAAACCCTCATCTTCACTGCAGTCGCTCTTCAACACTCATCGATCATACTCGTCACATCCACTCCTTATCCCTACATGCCTCATCCTTGTAACAGTCCATCATTACCTGCACAACCCTTCTCCTCAGCACAGTCCCCCAATACCATGCAACCATCAACCTCATAACAGGCCCTCATTGCTCCTGCAACCATCATCCTGATCGCATTCGCTCATACCCCCCAAATCTAATACTCGACAATGTCCCTCATTAGCACCACACCACTCATCCATACCACAGTCACTCATTAAGCCTGAAGGAACAAGTTACTTACCTGTAACTGTTGTTCTCCAGCATGGGTCTGGCATGGATTCACATGCTCATGAATATTCCCCGTCGTCAGACTGGGAATCCTCGGTAAAGAAAAATCAGTATCAGTTTCGTTTCTGGTCTGTCTTTCGTAGTAGTAACCAATCACTGATCACTGCGTCATACTGACCACAGCCAATGACTGCCATCTCCCTAAGCCCCGCCTCTGGCAGCCATCTTCAGATTTGGTAGCACGTTAAGTGGCAGTATGACCAAGTGAAGAGCCGCAGAGGGGTAGGCGGGAGGGTTCGCATGTGAATCCATGCCAGACCCATGCTGGAGAACAACAGTTACAGGTAGTAACTTGTTCCTTCTCCAGCATGGGGTCTGGCATGGATTCACATGCTCATGAATAAAAGAATACGTAGCAGTACACACATGCACAACCACGGGAGGTGGCAACAGGCTCAACATTAAGCAATACAACAACTCAACATTAAGCATCTCTTACCTTCTCACCAGGCTCACCTTAGGCGAACAGGTTGCACAGCACTGCTTGGCCGACCCTGGACTCCTCCCTGGAATCCCGGTCGACGCAGTAGAATTTCGTGAAGGTGTGCGCCGACCTCCACGTAGCAGCCCTGCAGATGTCCAGCAGGGGCACACCAGATAGGAACGCCGTGGTAGCTACGATCGCTCTGGTGGAATGGGCTCTCGGACGGCCGGGCAGCGGTCGGTTTGCCAACCGATGACAGTACATGATACAGCCGGAGAGCCATCTGGAAACGGAAGCCTTTGAGAGAGCCTTCCCCTGATTGACAGGTCCAAAGTTCACAAAAAGTAGTGACATCTACCGAAAACTCTTGGTGCGGTCCACGTAGAACTTCAGCGCTCTAGCCACATCAAGCGAGTGCAAAGTCCTCTCAGCCGGCGACGAAGGCGACGGGAAAAACACAGGCAACACCAAAGGTTCGTTGAGGTGGAATTCCGATGGCACCTTGGGCATGAAGGAGGGGTGCGTCCTGAGCACCACCCTCGTGTCGTGAAAAGTCAAGTATGGTGGCTTGCAAGATAGGGCCTGGATCTCTCCCACTCGTCGTGCGGAGGTGATGGCCACAAGAAACGCTGTTTTCCACGACAGGAACTTCAACGGGGCCGAGTGCAGAGGCTCGAACGGAGGTCCCATGAGCTTGGTCAGCACCACGTTGAGCTCCCACGCCGGGGCCGGAGCCTTCACCGGCGGGAACGATCTGAACAGTCCCTTCATGAACTCTTTCACCAGACGATGAGACCACAAGGACGTCCGCCCCGTGGTTCTGGTGTATCGGGAGATCGCAGCAAGATGAATCTTGATGGACGCGTGCGCCAGTCCAGCCTTGGCCAGCGTCAACAGGTACGGCAGTACTTGGGGAGCCGTAATTCTTAGAGGGTTCATCTTCTGTGCGCGGCACCAGACAGAGAACCTCTTCCATTTGTGTCCGTAGCATTTAAGAGTCGAGGACGCCCTGGCCTTTGCAAGAACCTCTCTGCAGTCGGCCGGTATATCGTATCCTCCAAACTCTAGCGCTGCAGGAGCCAGGCCTGCAAGTTCAGCGACTTCGGGTCGTGGTGGAGGATGGCGCCTCCTTCCCTGGAGAGCAGATCCGCGTCCACTGGCAGCTTGATTGACGGGGACGCTGACAAGTCCAGAAGGTCCGGGAACCATATCTGCCTCGGCCACGCAGGTGCGACGAGGATCATCCTGCACCGTGACCTCTTGAGCTGGTTGATGAGCCGGATCAGCGGTGGCAGTGGAGGGAACGCGTATAGGAACAGGCCTTCCCAGGGGAACGAGAAAGCATCGCCCATGCTCCTCGGCTGGGGAAACCTGCTGGCGAACCTCCGGCACTTGGAGTTCGTCACCGTCGCGAACAGGTCGATCTGGGGTGTGCCCCACCGTCGGAAGAGGCGATCCACTAGATCCTGCCGTAGTTCCCACTCGTGGCACGAGCGCTGCTCCCTGCTGAGTGAGTCGGCAATGGTGTTTTTTATCCCTGCCAGATGAAACGGCACCAGAAACATCCTTTGGGCGACGGCCCAATGCCACAGGTCCTGCGCCTCCTTGGACAGTGCTGGGGACCTGGTTCCGCCCTGTTTCCTGATGTAAAACATGGTGGTGGTGTTGTCGGTGAAGATCCTCACCACCTTGCCCTTGAGGGACGGAAGGAAGGATCTGAGGGCCCAAAACACTGCACGGAGCTCCAGGACGTTGATATGGAGGGACTTCTCCGTCGGGAGCCAAAGGCCTCTCGCGTGCAGATTTTCGGTGTGCGCTCCCCACCCTTCCAGGGAGGCATCCGTGGTCACTGTCTCCTGGTGGCCTGGGGTCTGGAAGTCCATGCCCGCCGTCAGATGCGCGCGGGTGCCCCACCACCGGATCGCTCGTCGGAAACTCTCGTCGAGTGTGATCCTCTTCTCGAAGTCGCCCGTCGTTTGGATCCAGCGCGCGTCCAGGAACTCCTGCAACGGGCGCATCCGGAGCCTGCACATGGGAATGAGGTAGATGCAAGAAGACATCATTCCGAGGAGGGACTTGATGGACCTCACCTTGGCCGCGTCGGCAACCAACATCCGCTGTACCTTGCCCAGGATGGCCCTGGTCCTTTCCTCCGACGGGGAGGCCAGAAGGGACACTGTGTCGAGCTTCGCTCCCAGAAACAGTGCGTCTTGCGCGGGTACCAGGTGGGACTTGGCGTAGTTCACGGAGAATCCCAGGTCCATGAGAAGTTGGACGGTCCTTGCCGTGTGCTTCACGGCGAGCTCCCTCGTCTTGGCTCGGATGAGCCAGTCGTCCAGGTAGGGGTAGACGTGGATCCCCTCTCGGCGCAGCTGCGCCGCCACTGGTGCAAGGCACTTGGTGAATACCCTGGGAGCCGACCGTAGACCGAAGGGAAGGGCTCTGAACTGATAGTGATGCCCTTGGACCACGAACCTGAGAAATTTTCGGTGCCCCTTTAGGATGGGAATATGGAGTAGGCATCCTCCAAATCCAACGACGACAGGAAATCGCCCTCCTCCAGCTGCCCCAGGACGTGCTGGAGGGTGACCATCCGGAACTTCCGTGCCTTGATGAACTTGTCAGCCGTCGTAGGTCTAGGATGGGGCGCCATCCTCCCGTCTTCTTCTTCACGAGGAAGTATCTTGAGTAAACTCCGGAGCCCCGAAGCCTCTTTGGGACGAGTTCGATGGCGCCCTTCCTGAGTATCGCCTTTACCTCCCGGAGAAGCTGAGGGACGTGAAGCTCTTTCCTGGCCACAGGGGGGACGCGCAGGCACCTTCTTTGAAATTCGAGCGCGTGGCCCTGAGCTAGGGCGTCCAGCATCCAACGGTCGGTGGAGATGGACTCCCACACGCTGACGAAGCTCGCCAGCCGGCCTCCCACCGGGGTGCTTCGGTGGGGGCCCGACCCCACGGCCGGTTCAATCCTGCTTAGACGAGGCTTTGCCGCCTTGACCTCCTTGGCGATGACGGCGGGGTCCGCCTGACTTGCCTCGTCCCCTGTAAGCTTCCTGAGACGACGAACGGGCCGCTTGACGGTAGGTGGAAAATCCGCTGCCGGAACCTTTGGAAGCACCCTTGCCTCCGCCGCTCCGAAAGGGCGGCCGCCGTTGCTGGAGAACCCCGAGCGCCTGGGCCGTCTCCGTGTCCGCTTTAATGGCTTGAAGGGAATCGTCCACTGTTTTCCCAAACAGGTTGTTCCCATCGAACGGCATGTCCAGGACTCTGGTCTTGACGGAAGTCAGTAGCTTTGAGCCATCCACGCCGCCTAAGGCACACGCCGTTGCCCAACTGGCGAAATCCAGTGTCGGCGATGTCCGTCGCAATCGTGATGGCGTGGTCCGACGCCACCTCACCTTCCTGCAAGATCTCCAGGGCATCCGCCCTCTTGTCGTCCGGTAGGAAGTCCAGCAGGGGAGCCAGTTTGTACCACAGCTCCCTGTCGTAGCGGGCTACGATAGCCAAGGCGTTGGCCGCCTTAATAGTCGTCGCTGCAGACGAGATGACCCTGCGCCCCATCGTGTCCAATTTCTTTCCCTCGCCGTCCGGCGGGGAAGTCGACGTGGAGGCCGCACCCCCCCGCTTTCTTCCTGGCCGCCGCGGAGACGACGGAGTCCGGGGTAGGCTGGGCCGCGTCCAGGACCCGGTACTTCTTCTCGTACCGGTCTCTTCTAGCCGGCGTCGTGGATGGGTTCTTGAGGAGGGCTAGGCCCTCATCCCAATATCGTCCAGTAGAGGTACCGCGAGGACCGTCTTCCTCTTGGCCTCGCGCCGCTGATAAAGGAAACCTTCCTTCTTCTTCTCCTCCGGGCAGAGCTGGAAGAGCTCGGATGCCCTGGCGATCATGGAGTGAAAAGATCCAATCTCGTCGGGCGGGGAAGCCCGGGTGGGAGGAGACGACGGCAGATCCTCGTCGTACACCTCCTCGTCCGTACCCGTCGCGGCCGTGTCAGTCCCCGTATCATCCCCTCGAGTCGTGGACGGGGAGGAGGGCTGAACGGGGCGTGACGGCTGAGAAGGAGGTGCAGGGTGAATCCTTCTTTTCTTAGGAGGGGGGGCTGCCCGAAGGGCCTGGTTCCGGGTCCCCCGACGGGAGTGGTTCCTCCACTGGTAACGGCAGTCTCGTCCTTATCTCTGAGCATAAGGACTGTATAGCCAACAAAATGGCCACCGAGTTGTCTTGCGGCACTGGCAGAGGGAAATCCGACGGGCGGTCAGGGGCCCCGTTGGTACCCTCGACGATGTCGTCGTCTCCTGCGTCGGGATCCCTCCCGACGGGCTGGTCTTCTTCAACGCCAACGCCGTGACTTAAGACCTCGATCAGTTCTTCCTCAGAGGTTGAGGCCGAATCCACGACGACCTCCTGCCCCCCCTTTTTCTTCTCCGTCGGAGGTTTCACAGGGGTCCTGTCGATGGGCATAAAAGAGGACTCCCTCTGCGGTGGCAGGGAGACTCTGAGCCCCAAGGTCGCCACCACTGGTGTAGCCTCCACAGGCTGAGCCAGGGCCGCCGCGACTGTCTCGATAGAGGCCTTGGCCGGATGGATTAAGGCTTTCACCACCTTAGGTGCGCTCACCGCCTTATCCTTGAGGGGGGGGACACTGCCTCGCTCCCCCTCCGCCTTCGAGCTCGACCGGGGCCTCTCCAGGAGCTTCGCCGGGTGCTCGGCCTTCCTCTTACCCGACCCAGAGCGTTGGCTCGTGGTTGATGGTGCCGGGGAGGGTGCGCCCTGCCTGGCGCCCGTAGAGCCCGACCGTTCGGCGCTCCCGGTGCCAGTGGACTCGCGGTGCTTGGCCTTATGTTGGACCCCCGTCGCCGGGGCGTCCTCAAAGGTCTTAGAAGACCGCTCGGATTTCTTCCTCTTCTTCTCGCCGGACGGGCTCTTCCCTTCCAGCCAGTTGGCGAGACGTTGATGGCGGTCCTTCATGGTCCGCTCCGACATGTTGCCGCAAAACGCACAGTCCTTCTCCACGTGCGTCTTGTCCTCATGTAGGCAGTAAAGACAAAAGGAGTGTTCGTCTTCCTTAAAGACATTCTGCAGCTGGCATCCAGGGCAGACCCTGAACAGCTTTCCGGGCGTCAAGCTTCCCTTCTCCTGGGCCACGACCGAGATGGGCCTGAGAAACTTCTGGAGTCCTCCAAAAGCGTAGCTCGACGAATCTTCACCCTTGAGGGGCGTGGACGAATCTGACACGGGTCCCCGTTGATCGGATGGAGAGTCGGTGGAGCTTGAGGCTCTTTTGACCGAAAAAACGAAGTTTCTAAGAAAAAAAAACGTGAAAAAATAGCACTAACGCTCGAGAGCAATAGCACGAAGGTTCCCAACACATGAACGTGCGGTAAAAATCTGAAGATGGCTGCCAGAGGCGGGGCTTAGGTAGAGGGCAGTCATTGGCTGTGGTCAGTATGACGCAGAGACCAGTGATTGGTTACTACTACGAAAGACAGATCAGAAACGAAACTGATACTGTTTTTTTCTTTACCGAGGATTCCCAGCCTGACGACGGGGAATATTCATGAGCATGTGAATCCATGCCAGACCCCATGCTGGAGAACGCTCATTATTATCACAGTCCCTCATTACACCTGCATCCCTCACCCTCGTCACCTGCCCCCACTATCTTTGCATCTGTCATCCTTGTCACTGTCCTCCTTTACTACAGCATCCATCATCCACGGCACAGTCACCCATTGCTCCACCTCCGTCACCCTCATCACAGTGCACCATTACCACTGCACCCCTCATCCTCACCAGTCCCACTTTTCCACCACATTCCTCATCCTCACCGTAATTACTCTTTACCCTATAAACACGCATTCAAATCACAGTTCATTTCTCAGCTTCATAAGAAACCACCATTTCCCCACTGCCCCTCATTACCCATGCAACCTTCATCCTTGTCAGAGTCCCACATTATCGACACATTCTTCATCCTCGTCACTGGCGCCAATTTCTGCTGCATCCCTACATCACTAATCCTTGTTACAGTAGTTCATTACCCCACATCACTACACTCATCCTCATCACAGTCCGTCATTACCCCAGCAATACTCACTATCATCACAGTTCACCATTAGTCCAACAACTCTCATAAACTTAACAGTCAATCATTAAACCTACCTTCCTCATCCTTGTCACAATCCCTCATTAGCCCTGGACTCCTCGTCCTTGTCGCAGTCCCTCATTACCCCTGGACTCCTCGTCCTTGTCGCAGTCCCTCATTACCCCTGGACTCCTCGTCCTTGTCGCAGTCCCTCATTATCCCTGGACTCCTCGTCCTTGTCGCAGTCCCTCATTATCCCTGCACTCCTCGTCCTTGTCGCAGTCCCTCATTACCCCTGGACTCCTCATCCTTGTCGCAGTCCCTCATTACGCCTGGACTCCTCGTCCTTGTCGCAGTCCCTCATTATCCCTGGACTCCTCGTCCTTGTCGCAGTCCCTCATTACCCCTGGACTCCTCGTCCTTGTCGCAGTCCCTCAATAGCCCTGGACTCCTCGTCCTTGTCGCAGTCACTCATTACCCCTGGACTCCTCGTCCTTGTCGCAGTCCCTCATTAGCCCTGGACTCCTCGTCCTTGTCGCAGTCCCTCATCACTCCTGGACTCCTCGTCCTTGTCGCAGTCCCTCATTAGCCCTGGGCTCCTCGTCCTTGTCGCAGTCCCTCATCACTCCTGGACTCCTCGTCCTTGTTGCAGTCCCTCATTAGCCCTGGACTCCTCGTCCTTGTTGCAGTCCCTCATTATCCCTGGACTCCTCGTCCTTGTCGCAGTCCCTCAATAGCCCTGGACTCCTCGTCCTTGTCGCAGTCACTCATTACCCCTGGACTCCTCGTCCTTGTCGCAGTCCCTCATTAGCCCTGGACTCCTCGTCCTTGTCGCAGTCCCTCATCACTCCTGGACTCCTCGTCCTTGTCGCAGTCCCTCATTAGCCCTGGGCTCCTCGTCCTTGTCGCAGTCCCTCATCACTCCTGGACTCCTCGTCCTTGTTGCAGTCCCTCATTAGCCCTGGACTCCTCGTCCTTGTTGCAGTCCCTCATTATCCCTGGACTCCTCGTCCTTGTTGCAGTCCCTCATTACCCCTGGACTCCTCGTCCTTGTCGCAGTCCCTCATTACCCCTGGACTCCTCGTCCTTGTTGCAGTCCCTCATTACCCCTGGACTCCTCGTCCTTGTCGCAGTCCTCATTACCCCTGGAGTCCTCATCCTTGTCGCAGTCCCTCATTACCCCTGGACTCCTCATCCTTGTCGCAGTCCCTCATTATTCCTGGACTCCTCATCCTTGTTGCAGTCCCTCATTCGCCCTGGACTCATCCTTGTTGCAGTCCCTCATTACCCCTGGACTCCTCATCCTTGTTGCAGTCCCTCATTATCCCTGGACTCCTCATACTTGTTGCAGTCCCTCATTACCCCTGGACCCCTCATCCTTGTCACAGTCCCTCATTAGCCCTGGACTCCTCATCCTTGTTGCAGTCCCTCATTATCCCTGGACTCTTCATCCTTGTTACAGTCCATCATTATCTCTGGACGCCTCATCCTTGTTGCAGTCCTTCATTAGACCTGCAACCGCAGTCCTTGTTGCAGTCCCTCATTATCCCTGGACTCCTCATCCTTGTTGCAGTCCCTCATTACCCTTGGACTCCTCGTCCTTGTCGCAGTCCCTCATTAGCCCTGGACTCCTCGTCCTTGTCGCAGTCCCTCATTACCCCTGGACTCCTCGTCCTTGTCGCAGTCCCTCATTATCCCTGGACTCCTCATCCTTGTCGCAGTCCCTCATTACCCATGGACTCCTCATCCTTGTTGCAGTCCCTCAATACCCCTGGACTTCTCATCCTTGTCGCAGTCCCTCATTACGCCTGGACTCCTCATCCTTGTCGCAGTCCCTATTATCCCTGGACTCCTTATCCTTGTCACAGTCCCTCATTACCCCTGGACTCCTCATCCTTGTCGCAGTCCCTCATTACCCCTGGACTCCTCGTCCTTGTCGCAGTCCCTCATCACCCCTGGACTCCTCATCCTTGTCGCAGTCCCTCATTAGCCCTGGACCCCTCGTCCTTGTTGCAGTCCCTCATTATCCCTGGACTCCTCATCCTTGTTGCAGTCCCTCATTATCCCTGGACTCCTCATCCTTGTCGCAGTCCCTCATTACCCCTGGACTCCTCATCCTTGTTGCAGTCCCTCATTATTCGTGGACTCCTCATCCTTGTTGCAGTCCCTCATTACCCCTGGACTCCTCATCCTTGTTGCAGTCCCTCATTATCCCTGGACTCCTCATCATTGTTGCAGTCCCTCATTATCCCTGGACTCCTCATCCTTGTTGCAGTCCCTCATTAGACCTGCAACCGCAGTCCTTGTTGCAATCCCTCATTATCCCTGGACTCCTCATCATTGTTGCAGTCCCTCATTAGCCCTGGACTCCTCATCCTTTTTGCAGTCCTTCATTAGGCCTGGACTCCTCATCCTTGTTGCAGTCCTTCATTATCCCTGGACTCCTCGTCCTTGTTTCAGTCCCTCATTATCCCTTGACTCCTCATCCTTGTTGCAGTCCCTCATTATCCCTGGACTCCTCATCCTTGTTACAGTCCCTCATTAGACCTGCAACCGCAGTCCTTGTTGCAGTCCCTCATTATCCCTGGACTCCTCATCCTTGTTGCAGTCCCTTATTATCCCTGGACTCCTCATCCTTGTTGCAGTCCCTCATTATCCCTGGACTCCTCATCCTTGTTGCAGTCCTTCATTAGCCCTGGGCTCCTCATCCTTGTTGCAGTCCCTCATTATCCCTTGTCTCCTCCTCCTTGTTGCAGTCCCTCATTATCCCTTGACTCCTCATCCTTGTTGCAGTCCTTCATTAGACCTGCAACCGCAGTCGTTGTCGCAGTCCCTCATTATCCCTGGACTCCTCTTCCTTGTTGCAGTCCCTCATTATCCCTGGACTCCTCATCCTTGTTGCAGTCCTACATTAGCCCTGGACTCCTCATCCTTGTTGCAGTCCCTCATTATCCCTGGACTCCTCATCCTTGTTGCAGTCCTTCATTAGACCTGCAACCGCAGTCCTTGTTGCAGTCCCTCATTATCCCTGGACTCCTCATCCTTGTTGCAGTCCCTCATTATCCCTGTAATTCCCATCCTTGTTGCAGTCCTTCATTATCCCTTGACTCCTCATCCTTGTTGCAGTCCCTCATTATCCCTGGACTCCTCATCCTTGTTGCAGTCCTTCATTATCCCTTGACTCCTCATCCTTGTTGCAGTCCCTCATTATCCCTGGACTCCTCATCCTTGTTGCAGTCCCTCATTATCTCTGGACTCCTCATCCTTATTGCAGTCCTTCATTATCCCTGGACTCCTCATCCTTGTTGCAGACCCTCATTATCCCTGGACACCTCATTTTTGTTGCAGTACTTCATTAAACCTGCAACCGCAGTCCTTGTCACAGTCCCTCATTATCCCCACAACTCCCATCCTCATCATAGTCCCTCATTACCCCAGAAACACGCCTCCTCTTCAGTCCATTTATGCCACATCTCTCATCCTGTTCACAGTCCCTCATATCCGTACATTGAACACCCACTTCAGGGTCCCTCATTACCATTGCAATGCCTCATCATCAACATAGTTCCTTATTAACCCGCCACCTTCATACACACCATTGTCCCTCATTACCCACACAACCCTCCTCCTAGTCATATTCCCTCATTACCATTGCATCACTCATCCTTATCACAGGGCATCATTCACCCCGAATCAAGCATCCTTGTCAAAGTCATTCATTGCTTCTGTATCCCCAATCTTTGTCACAGGCCATCACGACCTCAGCATTATGCATCTTCATTACAGTCTCTCATTGATGCTGTAATTCTCATCTGTGTCAAAGTCCCTCATTAACCCCTTAGCTATCAACCTCGTCATAATCCCTAATTACGCCCGCAGCCCTGATCCTCACCACAGTCTCTCGTTAACACTAAAACATCCGCCCTCATCACAGTCCCTCATAACATCGGCATCCCTCAGGCTTGTCACAGTGCATCATTACCCGCACAACTCTCATCCGCAATGGCGTCCCTCATTGCCTCTGCTTCCCTCATCCTCATCACAGTCATCTCTCATTGTCCCCACACTCCTCATACTCAGCACAGTCCCTCATAACTCCCAAATTCCTCACCCGTCAGTCACTCATCACCCTGCATCTCTGTTCCTCATCGCAATTCCTCAAGACTGCTGCATCCTTACTGCAGTCCCTCCTCACCTCCTGCATCTCTCATCCATGTCACAGTCCCTTGTTAGACCCACAAACACAATCCCGTCACTGTGCCTCATTACAGTGCAACCCTCATCCTCACCACAGTCCTTCATTACACCTTAACACTCATCAATGTCATACTGCGCTTTATACCCTCGCAACTCCTTTCCTTGTCATAGCCCCTCATAATCACCACCCCATCACCCTGCTCACATACCCTCATTACCCCAACAGCCCTAATCATCTTCACAGTCGCTTGTTACCACCACATCCCTCATCATCATCTTCACAGTCCCCACAGCATCCATCATCCACCTCGCAGACACTCATCACCACTGCATCCCTCACCCTCATCACAGTGCCTCATTACCACGGCATCCCTGGCGCAATTGCCCCGATGAGCACAATTGGCCTGGTAGGGGAAATTTCCCTATGTGCTGCGCAATTGCACTTCTGACCAGAGTTCTACGTAACTGTACATGGGTCAGAGGCTTTCTGAGCCCAGGCCACCATTTTTGGAAGTTTGGGGGCCGCCTTTGTAAACTAGTGAGCCATCCGGCAGGATCGACTCATTTTTGATATTTCAGCATGGTTCAAAGGCTTTATTAATACCGTTTGTTCAAGGCTGCTTCTGACGAGCAACCCCATTAAAAAGGGAAAACCTGGGATCAGCGGCAAGTTTGTGATGGCCTGGAAGGACGACAGGACACTGTATGGGTTGGGTGGGTGTTTATTTAGACACCTGGAGCATTAACAATGAGGAAATGAGGAGGGAGGAGTATAGTTCTGGGCAGGGTTGGGGTCTGTACTCACAGTTCTTCTGTCCCCCCATGCAGTTAACTTCACTGCATGGAAAGTGTCAGGGGACCTGACACCCATACACAGCAAGGGCACCCAGGAGGCTGCCCTTAGCCTTGGTATTACGCTCTATGCTGCTGGGGCCTCTGTCAGGGGGCCCTGATCCAGTCTTAAACTCCTTATCAGAAGGGGCTGACTCGCTGATTAGCTTCTCACTGAGTTTTTCCTTCTTGCCATCTCTTCGCGCTCATCGTGCTCCTTAACTCTCGCGAGATCACGTGCTGCCTTGATCTCGCAAATGGGAGTCCCCACACACCTCGTTTGGTAGGAAAAGATGGTTGCTAGTTCATGACGAAGTCGGTGAACCTGGTGGGCTTTCTTCTCTTCCTGTGGGGTCTGTTCTGGTTGGGGATGGTACTTGGAGATTGGGTCATAGTGCGGGGTGTTTTGGGTGGAGTGAGGTCCTCTGGCGGTGCCTCCCCGTGTGGCTCTCTGGACTGGGGTGGGGGGCTCGTGTATGCATGTTCCCTTTGATTCTTTTCTCCTGAAGCGTCCATCTCTGGATGTTGGGGATCACTTGCCGAAACCCATTGTTCATGGTCGTCCCCTTCTTCCGTGGAGGGGTAGTTGGTGGACCCTCTTTTGAGGTACACCTCCACTCTTTCCAGGTTCCACCACCTTCCATTGCTGGTGTAGATGTGGTTGGTTCCCTTGCTGGTGACTTCTATGTCCGTGCTGTATTTAGAGCCTGTGCTGGCATCTTTGTGGGGTAGGTGTATTTTTACTAAGTCGCCTTCACTGACCTCTGTGCGATGGGCCGCTCTGCGTTTGTCGTCTTGGGATTTCATGATCTCATTGTTCTTCTGCATTTGGTAAACATGTCACTCATGTCTGTGTCTTCGTCCTCTCTGATTTGGTGTAGCCACAGTGTGTGGATGCAGCTCTTCTCCCTCAACAATTGAAACGGAGAAACTCCTGTGTTGGCATTGGGTGTAAAACGGTGGGCCGCAACGGCCTCTTTCACTGTCTTGCTTGGATCGAAGCCTGATGCGCACGCCAGTTGCAAGGCTCCTTTGATGAAACAGTTTGCCCTTTCCACAAGCCCATTCACTTGTGGGTGGTACAAACCTGCCCTCAACTGGTGGATATTCTGTTTCCTCAAGAACCTTTCCATTTCCATGGAGACTAACTGCACTCCATTGTCGTTTACAATCTCCTCGGGGCGCCCTTCCCTCCGAAAAACGTTGCGGAGGACTCCTATAACTGTGCTCAAAGTGATGTCTGGCACAAATTCAATCTCCACCCATTTGGAAAAGTAGTCCACCATGACAACTCCATACCTGTGGTCAGCCGTCATGCCATCCGAGGGCCAATGAAGTCCAGTCCTATTTTGTGCCATACGCCATGTGGGATTTCCGTGGGTATCATGGGTGCCCGTCTCACTGTCAGCCTTTTATCACTGTTCGTGCACTCATGGCATATTTCGATCATTGCCCTTATGTCTTGATCCATGCCGGCCTTCCAGTAGGCGTCATAGACTCTGCGTCTTGTCATGATGCTGCCTAAGTGGTCTGAATGTGCTCTGCACAGTATTACCTGGCCGATGCCACTTGAGGGAATTACTTGGTCATCTCTCATTATCAGGCTATTCATTACTGTGATCTCGTCACCAACTTTCCAATATGGACGCAGACCTTCTGGGACTGCTCTCTCATTGGGCCAACCGTCACAAGCCCACTCTGCTACACGGCGCAGGGCATCGTCCTCTCCCATTTCTTCTCACCAATTTAGCTCGCTCATTTCCATGAAGTCTCTGTTCCTCAGATCACCTATGGAAGCCACCACACATTCATCTTTGAGGAACGTGGTTCCTGGGGTATTTTGGTCGAGCAGCTTGGACATGCAGTCGGCTTGGGTGTTCTTCCAGCCAGCAATGTGAGTGATTTCGTATGTATACTCCTGGAGCTTTGCAGTGATTCTTGCCAATCTCTGAGTTGCTGTTTTGGTGCCGCCTGGACTTAGCATGTGTACCAGGGGCTTGTGGTCAGTAACTAAATGAAATTTGGTTCCCGATACGTACGACCTAAAATATTCCATAGCCCAGGCGCATGCCAGTATCTCTTTTTCTATGGTGGAGTATTTTCTTTCAGATGTGGACAGTGCTTTGGACGCAAAGGCCACTAGGTTTTCCGTATCTCCCTTCTTTTGGGTAAGGGTGACGCCTAAACCGTACACACTGGCATCTGTCGTGATGCATGTTTCCCATTCAGGATTAAAGGATTTGAGACAGGGTGAGTGCAGGATTCTTTTTTTGATCTCAGCGAAGGCTTCATCTTGTTGGCGTTCCCAAATGTATGCTGCGCCCTTCTTAAGGAGGTCTCTCAAGGGCGATGTAGTTTCAGAGAATCTGGGGATGAATTTCGCACAGTATTCTACGAGACCAATAAAGACCGAAGGTTGTCATTTCACATAGGGGCCGGGGCATTAGTTATGGCTTTCAGTAGGTTTTTCTTGGGCCTCACCCCTTCTTTGGCGACACGGTAACCCAAGTACTCTACTTCCCCAGCACCAATAGCACTTCTCATGGCGCAGGTGGACTCCCACGTCTTGTAGCTTGCTCAGTACTTCACTCAGTGCTTTGTCGTGAGTTTCTGTGTCCTTGGCGTATATCAAGAGGTCATCTTGGAAATAGAAACGTTTGCGATGCCATGCAACAAAGAGTTAATCATTCTCTGCAAGGCCGAGGCCGCTGAGCACAAGCAGAACGGCATGCGTGTGTATTGGTACGTGCCGAAAGGGGTGATGAACGCAGTGATAAGGGCGTGAGTTCGTGTGCAAGCTTACTTGATGGTATGTATACTGCATATCAAGCCTTGAGAATATGGTTGCTTCCTTCATCATAAGCACTATTTCATTGATGCTGGGAAGTGGAAAGCTGTCCGTGACCACCTCTAAATTCAAACTGCGTAGGTCTATGCAGGATCTTAGCTCGTTAGAGGATTTTTTCTTGATGAGTACAACAGGGCTCAGCCATTCGGAGGACTCCACTGTCTCTATGGTGCCTTCTTTGACCATTTTCTGGAGCTGAGCTTCGAGTGCTGATCTCTCTGTCACAGGAACCAGTCTGACCATGTGCTTCACAGGAACTGCATTCGGTTTGAGCCGAATCTTGTGCACGTAGTTTTTTATTTTTATTCGGGTGTTTCAGAGAACAGGCCGGGGAATGCTTCTTTGAGGTTCGGTGCTCCTCCTGAGGAGACCAGCAGCACCTGATCGGGGGTGCTGGGGTCTAACCGTATGCCCTGAGACGAGAAGTATACTTTCATGGTGGTTGACCTGTACTTGAACTCAATTTTTGCTTTGATATATCCTTGTAGATCTATGGTGGCCCCTCCGAAGATTGTCGGCTTCTGCTTTGTGCTCCTGATTTCGACCTGGTCGCGTCACATCATTTCTTTGCACGTCTGGATGGGGAGGATGGTGAGGTCCGACCCTGAGTCGGCTATGACTTGCGTCTCCATGCCATCCACTCTTACGACGCAGTGGGGCTTCCCTCTCCTTGCACGGGCGCCTTGACCATGATCACCATGGGCTTGTTGTGCTGGTCGTCGTCGTCACTCGACTCCCTGCATGTGGTGGGAGAAAACATTTAGTTTTCTCCCACCACGTTCAAGCTGCAGCCACGTGGCCGAAACACCTACATTTGAAGCATTCTTTATTCCTGGCAGGACAGTCACGATAGTTCGCCATGTGCTTTGTGCTGGCACATCTAAAGCACTTTGGTGCTTCTCTCTGTTTTGGTCCCTTATCACTGGCGGTCTCGCTGGGCTGTCTCTCCCTGCTCCCTCTCCACTGCAGAGCAGTCAGTTCAGGAGCGGGTGATTGTTACGCTCATCTGGCTCCCACAGGGGCGTCGATCTGAACTGGACAGCTGCGGCCTCCACCAATGTGACGCGTAGTGCCGAGATGACGGACTGGACTTGCCCACCTAGCTTCGTTTGCTTGGCCCGTAGGAATATTCTTCTGCAAATGGAGAAAGGGAATTAACCACCCGTGGAGTTGAGCGTTAACCCCCCCACTCCCGCTGTTCTCCCCACTGATCACCTTTGATGTCCCCTCTTATAGGCTCACCTGATGCTTTGGAAAGATGAGCTCTCCATCCTGCATTGAGCGCAGGGGCGCGTGGATAACCAGTTGCTTCACTGGCTCGAAGGAATTGGTGAGTTCCATAACAATATTGGCTCTGAGATTCCCGACAAGACGCCATAATTATGTAGTTCGTAAGAGTTCAAATGTCTGACTTTTACTCTTGTCCGATTCCTTGCAGGTTGCAGCTTGACCCTAGCAAAGAGTTCCTCGTGGCAACCGATAATATTCAGGTAAGGATTTGTATTATCCAACACAGTTCGATAAAATAATGTCAATATGTAACCTGTTGCTTTCTCCCTTATTCAGGCGCTGAGAGAAAGTATGAAGACTCGGGAAATAATGCCTCCGGCGGTAAAATCAGGTACGTCTATTGTGGTGAGGAGGTTTCCCCTTGTTTGTCCCTTTGTTTCACCTTGCTGTCCTTTTGTTTCCCCTTAGGGGCTTGGGTTCGGCGAGGATGCAGTGGAAGCTGTGCCGACCTGTGAAGAGGAATAGTACCCCCAGTGGTAAAATCAGGTAAGTCTATGGGGGGTTACTAATATTGCCTCTGTGTATTCCCTTGTCTGTTCTTGTCTTCCCCTTAGGTGCCGGAGTGCGGCGGGAACATGCAGAAGGATGCGGTGGAATGTGAAGATGCTGCGAAGGCCGGTGAGTTCAGCGTGGTGCTGCAGCAGGCGAGGCGACGCACATAAAATAACTTCTTTCTTCCAGCTCGAAGGCACGATGGATCGGGAATTCAGGTAAGGATCAAAGATATTGCTCTTGTTCTAACCTTTTTGCCTCCTTTCTCCCTTTTTCTAGGAGCTCCAGACTCGAGGCGGGCGTGGCAGAAGACTGGATGCAGACTTGCAGGCACGGTGAGCGTTACGCTGCTGGATGCACAACAACGCGAAGCGTGTGCTGCTCTTCGGGTGTGGTTTAAATAGCCTCCAAAGTAGTCCCAGGTAAGTATTCCTCCCCAGCCCCACCCAAGTAAAAAAAATAGTCCCTAAGTAAAGTAGTCCCTTCCAAGCCTCTTTTGGCTTGGAGCTCTTGCAGCATGGTCTGCATCAGGTACGTTTGCAGCATGGTCTGCATCAGGTAAGTTTTAATCTATGAGCCTGGCACCTATGGCACCAGGACTGACTCTCCATATGAGCCTGGCGCCATAGACGCCAGGACTGCACCCAAATAGCCCCTAGCAGGGGTTGTTGGGCTTGCTTGGAATAACTTGATGCCTGCTTCCGGGGTTGCTGGACTTGATCTGGGTCCCCGGGGGTAGGCATCATCACCGTGATGGCCCTCCGATTTCTCTGCGCCTGCTCGAGGTTTCCTCTTCTGCCCTGGTTATCTGTACAGCTTTATCCAGGTCAATCTCTTTCTCCTGAATAAATTTGTCCTGGACCTTTCTTGAATTCGTGTGGACTACTAACATGTCGCAGATGACCTGTTCGACGTTGTCGCCAAACCCGCATAATGCTGCCAGTTCCCTCATCCTGGTGATGTAGTCGTCAACGGGTTTGTTGCTCTCTTGCTTCCAGTGTAGAATTTGAGTCTGTGGAGGACCACATTTTCTTTATTGGTGAATCTTTTGATGATGCAACGGATTGCCTCCATGTAGAAATCGTCATCATCATCCACTATGGTAATTGCTTTGAGCCCTGAAAAAATGCGCTGCCCTTCAACCCCCATGGCATTGAGCAGCATGGCCTTCTTTCTGGCTGCTGCGTAATCCATGCATCCCAGTACCTCCAGGTACGTAGAAAACAGTGGCTCCCATTGCTGCCACAGAATAGCCGGTGTGCCGGGGGAGTAAAGCAGGGGGCAGTGTGGCACCTTGCATGGTATGCCCAGTGGGTTCCTAGTCCTCATCGCCAATTATGTGGTGGCCTGGAAGGATGACAGGACACTGTTTGGGTTGTGTGAGTGTTTAGTTAGACACCTGGAGCATTAACAATGAGGAGGGAGGAGTATAGTCCTGGGCATTGTTGGGGTCTGTACTCACAGTTCTTCTGTCCCCCCATGCAGTTAACTTCACTGCATGGAAAGTGTCAGGGGACCTGACACCCATACACAGAAAGGGCACCCAGGAGGCTGCCCTCAGCCTTGGTATTAGCTGTCTGCTGCTGGGGCCTCTATCAGGCTGGCAGGCGATTGGTGTGGAGAATCCACGGCATAACCCAGGCTTCCGCACCCAGTCACTGCGCGCATGCCGTGAAGCTCAGCTTGCCTTGAAACAACATACAAAGTTGCTTTGTAAAGTACAAAGTAACATACAAAGTAAGTATTCCAAGTTATAGAATGTAATAATATGTTTTTTAGATCTTAAACCCGGTTCATTTATTGAACACATGAAGACCTTTGAAACTGCTTATTCTCACTGCCTCATAGCCGTTCTGGTAAATAGGGTCTGCTTCGATCAGGCCCAATCGCTGGCCTGACATCATTGAAACCTGCGGTCACAGCAGTAGACATTCTATAGGTATGTAACTTAAAATAATAAAGGCATTGCTTGGAGATTCATTCAAAAATAATTCTCCTTTCTGTGCATTGTTTGTTAGGTGTCTCTTGTAGGGTATCCTTTCCTGTCTATAGATATAATTCCCTAAAGATGTTTCTATATTGGGGATGGGCATCCTAACACTGAGACCCAGCCCCTCCTCATCTAAAATTCGCCAGAAACAAGAAGCAAAGGAGCCCTCATACCCCATTTGAGTGGCTGATGTTATAGCCATTTTATACTCGCATCCAAAGATTTAAGCTGTCCAAATGAGTATGTATAGTTCATGGTTACAAACATTTTAATGTTAGGGTGAGTATTGTGAACAATGATGTGAGCACCAAGCCATGTGCCTGTTATGTATTGAGTAATTCACAAAGACAACCCTTTTATTACAGACTTGTTTATCAAATATAGAGCTCTCTGATCACTGTTATATTCAGAGGCATTGCTAGGGCGGGCTAAGGGGGCTATAGCCCCTGGTCTTTTGGTTGTAGCCCCGGATAGAATCTCAGGAGCTATAGCCAAAAGGCTAGCTAGCCCCCAGTCCCAACAGTTCTGACATCAGCATAGCCCCGGGTCTTTTCTAGACCTAGCAACACCCCTGGTTATATTCCTGAAATGCTCTGTAATTGAGCGCAGAACTCGGGCCTTTTCACTTAACAGTGAAGTGTGAGGTAGTGGTTGGTAGGCAACATAGAGCCTGCCAGTGCACCACCCGACGGGAGCATCAGAGGAGCAGGTCTCACAGCTGATGCTGTTTTTGCCCCCACCAAGGGCCCAGACCACCCGGAGACAAGGAATAGCGTCACCTGAAATTGAAGAGCAAAAGAAAGTTTAATAAGTGTTTGCATCATGTGGGAGTGTGTGTAAGATTTGGAATGTGTGCCCATTCGTGGGTGGCGGTATTGCCGGGCTCCCGATCCCCATTCTGCCCCATAGGGCAGAGTGGGGTGGGGAGCATGGTTGCACCGGCACCGTTGATAACGTTGCCGGTGCAATTGCGAGTTCTGCTCGCGGGTGCCGCACAGCCAGCCAGGTAATGCGGCGGGATGGTATGAACGGTGCCAGTGCCTTACCAGCTCCATTCATACCGTTCCTGCCACTATTATAATGAGGCCCAATGAGAATGCCGAGCAGGAGCACAGTGTTCCTGCTCAGCACCCTCATTGTCCTGGCAGGACCCCTTTCCTGTTGAAGCTCTGGACACCAGAATGGCTCTCTCAGGGAAGTGACACTTTGCTCTGTGTCAACAGAACATTACAATGGGAGTCATTAGGCACTGATGGGAGAGAGGGGCACGTATTTGTTTGGCCCTTAAGAAATGTGAACAGAGAGGTGGTTGCATACTGCTGCATGCTTTATGACACAATGACTATGCCTTTAAAACCCAAAGGGGATTTGTTAGGTTCACATTAATCTGCATGGTGCTATTGTGACTTTCCATGTAGGATGGGGAGAATAAAACTAAAGCCATACTTGTATTGTTCAACATATTTCTATGACAATGTATATAGTGTAAAGTTGGTTTATTATGAAAGGCTAGTTAATGATGTAATGTGGTTTGCTTCCAAAGCATTGCTATAAATAAAGCATTATTTAAGCACATGAAATGGCAAGCAAAACCTTAACAAACATCGATATCCACTAAGCGTGTGAAGATGTGTTCAGTTGCTTAAGTTGTCCTCATCCCCGTTTCACCATTAAACCAAAGTGTGTGATCCTAAGCAAATCATTTAATCATACTTTGGGCCTCATTAGGACCTTGGCGGAGGACCATGGCGCTATTAGCACCATGGTCCATGGCGCTAAGTTGCCAACTCCGCCATGGTGGTTGGCGGACTTACCGCCCCATTCCGACCTTGGCGGGGCGGTAAGTCCCCAATCCCCATTTACCCTTCCCCATTCCCATTTTTGCCCCATAGGGCATAATGGGAGTGGGGAAGGCGTTAATTACGCCACCGTAAATTACGGTGGCGTAATTAACATCAAGGTCCCTTAGCGCCATGGATTTTAACACCTGCTAAAAGCAGGTGTTATATCCGCCATGGCGCTAAGGGATCTCGTACTCAGGCGGTAAGGGTCGGCGCTGTTTACACTGCCGTAAACCCCTTACCGCCTGGGTCGTAATGAGGCCCTTTGTCTTATCTTCAGCTCCGTAAGTGATTCACTTCATAGCTATGTTAAGATATCATGCTATTATAGTTAAACGTCTAATGACTATAGAGTTGTTCCATATATAATAATAGTGCAATTTAGGTATTTTGCACCACAAAGTTATTTGCCACTTGGCTTACTTATGGTAACTTATTCTAAATTCACTTCCATGGTGCCTCCAAGTATCAAAGACTGATGATGCTATTTGCAATATCCTTTTCTGTGAAGTCACTTCTGTTGGTGCAATCCATACTCAAATTAGGAAGTTTGCATGTATGGTATGTGTTATTACTCGGCTACTCTGGCATTTCAGGGCAGCCAGTCTAGCCCTTCCTTACTGTGGCATGCCTTTTTTGTGGGCATCCTGATCAGGACAGCAGTGTTGCTGTTTCCTCCTGCCTAGCCTGGCTGCCTGTAGAACAGCAGTCTGGTGCAGGACACAGACAGCATTGTGGCTGTATGCTCCTGCTCTGCACCCTCCATGCACAATGGGTGGGGGGGCATCGCAGGAGCATGCTCTGAGCCCCACTCCAGGCCGTTGACTGCACTGCAGGCCCAATAAAGGGCAGAGCCAGATTCAGAGCAGAAGCCCACAGCTCTGTGTCCCACTCTTGTCCGATTGTTGCAGTGAGAGGGTACAAGGTCAAGTCATCATATAGGGGGCAGGAACGATTGTATGACAGTTTAGCATTCATGTTCTAAGGTGCATTTAGGGGGAAAAGTAGTAGGACTGTATTCATGGCTCCCCCAACCCCACTCTTGCAATGCTGGATACTCCCCTGGAAGGGAATACGGCCTTAAAAGAGGGGCAATGTCCCTCTACACTTGGCCATCCTCATTTAACTCTAAAGAAGAGCTCTCATTAGAATCGAGCAGTCGGTGTAGAAATATACAGCTGACCATATGTTATAAGAAGAGAGACCACATTAGGAGAGCTTGCCCTTGCAAGGTACGATGATGTGTGGCACCCATGAAGAAGTGTAAAGGAAATTGAATACTGTGAATTTGCATATTTCTCTAGGCGTTACTCGAATCTACAGGACAAAGTGGTCAAAGGGGAACTTGATCTACCAATTGCTAAGCACATCTCCATGCTACTCTCCTAATCAACGGTTTAATCCTGGTACTTTCTGGGGCAACCCCAAAGCATTTTAATCAATAGAAACCCTAGAGAGATTGTGTGTGCGTCCGTCTGTCTGTCCATGCATGGCGATAGGGCAGGCAGTTGATGCTTCCTCTAAATAGCAACAGCAACAAAAACAAGCATTGGTAATGCCAACAGTTTGGGCTTTTGTGCAGTCATGGAAAAAGCACTTGCCAGGCACTGCCATGCTGGTATTAACTGGCCATTGATGGTAGCAAGGGCATATGGTGTGAGTAACAGAGCATTTAATAGCAGTGACTGGCAAATGTCTTATACTTACACAAGCCAAAACTATTGGCTTTGTCAGTGCTTGTTTTTAACAGGACTTCAGTGAAAGACACGCATAGTGCTTATAAATCGAGTGGCTGGAGGCAGACCTGGTTTAGACATTTATATTACACCAGTAATGCGGTTTACAACTCCAGTTAAGTCATGAACACTCAGAAGACTGCTTTGAAAAAACCTCAGGCACTTTGAATGCAATGGTTGATGATAAGGCTTAAATAATGAGAGCTGCAGGAGTTCGCATGAGGAGGTGTTTTGAGCAGGAATGGGTGGGAATGGCCATAGCAATTAGCATGGCCATGGACAGTCAATGGGTGGGAACATACCCAAACAACACCTACAGGATGTGTGTTCCTCCTCGTTTGCCATTCCTCCCCATCTGTATTCTAATGCAATAGTTTCAGCTTATAGACAATAGCCCAAACAAAAAAGACGTGGTGTGACAAATAAGACACCTTGTGCTTTCTAAATAGGGGGAGAATGTATTTTGTAATTACATGAAACACACAGGGGGGGGTCCGCGTCCACAATCTGAAAAAAGTGAGCCTATGCCATCCACCCACATGGTCCCTCGACGTGTGCCCTAGAAATCCCTGCGCCTCTTCTTCCTTTGCTCAGTTGGTCAGTGTAGCCTTGTAATGTGGTAATAGGTATTGGGAGAGAGAACGCTGCACTTAATCTTGCACTCTTGTAGACCTGTGTTCTCGCCTTCTTGGGTGGAAGCTGTCGCCGTCTCTAACTGCCACCTATTTGCCCATTTCTGTCGCCAATGAGCAGCTAAATTATCACCAGCAAAACAAAATGCGTCAACATGTGAATACATACTGAAATGAGTGTGTGTATGCCTGTCGGCTGCATATACACAAGGCTGTCTTTGTGTTTCTTGATACATGAGAATGCATCCTATTGTTAAATCAAGCTTCTTCTGACTTCAGTAATAGATCCGTGGGGCTTCCTCTTTGTGGCATGGATTAATGGCCTTGCACTGAATTGCCTCCCGGCTTCATTTGGCCCCATTTCACATTTTGTCGTGGTTTGAATTCTAGTGGCCTACATGTAAACCACATCATAGCCTTAAAGGCGCCCATTCCCTACAGATGGGATAACAGTCAGAGGCATCCATAGGGTGCATATTACAATGGAGTCAGGGAATGCTGCAAGGGGTTCCATAGCTGCAGTTTATGCTTATAAAGGGACAGACAGCCAGGGGGACCTGAAATAATAAATGTCCACTGTTGCTTTTTGACAGCAGGGCTCCAAATGTAGAGGAAACCAGAGTAGAAAGGCAATGAGGTGATACAAACATTGCTGGATACTGCAAGAGGCCCCAGGGAGGTGGTGGCAAAATGCATATTTAATATCCTGAATTAAAGGAGAATGTTACTGTGTCAAAAGACTACCAACATGGGGCAGCTGCTCAGGGCCCGCCTGATGCTGTGGCCCATTTCAACTAAAATGATTGAAAGGCTCTGCTGCCTTGTTTCTTTATGAGGAGTTTGGAAACATGTGTGATGTGTATTGCCTGTTACTGGCATAGTGTGTTTGCAGCTTTATGAGAGATTTGCAATCACCATAATAGCATATATTGTGTTCGCCTGTTCATGAACATGATTCGGCAGGTCCCCAAACTAACAGTTTGTGGACGTTTGTTCATGAATGTGATTTACAGTCACCTGATTGGCATAAATTGTATCTTTAGCTTCATGAACAATGTTCCCTCTAAGTTGTGCGCATGTCTGCTTGCCCAGCTTTCTTCTGGGTGCTGCTGAGAAGTACTTTAGCAGCGCACATAGCCAATTCCCACCAATTCATAAAGATTTAATAAGGCACAAGCCACAGCAGGTACCTAATATTTGGTTCCTCACAAAAACTAAGTTAAATTGTACCAACTAGTTTTTTATATTGTGGTCCAGCCTATTTTCATTGGCCTACTATACAAGCTTGACCTTGAAAACCTAAAAATCCTAAAAACAGAATACACCTACAAGAGGCTGAGAACTAATATGAAAAAGTGGCTCCGCGAACAGACGATATAGCTAAGAGATGCCTGCACACATTAACCAAATAAACTTCCCTCCCCACCCATGCCTCCTATACTGGACTCCACCACATTTACAGCCTATGACTATAACTTCCGCTCAGATATTACCAGACAACATTGAGTATGCCTACCATGGCTCTGCTAAAGGTTACCAGACTTGTACCTACATCTACTTGTTTTCAGTTTGTTATCATTGTTAGGGAGATTTATCAGTTTTATGCTTAATCCCCTCTCCTAGTGAGACCCCCCACCACACCTTTTGCTGGACTTCTGGACCTTTCTATCCTGAATGAGAGGAGTATTTTTCACCTCATTCATTCTGATGTGCTCTGACTTTTGGGAACTGTGTTCTTTTTGTGTTTACCTTTTCTTATGGAGTTTGCTTTCCTCCATATCTCTTAAAGACCTCTGTGTGACACCTTTGCAGCACACGGCGCCCTATGTGCAGTGTTGCGGGGAACCCTTTGCCTAAACTTAAACTATCGAGAGATTAGGACGCACCAGCATACGTGGAGTGCTAAGGGGATACCTAGTATCTCCCTTCTCTCTGCTCCTGATTGGACAGCCACCCACCACTTTCTGTACACTACTGGGAGAGTTTGCAGAGGGATGAATGGTAAATCTGAATAAAAGGTGAGGTTCCTAAGAAAGAAGGCAAGTCGACCACTGGAACAGAAGATCCGAAGCTGAAGATGACCAGAAGTGCCTGCAGACCCTTCCAGTAACCGTGGAGTGACCACATCTTTCCTGACCCCCTTTTCTTATCGGCCAGGAGCTCTGAAGAGGACGACTCCTTTCCTTTGGCTGGTGGAACCAACCAGCCCCACGGTGAACTGCAGATCGAGCCATCCCCCGAGGTGCTGTGACCTTCCGGGGCTGCATACCGTGAATACCAGTGGGCACAAAAACCACAGGCCGATGTGGAAGATCAAATAAATCCCTGCTGAGGGTCATTTTTTGCGGCTGCTGCTGTGTCATCCCATTCAGAGCCCTTCCTTTCATCACCAGACCGAGGAATCAGGAGACCGGGTCCGTCGATGCTGCACAGGAGATAATCCAGCTACGTTTGCTTCTTCTAACCTAAGGTACAGTGGGGATCAAGGTAGAACGTACCTGTTACGCTCACCTGACTCCCACGGAGGCGCTGGCCTGGTTCGCGCTGCTGTGACCTCTTCTAAGGTGATGCGCAGGGTTCGGAAGACGGACTGGACCGGGCCCCCAAATCTGGCTTGTCTGGCTCGCAGAAGTATCCTTCTGTAGGCGAAAATAGGGGATTAACTGTCTGTGGGGTAATGCAATCGGCCTCCCACTTTCCCCTCTCACCCTCCTCGAAACCCTTCTGTGATTCCTCGTAGCGTCTCACCTTAGGGTCTGGAAGGACGAGCTCTCCATCCTGCTTCTGATGCAGGGGCGCGTTGGTATCCAGTTACTTCACTGGATTTTCGGATTGGTGAGAACCAAACTTGCTTGGCTTCCAGGTAAGTTTTTGATAAGAGGTTCCCCTTGTGTCCATGCATTATTGTACTAATGCTAGTGTCTTTTTCCCCATAGGGGCCGGGGTACGGAATGCCGGGGAACAGGCACCGACCCGAGATGAGAGGTGAAATCCTTGTAGAAATCAGGTAAGTCTTTAATGAGCGTTTTTTGGTAATGTCTTTTCATTCGCTCATTAACGCTGATGTCTTTTTTTCCCCTTAGGGGCTGGGGTCCGGAAATGCCAGGATGCAGCGCGGACCCGAAATGGAGAGGGAATGAATCAACAGCTAAGTCTTAACATGGAGATTTAGCTTTCCTTATTCCCTTCTCTCTCTCACCTTTTGTTCTGGTCTTTTTCTCCCTAGGCGCTGGGGTGTGACTGCGAATCCGGATGATCGCTGCTGAACATGGAGGCGCCCTGTAAAGGTGAGTGGAAAGCAGCGCTGCAGCGATTGACGCAATGAGCTTTTAAATAAAAGTCTTCCTTTTCAGGATTGTCGGCGAGATGTCTCCGGGATGCGGATTTAGCAGGTAAGGACTTTTCCTTCTTCTGTTCTCTTCCTCTCTTCCTTTGCAGGTGATCCAGGATGCTGGCAGGCGTGGCAGAAGTCAGGATGCAGGAGCAGACACGTGAGCGTCCAGCTGCTAGATGCAGAACAACGCGAAGCACGTGTGACTGTTCGGGTGGGGTTTAAATAGCCTTGGAAGAAGTTCCAGGTATGTATCCTTCCTCCAATCAGGCATGTATCCTTCCCCGACCACGCCCGGATGGTAAATTAGTACCACAGGTAAAGTAGTTCCTTTCAGGCCTCAAGGGGGCCGGGATCCTGCAGCATGGTCTGCATCAGGTAAGTGCACCCAAGCACTCCCATAATGAGCCTGGCGCCTATGGCGCCAGGACTGATGTCTTTTATGAGCCTGGCGCCATAGGTGCCAGGACACTGTCCAAAGGGCCCCTATATGGGGTTGCTGGGTCCTTCCTTGGGGACTGGATGTCCGCTTTTGGGGACGCAGGACTTGAACCGGCTCCCCGGGAGCGGACATCATGACAGCACTCCCCCCCAAGGCCCCTCCCAAGGTTGTTCCCTCTGGGGGTTTTGGTTTGTCTGGGAAGAGACAGTGGAATTTCCTGACTAATCGAGGTGCATGCACATGGTCGCTGGGTTCCCACGACCTCTCCTGAGGTCCATACCCCTTCCAATCAATTAGGTAGAACAGTTTTGACCTAAACATTTTTGAGTCTAAAATGTTCTTCACTTCGAATTCGGGCTCCCCATCTATTAGAATAGGTTCTGGAGGTTTGAGTAGTCGGGTTCCGGGTACCACTGGTTTCAGAAGTGACACATGAAAAACAGGGTGAATTTGCATACTAGCTGGTAAATCAAGTTTAACAGCCACTGGGTTAATTATTGCCATAATAGAATAAGGTCCGAGATATTTTGGGTTAAAAGTTCGAGGCCCTTTGAGTGGTAAATGTCTGGTAGCTAACCACACTTGATCCCCAATCTGATACGGAGGTGCTTCACTCCGATGTAGATCAGCATTCTCCTTGTATTTTATCTTGGCTTGTTGTAAATGCGTAGTTGCCTCTTTGAAGGCTTGGGTAATTGTAGAATGCAGATGTTCTACTGCAGGCATTCCGAGGTTCTGAGGTGAGTCAAGGTTTGAGGTTCGAGGGTGATGCCCAAACAAAGTATAAAAATGACTGTGGCCAGTTCCAGAGTGTACCGAATTATTATATGCGTATTCGGCTATCCAAAGAATGTCTTTCCAGTTGCTTTCAGATTTCTGTAACATACACCGTAAGTACTGCTCAAGGGTCTGATTTGTCCTCTCGGTCTGACCATCGGTCTGAGGGTGGTGACTGGTCGATAATCTTACGTCGATCTGCGCCATTTGACAACATTTGCGCCAGAAGTGGGAAATGAATTGGCTTCCCAGGTCAGAGATTAGTATAGATGGGAATCCATGTAGCCGAACAATATTTTCGAGGAATTCTTTGGCTAGGACAGAAGCTGAAGGCAAACCTTTCAAAGGAATAAAGTGGGCCATTTTGGAAAACAAATCCACAATTACCAGAATAGTATTGTACCCCGAACAAGGAGGCAGGTCTGTAATAAAATCCATTGATAGGGTGTGCCAGGGTGCTGGCGGTATGTCTAGAGGTTGAAGGAGACCGGCTGGTCTTTTCTTTTGACTTTTATTTTGGGCGCAAACACCACAGGACATCACAAAAGATTTAACATCTTTTCGCCAAGAGGGCCACCAAAATTGTCATTTCACCTTTTCCTCTGTCTTGGCAATACCGGGGTGTCCCTCTGTTAATGTATCATGATAACCGGAAATAACTAGTTTGTGTAATTCCTTATGTGGCAGGAATAAGCTTCCTTGGAAATAAGGTAAACCATTATCTATGGTAAAGTCTGATCCCTTTTGTATCCATTCCTGTAAGGTTGTAGGGTCCAGGAGTTGTTTCACTCTGGCTTGAATGTCTTCAAGCGTCTGTAACTAAGTCATGCCTAGAATCCTCTGTTCGGGAATTATTGGTACTGGTTCTGAGTTTGTATCAGATTCTCCCATTCCAATTCGGGAAAAGGCGTCTGCTTTGCCATTCTTGCAGCCAGGTCGATAGGTAATCACGAAATCAAATTCAGCGAAAAACAAAGCCCATCGGAGCTGCCGTGATGACTGAGCCTTGGCGGTTTTCAAATACTGTAAATTCCGGTGATCAGTGATCACTGTGATGGTATGTCGAGCGCCAAGCAGATAATGCCGCCAGGCTTTAAAAGCGGACTTAATGGCTAACAGTTCTTTGTCCGTGATTGCATAATTAACCTCGGGTGCCGAGAATTTTCTGGACCAAAATGCTACGGGATGCAGTCGGTTGGTTTTGGGATCTCTTTGGGACAGGACAGCTCCCATGGCTAGGCTGGATGCGTCAGTCTCGACAACATAAGGGAGATCTGGACGCAGGTGTTTCAATATAGGTGCAGAGGTAAACTTAGCTTTTAAATCCTGAAAGGCCTGCTCGGCTTCTTCAGACCATTCAAAACGTTTATTTTTCCTCAAGAGTGCAGTAATGGGTTGTACCACGCGTGAAAATTCCGGGATAAACCTGCCATAGAAATTGGCAAAGCCGAGCATGCTTTGAACCCCTTTTACAGAGCTAGATGATGGCCATTTGAGGATGGCATCCACTTTTCTTGAGTCCATTCGGACTCCTTTGGGTGTCAGGATGAAATCTAGAAACTCGACTTCTATGGTATGGAAAACACATTTCTCCAATTTAGCAAATAGTTTGTGTTGGCGCAGTTTTTCAAGTACTGCCCTGACGTGTTTTCTGTGATCAGATTCCGAAGAGGAGTACACCAGAATGTCATCGATATATACGACAACACAAACATCGATGAGTTCCCGAAGGACATCATTCATGAAGTATTGGAAGGCAGCCGGCGCGTTACACAATCCGAAAGGCATCACCTGGTACTCGAATAATCCGTATTTAGTACGGAAGGCAGTTTTCCATTCGTCGCCTTCTTTAACTCGTACCAGATGATAAGCCCCCCGGAGATCTAACTTGGTGTATATGCACGCGTCCTTCACCTGGTGAAGGAGTTCAGGGATCAGAGGCAGAGGTTATCTGGTTCAATGCGCGGTAATTGATACAAGTTCTAAGGTCGGCTTCTTTTTTGGGCACGAAGAACAATGCCGGGGACTTTGACGGGCGAATAAAACCATTAGCTAGGTATTGATCCAAATATTGTCTCAAATGCAGATTCTCAGGTTTGGTAAGGGCATAAATCCTGCTACAAGGGGGTTGTGCACCGGGCACCAGATCGATTTGGCAATCGTACGATCTGTGAGGAGGTAACGTGTTGGCCTGTTCCTTTTGGAAGACGTCCTGAAAGTCTTGCTATTCCGGAGGTAGTTGCATGGAGGCAGAGGTTACAGATGCTAGATTAATCTTCAGGTTCTCTGGGTAGCAGGTTTGTGTACAATCCGGGAAGGTTATTCTCTTAGCTCGCCAATCAATTCGAGGATTATGTGTCTCTAACCAAGGGATTCCAAGAATAACCTGAAACTGTGGAGCCTTGATTACATCAAACACAACACCCTCCCGATGGCCGTCGGGACCAATAAGAGTCACCTCAGTAGTGGAATGTGTTACCGGTCCAGAGGCAATTTCAGTTCCATCGACTGTGGTGATGACATCTTTGCTGGTTTTAGGATGGAGAGGGAGGTTAATCCTAGAGACCAATTCACAATCCACATAGTTTTCAATAGCCCCACTATCGATGAATGCCTTTATTGCATGCAACCGCTTAGGCTGTTCTGGATCTACGAGAACCATTGGCACAATGAAATGCGAGGTCTGAGAGTTAGTTTTCAAGCTCGGCAAGCGGACCCCTACACTTGTCGGGCAGAGTCGTTTCCCGAAACAGAGTCTTCATGGTTTTTATCAGCGGCTCCTACCGCCTTTCGGGGTGGTTTTGCCGGGCAATCTCGTAGAAAGTGTCCAGAATTCCCACAATAAAGACATAATTTTAACTGCCGCCTCCTTTCACGTTCCTTTTGAGTTAAGGGTCCTTTAACCCCTCCAATTTGCATAGGCTCAGAGACATCAACTCCCTTGGGATTAGCCTGGGTCTTGACCAACACCCCGGTCTCAAACCTGGACCGATCTGCTTTTCTGTTTTGAAGTCTGTGATCCAATTGGACCACTAAGTCTATATACTCTGTGCATTCTTGGGGCGGATTTGCAACTTGGGCCAAGACATCTTTAAGTTCTCTGCGAAGGCCTCGATAAAACAACGTGACTCTTTTATCCTCTGGCCATCCCGTTTCCACAATTAGTCTATTAAAGGTTGCAATATAGGATAGGAGGTCCTGATTGCCCTGTCGCAGGGATAGAAGTTCGTCATCCAGAGCCTGCCCCTGAGAGTGTTGAGCAAATAACCTTTCCATGCTTGCTTGAAACCTTTGAAAATCACAGATAATCGGGTCATCTTGAGTAACCAGTGGAACTGACCAATCGGCAGCGCAGCCGCTGAGATATGACAATACAAAGGCTACCTTGGTCTGATCATTAGGGAAGGCCCCAGGTCTGCATAGGAAGTGCAAACGACACTGATTCATGAATACGGCGAATCGTTTGGGGTCCCCAGCAAAGCGTTTGGGTGGGGCCAGCGGCATGTTTCCAGGTAGATTAATCTGCACAGGGTTACTGGAAACCACAGGAGCGGGGTTCCCTCCGGAACCAGGTAGAGGAGTTTGCCCAGCTTGACCTTGCAAAAGCTGTCTGGCCAGGTCATGAGTTCTTTCCTTTGATATTATTAATTCCCTCCTGAGGGCATTATTCTCTTGACGAGCGGCATGCACTTCGGCCCGTAATTCCCCCAGTAATTCCCCCAGTAATTGGGCCAACTGATCAGTCTCAGAACTTTCCATAGCGCCTGGGTGGGAATTTGTAGGAAGGCTTCGCGTTCTGTTACGCTCAACTGACTCCCACGGAGGCGCTGGCCTGGTTCGCGCTGCTGTGACCTCTTCTAAGGTGATGCGCAGGGTTCGGAAGACGGACTGGACCGGGCCCCCAAATCTGGCTTGTCTGGCTCGCAGAAGTATCCTTCTGTAGGCGAAAATAGGGGATTAACTGTCTGCGGGGTAATGCAATCGGCCTCCCACTTTCCCCTCTCACTCTCCTCGAAACCCTTCTGTGATTCCTCGTAGCGTCTCATCTTAGGGTCTGGAAGGACGCGCTCTCCATTCTGCTTCTGATGCAGGGGCGCGTTGGTATCCAGTTACTTCACTGGATTTTCGGATTGGTGAGAACCAAACTTGCTTAGCTTCCAGGTAAGTTTTTGATAAGAGGTTCCCCTTGTGTCCATGCATTAATGTACTAATGCTAGTGTCCTTTTCCCCATAGGGGCCGGGGTACGGAATGCCGGGGAACAGGCACCGACCCGAGATGAGAGGTGAAATCCTTGTAGAAATCAGGTAAGTCTTTAATGAGCGTTTTTTGGTAATGTCTTTTCATTCGCTCATTAACGCTGATGTCTTTTTTTCCCCTTAGGGGCCGGGGTCCGGAAATGCCAGGATGCGGCGCAGACCCGAAATGAAGAGGGAATGAATCAACAGGTAAGTCTTAACATGGAGATTTAGCTTTCCTTATTCCCTTCTCTCTCTCACCTTTTGCTCTGGTCTTTTTCTCCCTAGGCGCTGGGGCGTGACTGCGAATCCGGATGATCGCTGCTGAACATGGAGGCGCCCTGTAAAGGTGAGTGGAATGCGGCGCTGCAGCGATCGGCGCAATGAGCTTTTAAATAAAAGTCTTCCTTTTCAGGATTGTCGGCGAGATGTCTCCGGGATGCGGATTTAGCAGGTAAGGACTTTTCCTTCTTCTGTTCTCTTCTTCTCTTCCTTTGCAGGTGATCCAGGATGCTGGCAGGCGTGGCAGAAGTCAGGATGCAGGAGCAGACACAGTGAGCGTCCAGCTGCTAGATGCAGAACAACACGAAGCACGTGTGGCTGTTCGGGTGGGGTTTAAATAGCCTTGGAAGAAGTTCCAGGTATGTATCCTTCCTCCAATCAGGTATGTATCCTTCCCCGACCACGCCCGGATGGTAAATTAGTCCCACAGGTAAAGTAGTTCCTTTCAGGCCTCAAGGAGGCCGGATCCTGCAGCATGGTCTGCATCAGGTAAGTGCACCCAAGCACTCCCATAATGAGCCTGGCGCCTATGGAGCCAGGACTGATGTCTTTTATGAGCCTCCAAAGGGCCCCTATATGGGGTTGCTGGGTCCTTCCTTGGGGACTGGATGTCCGCTTTCGGGGACGCAGGGCTTGAACCGGCTCCCCGGGAGCGGGCATCATGACATTACCTCAAGCCAAATAGTTGCTCCAGTGTGACTGGAGTGCGTTACAAGATGTTTGGGCGCCGAACCATACCTCTGGCCAAGGCTTCCCAGCTTGTGTCCTATTTGGGCCCCTATAGCGTGTGTTATCTACTACAGTATTTTAATTTAAGTGGCTAAAGTATCCTGAGGATCTTTGCCTTTTCTGCTGCTGCATAAGGTTTTTGTTCCACTCCTAAACTGACCTTGATGAACTCTTGTATAGTTAGGGATTGGACTGCCAAAGCATTAGAAGCCTTGAAAAGTGTTGCTAAAAAGTAATTACTGCTAAAGTGTTGAATAACCCTCTTTTTCCTTTCTACAGACTTGCTCTAATGTGACTTTACTAAATGAATGAACCTATAATTTCTCTGTAACAAATGCGAGTGCACGGAACTACAAGTAATATGGTAGAACTGTCATACCTTTGCACTGCGAGCAACTACCATTGAAGCAGTCACCCATGAAAAGTACTGTGAATAATTCCCATGTGTATTGGTTGATCTGAAAAGTATGTACTTACCTGCCTTGTGTATGTACAATAAATGTATATTTTATTATAACTTTCAGAGTCTAAGGGCCTCATTACAAGTTTGGAAGTAGCCATGAAGCTATTAGCTCCATGGCTGCCTCCAAACCGGGCTCCTTTACCTGGTTCCTGCAATGGGGACTTACTGGGTCATTCCGACATAGGAGGACCCGGTAAGTCCTCCTTGCAGGAACCATTCTCTCTTCCCATTTGAGCCCCCATGGGGCTCAATGGGAATGGGGATGGAGGTAACAACGGGCACATTATAAGTGTCCCGTTGTTACCTCCCTCTCCCCTCTCTTCCCCTCAGACCAGACGTCTGATCTGGGTCCCGCAAAGGGAACCTCGTAATACGCGCTCCCGGAATGAAGGGGACCGGTCCCGTACCGGCCCCCTTCATTCCGGGAGCGCAAAGGTCGTAATGAGGCCCTAAGAGTTTCTTTGGACTATTGTATTGACTAGGCTCAGTGTACCTACCTACAGCTCACATCCTACTCCTACAATACGTCTGGCTGCTCTGCCATTCTACCAGATACTTTGGGTAGTAAAGACTTATAGTAAGAGTTGGGGACCTCTATACCAAGGGATAGTTTTGTAAAGTCTTACCTCTAACTGGATTTTAGGAAAACTCCCCTAACAATAACATGAATGACGTTCAAGCACAAGAATTTCTGTTACTCATGGTGCCTTAGTAAAAGCATCAACCCGACTATGGGCCTCATTACGACCCTGGCGGAATGGGTTTAACGGTGCCGGTAATGGTGCTGGCGCCGTTAAACCCATTCCGTCCTATCATGAGGTTCTCTCGCGGGACCCGCTCTGGACGTCTGATCAGACCAGACCTCCTTTGTAGGTCCCGTGAGGGAACTAGCATGCTAACAACGGGCCCATTACTAACGGGCCCGTTGTTAGCATGCTCCCCATTCCCATTCGAGCCCTAGGGGGACTCAAATGGGAATGGGGATGGTCCGGATCCGGGTTCCCTCAATGGGGAAATACCGGGCCCTCCTAGGTCAGAATGGCCCGGTAATTCCCCATTCAGGTAACCCGGATCCGATTTAAGGGCATGGCTACCTCCAAACTCGTAATGAAGCCCAATGTAACCCAACTGTCAGCTCAAATATCAGATACTGACTGCAAGTAAGCAGGCTACTTGGCTGTGCTTCCTATTCTTTTTAGATATGTCAGAGAGTGCCTCCTTGCTATTAATTTGCTCTCTAAAGATTTTGAGTAGGAAAATGTCCTATTCAGAAGCTCCTATTTTAGGATTGATAACACTACCCTAAAAGTGGAGAGCAACATTTTAATATCATTTACTTGGCCTGCAAGGAATAATGGGTATGGACTATGCCTGACATTTGTATATGGTATATGGGCAATGGATATTTGGATAACTACAATGCTTTTTACACAATGGGCCTCATTTCGAGTTTGGAGGCAGCCATGCCCTAAAAAAGGGCATGGCTGCCTCCAAACCCGGGTGCGGGGTCCCTGAATGGGGAAATACTGGGCCATTCCGACTTTGGAGGGCCCGGTATTTCCCCATTCAGGGAACCCAGACCCGGACCATCCCCATTCCCATTGAGCCCCTATAGGGCTCAATGGGAATGGGGAGCATGTTAACAACGGGCCCGTTAATGACGGGCCGATTGTTAACATGCTAGTCCCCTCGCGGGACCCACAAAGCACGTCTGGTCTGACCAGGCGTCCAAAGCGTGTCCCACAAGGGGACCTCATCATAGGGCGGAATGGGTTTAACGGCGCTGACACCTTTACCGGCGCCATTAAACCCATTCTGCCAGGGTCGTAATGAGGCCCAATCTGCATCATTTTTCAGAGTTCCATGAGTTATAGACCATAACATATTATATGGTAACTCACTGCTCGCTGCTATACAATAACGGTTTCACTGAGCATTGGTCCTGGGAGGATAGCTCAGTGGCAACATGCTCGCCTTGGAAGCAAGACAACATGGAGCAATACAGGTTCGATCTCCGGGTCCAAATATAGAATCCTCTGGGTATTAAGCACATTATAAATATCATATCATATTTGTATAATCATACCCAACCATTTAAAGGTGGTACATGTTGCAAGCATTCTTGTTTTCACTCCATAGTAATTGTGCACATACAGATTCCTTATATTTTCTTAAACTGCACATAAAGTCATGGCGAGGATTTAAATATGTTTTGCTTGCAAAGTATTGTGGGTATGCAGATATCCCAGCTAGTACTTTACTACTACAAGCCCTCACTTTTTACAGAGCCCTGTCAGCTAGTATTAGAGGCTTGCACAGGAGCCCGGAAGGGGTACTGGTGGAAGGGCACAGGTGATCACTCCTTCAGGGCGAAGAACAAATCTGCAACTTTCCAAATCAGATGCTTTGGCAGTACAGTTAAGAAAATGCATTTGTTTGCTAAAGAATCTAAAGAATAGGGAAACTCTAGTAACAGTATAGGAAACTGTACCTTCTATTTCTTTCTATTCTGAGCTTCTGAGAGCTTTGCAATATAATCATGGGTTTGTGTTTATTGCCTTTAGCATTCTCATACATCTTGCTAATGAGATCAGTGAATTTCAGAAGGGGGATCCCTAGTTAACAAAGAAGACACTCAATCTGGTGTATTGACTTAAAAGGCAAACAGATGTGGCTTTCTTCAACAGGGCCCCTTAAGAAGCCTCAGTAAGGCTCCTGTGGAATTTTATCTAGGATGTGGTGAGGCAGGGTGGGAAAAACTCTAGGCTGCATCATGTGCCCTGTCATTTCACCTCCTATGTTGGGGTTACAAACAGGGCTCTGATACAATGTTACTCCCTATTTGGAATCAAATGATTTTTCAGGGAGTAAGAAAATAATTGGCTTCGACAGTAGGGATATTTCATGTTTATTGAAATGTTTTTCCCCCTAAAAATGTTTCTTTACATTGGCCAGTAATATTATTAAAGCTCCTAAATATGCCACTGCTCTGCTGGTCACTTGATTCAAAAATATATCAGTGGGACATTGTGGCTAGAAGCTGGGAGAAGGTTCCTATGTATATTTCCATGGATTCCTGTTTTTATTGGGCACATTTTCCTTATTTTAGAGAGTAAAAATGAATGCTTATATGCCTTTTAATAGGGCTTGTTTTGAGTAAATGTTGTCACAACTAACAGGACAACGTAATGTGGATAGTAAGCAGATACCCAGGTATTCTGGTCATTATACCTATTATGTGGTGCAGTTATTCTGATGCAATTATCGTCCTTACACAAATAGAGGAATGTTCTCCTGGCCCTTGAATTACTTAATTAAACTGTCACACGAACTCCTATTGGCATGTTTTCTTCCACATTCCTTTAAGTTGTCATAATTCCATTTGCAAAACTGTTATTCTATCTGACTTTTTTGACAACCATATAAGTGATAAACAATATTTGTTTGTTGTAATAAACATGAGTGTTTTCTTTCAATGGTATTAAAAACCTTCTGTATTGTCTCTTAGCGGCGTCGACAAAGAAATAACCACAACTAGACGTACTGGTTATCCTGAGCATACAAAGCTTTTTTGGGGCATACACATTTGTTCTCTGCACTGGAGTACTTTTTGTATGTACCATGGCATATCTTTACTGGTTGATGAGCTCCCCTAATAATCACAAATATATATTTTTTTTTTGTTGCCTATATATGTTTCAAAAAATTGTTGTAAAATGCACATTTTACACTGATTTGTAAAGATTTGCAGTACTTGGGAAGGAGAAATACTCCTCCAATTTCTTTGGAGATGGTAGATAACTAACCATGCATGCTCACAAAGTGGCTTACCTTGTTATTCAGTTGTGCACATGGAAAATAATGTGCACACGAAAGCTAACCATTCCTGCACTTAGGGAAAAATAATTAGAGGGAACATTGGTATCCAGTGGTCTGAAATCACAGCATCCGGAAGGTGGGAGAGATGAAAAGATCTCATTCAACTCTGGAGTCAGAAAAATCCCAGAGAGTCCAGCAGTAGTGCTGGGAGCCTCAGGACAGAGAGGGTAAGATGTTCAAATAGAAAATCCCTAACAGAGTGTGTTTGTGCATGTGTGCATGTTTGTGTTTCATTTTAAATAGAGTGCCACATTAAATAGAGGTGTAAAAGCAAGGTGTAAAGCTTTTAGGGGTTCCTAGTGATAGCCTCGACATCCAAAGCATCGAATGCAAAAGCCTAGAAAAAAAAATGCATCGAAAAAATGCATTTGTTTTTCATTTTTTTTATGGGGTGTCCCCCAACCCCTGTTTTTTTTACCCCTTAAACCCTATTTTAATAATAAAAAACCTTTACCTACAAAAAAAGCATTTTTTCAATGGATTTCTTTTTAGGCTTTTGCATTCGATGCTATGAATTCAAGGGATTCATAGCCTTTTAGGCCTTTGAGGCCTTTTAGGCCTCCTTAGCAGCAGTGACATGATAGAGGTGGGGCACTGAGCGGAGAGCAGACGCAGGCAACCAAGGAATGGATCCCTAAGGAATCTTCATTAGTTTTGCAGGTGGTCGAGACCAGACAGATTCCATAGGTATCGATTGGTAAAAGCCACCTTCAAAGCGTATTTGCAGGTGGTGTTTACTTTTCTATGACAAGTAGTGACAAATGGAAAGAGTAACAGTGCATTTGCAATGCTTTCACTCTTTGCTCGTCTACTGTGCCGCTTGGGCCATTAAAATTCCAAGCAGGGGAGTTTAAGGAAGGCATGATATCAAGAGTAGACAGACACAAGTGATCATAGTTCATTGGTGTTCATTAAACTGTATAGGTAGGGTGGAAAAAAGTCTAATCTAAACCTAAATCTAACATGGGAGCAAGCTTCAAACATCCAATGAAAAATAAGGCAGTCCTTGTGGCGTCTTGTCAAATAAAAAGGGCTAATACTAAGAAAAACCTATTGCCAATCCTTACAACTAATACAAAAAGGGTGCGGGATAAAATTTACAAGAAAGAGGTGTTCACAAATGATAAGTCAGGATGTTGTAGCCGGGGGTCTCCCTTCCCCACATTTTGAGCATGGGACAAGGCAGCTCTCCTGAGCACAGCACATGCTTGAGCTTACCAAGCACAAGACAAGAGTTGCAGCTTCAGCTATCAGGTCTTTTGGTGGTGAAGTGTCTTTTCTACAAAAAAAAAATAATTTGCCTCCAAGGAAGAATAACAAACAAAAGTTCCTTTCAAAGGTACTTTGAATGATGGTTTTGCACCCTCTTCCGGTCTTAGATCCACAAACAATTCCTTTCAATATCAGGACCCTTGGTGGTTGACTTTCTTGCTTTCAAGGACCCGATAGGTTCAAAAATTACAAACACAATGTTCCTTTCGGACTACACTTGAGGTGAGGATTCTTCCGCCCTGGGTCTCGCTCTTCTGGGCGCAGACCCCTTTTGAATATCAGCCTCCCTCACATCGGGTTCACTCCAGTTTATATTCTCAATGATTTCTCGATTGCATTCATATGTTGTTGGGGTGATGGCTTCTCACCCCTTGATCCCCTCTTCCGGGCTCAGACCCCTTCAAACATTTGCCTCCTTCCATCGGGTTCACTATGGCCTTTTGCAAAGATATTTTCACCTTGCCGGTCACAAATCGTAATGTCCTTTTACACATTTCACCATGGACATCCCTCTACCGGGTTCACTTTTGTCAACACACTGTTTGTTGGGACTTCGCCCCTCTTTATTGGCATCCCTCTCTCGGGTTCACTCTTGCCATTTCACAATTCCTTTAGCTTTTTCTTGCTGTGGGATTCACTTCCCTTGCATTTCTCAAAGGGTTTTTGGTCAAAGACTTTCAACTGTACAGGGATTTTGCTAGATCCCAGTATGACCACTTTGACCTTTCTTGGCGGCTCTTCTACGGCCTTCTGGTATCAGTAGTTTCCTTCAAACACGGCTTGACCAGAGTCTCTCAAGTGAGCACCCACATAGTGCCAGACCCCTCTGCTCTTCTGTAAACAATTTATAGTTCGTTGAACTTTCCTCAATGTGCCACTGGGTGACTCTCATTCAACAAAGTTTGGTTTCTTTATCGGTTCTCCCCTCAACTCACCGGCTGTAATGAAGTGCTTGGCTTTCTTCGTATTGGGAGTTAAAGCCGGTACCACGGTATCAGGAGTTTCCCTGTGTCCTGCTTATCAGCGTAAGCACGCTCTGTGTACCGTTGATATCTACTGCAACACATTTGGGCTATTGTTGACAGTTTTACAATTCCTTCTATTGGAGGTTTCACGGCCTGGCTTGGAAAGGGAAAAGTTGCTTCTCTCCTTGTCACCCTCTCGGTTCACGCCGTCTTTCTCCTCCTCTTGAACTGCCGTGCTGAGTTAGGTCTCTCGTCTTGCGGTCTGCCTTGCTTGTCCTGTGCTCTACCTTTTATCCCTGTGGGGAAAGGAAAGGGCCGTCAGGTGTGTGAGGTTCTGGTCAATTGCCTGACTTTGCCTGACCCTTGGGTTGGGACATGTCAGGTAAACAGTTTTATTAGTCCGTTGTCTTTTGTGTCGGTAGAAAGTGTTTGCGTCGTAAAAAGGGGGTGACATGAGGAATGATTTTCTTTGTCCTATGGGGTTTGGAAAATTCAGAAGGGTAAGATTGGTAGGGTTTGTCAAACAAACAGGAATGACCGAGATTATTGTCATAAAATGACAAAGGGGAATTATGGAAATGGTAGTGTTATGTCTGAGCAGGTTGGGAATGTGAAAAATAATAGTCAGAGGGACGTGAAAAAGAATGACCAGAGTAATTCTGGCAGGCAACATGAAAACAGGGATTCTGGGAATTGTGGTTGTCGAAAATACCAGGTTTTGGGTTCCTAGGGGATGTACCAGATATGAAGGGGTTGTTGGTTTTGTATAAGGGAGATTCTTTAGGTGGAAGGGAGGTTGAGTTGGTGCAACCTATAAAAGCTTGAGGGAGCTCATCTTCCTCATCCCTTTCTCCGGTATGCTACCGCGTCTCACCTGGGGCATTTCCCTGTGCATAACCCTGGTTTACCCTACCCAGGTGATATCTCCCTGCTCGTCTACCCTTAGGGTTGGGATAAGAGAGTATCGGTTCTTCCCTGGCCCACTGAATAAGGGATTCCCGGGATCTACTTGGGAGAATATCCTCAGGTTTCTCACAGGAGCCAACAGCACATCAGTGCTAATGTTGGTGGTCCCCCTGCATGCAATTTAGATTCCTTATAAAATCGCCAGGTGCGTGTGTGTGTCCAATGTGCACTGAGTAGTTTGCAGTACAACATTGGCCCATCTATACATTTACGAACTCTTTGATTTTAACTGAACATTAATCTCTTAAGAAACAGCACTGTGATCAATTCCCAGATATGGGAATTGCTGCTTCCCATGCCTCTCACAGGTGCAGCCCGGAGCCCAAGCTTACGAAGGAGAAAGGCCATTTTCTCCCCCTTTGCTTGCTTCCGGCTTGTAAACAGTATCATCTGAAATAGCTTTCTCACGTATGCTCTACCATCTGCCAGAGGCAGGGTGTGAAAGGATTGGAAGTCTACTTTGAATGTGAGGTTTGGGTTGAAAGAAAAAGAAGAATTACATTGTGAAAGATGAATCGTTATTAGAGATAAGGGTAATATTAACTGCGTCTGCCTTGGTGACAGGAGAGGATTCAGAGGCACCGCGCTGTGCTTTTCAGCTAGAACACACAGAAGCAGGAAGGCCGACGTCAATGCGTTCACGTGATGAGCGTCGCGAGAAAAAAAAGCAGAAGCATCATTTTTGGTAACCCTAACACGTATCCAGATAACATGAAAACTCACAGACGTCACTGGTTAAACTGTGACGAATACGATTAACGGATTGCTAACGTATTTACTTATCAAAGATGATAGCAACAAGCATTGGCAATTCCCACAGTTTTGGCTTTTGTGTAAGCACGGGAAAGGCATTTCCAGTCACCACTGTAATGTCTTTTGTGTAAGCACGGGAAAGGCATTTCCAGGCACCACTGTAATGGTACATTCCAAATCCACCCTTATCTAAACTACGCATCTACTATCAAACACGTTACACAACACCTCTGGCATAAGAATGCAGCTACCCCCCACAGTAAAATTCGCTCTAGCTGCACACATAATGTCTCTCCTGCCCTCACGTGCACTCCAGACTACCTCTCAGCACTGACCCTCTACATGCATCACTCTAAGGCACACTACACAACGCACCCTGTGGAGTAACTTTGCTGAAAATATTGGGGGGGACATGACATCCAAAGAAAAGGTGCCCCAGCCAAATGAATGGGGACAAAATGGTGTGCCATGAAAGTTGGGGGGACAAACACCCTTGTCCCCCCCTAAAATTACACCCATGAACGCACCCACCATAAGAATGCAGCTATGCCCCCACAATACAGTTCGGTCTAACTGCGAACATAATGCTCTCTTCTGCCCTCACGCTCTCCCCAGATTTCCTCTCAGCACCCAGCCACAAAATGTATTACCTTAAAACACACTGCACAACACCTCTGCCATAAGAATGCAGCTATCCTCCAGGATCAGAATTCAGCATAGCTGCACACAGAATGCCATTCCTGCTCTCCCACTCTCCCCCGTACTACCTCTCAACACCCATCCACATTGCGAACTCGGCATGGGTCACTAACAGGGACTTGGCCACCCCTACCCACCTTCGTACTGGCTAAAATGCACATACGCGTTCTAATTCTCTCTAACATCTTTCCCATACCTGGACTTCTGTCCCCCGAGGGCGTTCACCCAACAGCGCTTTGGGGCCATGCCAATGGAGAAAGGAGCTATACAAATGATAATTACATTATATTACATTATTGGTAGCAGCTGCAAATTGGTGCAAGCACTTGGGAATTGCCGGAACCGTTACATCCCCATTCCCCATGGGGACGTCGGATGCACCGGCACCGTTTACAACGGTGCCGGTACATCCAACTTGCTGTGCTCGCGGGTGCCGCTCTGCCCGCCAGGTCAGACTTGGTGGGCTGACAGGCACCCACGAGCACAGCTCGTAGTATGGCGGTACAGTAGCAACAGTGCCGGTAGCGCTACCTGCACCGTTGTTACCCTACCGCCATACTTATAATGAGGCCCATTGACTTTCAGAAGACTGTTTTGAAATGACACTGGTAGGCATTTTGAGCACAAGGTTGGTTATTGCTTGATAAAGTTAGCTCAAAAGTTCCTAGAAGGATGTGTTGTAGCTGGGCAGGGTCAGTAAAGGGGTGGAATTGGCCATACAGATTATCATGCCTTTTGGCAGCCAAAGTGAGTTTCAATGACCAAACAACACCTACAAGTTGTGTGTCCCTTCTCGTATCCCATCTGGCTCCTTGCTGTACTTCAGCTCAATAGTTTCGGCTAACAGGTACCGCTTTAGTGTCACTTTTAAGCACCACTTAATAGCCAAAACTAAAAACGAGGATAATGATTGGATTGGAAGTACAAGCATTCCACCAATAAGGTGTTCATTACAAGTTTGACAGTTTTAACAAAATACTGACAAACCAAATTACCAATATCACAAGTGATAAAGGTAATTTACTGCACAATATATTGGTTGTGTTATTACTCCCCATCATGGAGTCCTGTACAACTTCATTGTGTATAGGTGGAATTACCACATTCAGTAATTCTTCCTGGACCCTTACGGCTGCTTTTCATGGAGGTATTACCTCTGTGTCAAAGCAGGCAGTCATTGACTTTATGAGTAACTAAAACCCATAATCGAGAACTTTGGTAAAACAGCAGGTGCGGCTTCCATAATGGTCGAGGGGGCACCAACCCTCCAGAATCCTTACCCATTATGGAGGAGCTGCACCAGCCCACTGGAAACTACCTGTTGCAGCTGGGGGAGCACTCAGGGCTGGTTTCAGGTTAGTTCCCCAGCGCGCATGTCCAATGGAGCAGGCAAGGCTTGGGCATTTTGCTTCCACATATCCAAGCAGATCAGCGCTTCGAATCAGAAGCGCATCGACTGCTGTGTGCACGTACAGGAAGCACTCTTTACTTCATGGTTCCTGTTCGTGCTTCGTGGAGGGCATTTGTCAAGTTGGCGACGCGGAGCAGAGCAGAGTCCAGACTGGGGCTGCATGCAGTTAAGAATTTTGTCTTAATTAATTATTTAATGTGTGTTCATGAGTGAGCGTATGATGTATGGGTATGCTTGTGAATGTGCAAGTAAATGATTTGTGTGAATGAGCGATTGAATGTTGGTGAATTAATGTGTGTCTGTGTGCGTTTGTGTTGGGCCAGGGATGTGATTTTGCAGGTGGGAGTTAGAGAGGTTCAAAGGAAGCAGAGTACCTGTGCCCACAGTTTCCTAGGATCACAGCTCAATCTACTCAATCCATTTGGTGGCCACATAGACCTGTGAGCCTGACACATTAGCAATATAATCATGATATTTAACGTGAACCAACAATCACTTAAGGAATTCATGGCTTGGCTGAACCATCGGAATAGATTCCTACACATCACGCACACTACTGGTAAGGAGGTAGTTCAATTTCTGGATCTTGAGATCTGTCTGGAAGGGGAAACTCTCCACTTCAGTGTTTAGGAAAGCAACCGACCGGAATTCAGTTTTGCACTATGCAAGCTTTCATCCAAGGTCGTTGAGGGACAATTTATCATTCAGACAATTTCTGAGATTCCGTGGGAATTATTCTGAGACAGCGACATCTGACAATGGGGAGAACACTCCATTGTTCCTGAACAAATGCACTTTTCATTGTTCTAATTAGGGTTTTATATTCTGATCTTAAAAAGCAAAATGTATCTATATCCCCGGGGCTGCACGGACACAAGCCATGATGTATTATTTTGCTTCCCTACACGTTTCATCGTACCAGCCTATCTGAGTCAGGGTTTATGGTCTTTCCATCGCTGGAAATGCATCGAAATGCAAATCCATTGAAATGCAAATCCATCGAATGCTATCTTTTACATGTAAAAGTGCATTTCCATCGAAACCAGTCCATCGAATATATAAATCGACAAGTTTAGATGAATATGCACTTTAAAATTTTAAAAATAGCACATTTAGATGAATTTTTTTGTAACATTAAAGCGTTACATGGTGCTGTCCAATGCTGACATTTCGGAACTGGCCAGCTCCTTGTAACGTTTTAATGTTGATTGTATAATGGGGGGGGGGCGGAACAACCCTCCCAGCACCCGCAGCTTCCACGCACACACACCCTTAATCCTAACCCAACCCTTACCCTAACTCCAACCCTAACCCTAAACCCAACCCTAACCCTTAATGTAACCCTAACTCTAACCTTAAATCTAAACCTAGCCTCAACCCTAACCCTAATCTAACCCTAGCCCCTAACCCTAATCTAACCCTAAATCAAACCCTAAATCTAACCCTAGCCCGAACCCTAACCCCTAACCCTAATCTAACCCTAAATCTAACCCTGGCCCCTAAATCTAACCCTACCCCTAACCCAAATTAAACGTAACCATCGAAAATTATTCAATGAATATGCTGTTCGATGGAAAGGCAATTCAATGAATAGTTTTCGATGGAAAGGTATTCGATGAATACTTTTTAGATGGAAAGTCCAGATACCCAGAGGTCAGTATGTTCCACTTTACTACCACCGCTGGGAGTGTTATATGTGGGGACAGGTTACCCTTGAGCTTCTCAAAATCCCTCAAGATCTCATTATATGTGGTTCCTTCTCTGCTAACAATGGCCAGGTTATCCAAGGTGGCATTATTAATAGCAGACTTTAGTTCCGATCCATCAGATTGGGCCATTTGATTGATTTGCGAGCATGGCTGGAGATTCGGATTGCCTGAGAGTTATTTGACTCCTGGGGGTTTCCTAGGCCTAGCCAGCCTCCCCGGGTTTTAATTGCTAGAGGATATTGATCACTTTTGGTTTGTGCCCAAACCTTAAACTCACTCACCCAAGCCCAGTCATTCCCCGAGATCTATTAGAGAATCACTGTTGTAACCCCCAAAATGTTTTGGTCACAGGTTGGTCATTCTGAAACCCCCCATTGCATGCCCTTAATTTCACATTATCAAAAACAGGCCACTTCGACTTCCCAGCATTTTATGCCTTATCGAAGGTTCATAAGGGAGTTTCCCCCATACCAGGACGCCCTATTCTGTCCAGTATTGGTTCTATTCTGGAACTCATGTCTCAATTTGTTGACATATTTTTACAGGCAGAGGTCCTGAAGATGAGATCATATTTGAAAAAATACAACATCTGTACTGAACCTTCTGATGGAAAAATAGTTTGAATCTCCGGAACATTCCTTGTCACCATGGACATTGAGGCACTCTATACAAGCATACCCCAGACGTTCATAGAAGAAATCTTGGTAGAAAGAGTTCCACCAGTAGAGATGTTCGAATGACTTATCATTCAACTAGCTAAAATGACCCTGACTAAGAATGATTTAATCTGTCTAGACTAATTCTATGAACAAGTGTCAGGAACTGCTATGGGCCCTGAATTCTGGCCTCCCATGCTAAAATATTTGTGGCAAGGTTCGAAGAGGACGTGATCTACTCGATCTACTCAATCCATTTGGTGGCCACATAGACCTGTGGGCCTGATACATTGGCAATATCTTTATGATCTTTAACGTGAACAAACGATCACTTACGCACACTACTGGCAAGGAGGTAGTTCAATTTCTGGATGTTGGGATCTGTCTCGTGGGGGGAAACTCTCCACTTCAGTTTTTAGGAAAGCAACCAACTGGAATTCAATGTTGGACTATGCAAGCTTTCATCAGAGATCATTGAGGGACAATTAATCATTCAGACAATTTCTGAGATTCCGTTGGAATTATTCTGAGACAGGGACATTTGTAAGGCAACCAAAATTGTTGACCACCAGGATAAAAGAGAGAGGCTATCCTAGACGCCTCTTGAAACAGTCCCGGAAGAGGGCTAGGAATATACTCCAAGAGGTTACCTTGAAACAGGAACAACAACTGGCCATTGGCCTATGTATAACAGCAGTATTCAGCTACTGTCCTCGTGTTAATTAAGTGTAATGGGAGATCATGAGAGTCTTGGCCCATTTTGAATGTGAGGACGACCATGATTCCTTGCCCTATATTTGCCATCAAGAGACGGCAGAGTCTGCACGATGCCCTAGTTCGATCATACACACCGGGGGAAGCCACAGATGCTCAACTAACCATGTGGCACACTCCAAACCCAATGAAACATGCCCTGTGTGGAGGATGATCCATGTGTAAACAGACAACAAGGTTTGTAGAGATCGACCTGGGTTGGTGCACACCATGGCGTCAAACTCATTTCACCAATTGCAATAGCCCAAAAGTAATCCATCTCATTACTTGCCCTTTCAATTTAAGATATGTGGGGATAACCAATTGACCAGTTAAGTAATTCATGGTGGAACATAGGTCGTGAATTCAGACCAGGAAAATGACAGCTCCTATGGTGGAGCATTTTCTGCATAGCGGGCACTCAGGAAATGACTTCTCCTGGACGGTCTTGGAAAAGGTGGTTTGCCCCATCCATGGGGGTCGGAATAAAAGGTATATCGTGCCTCCTATTGTAATAAATATATTAATATTGGCCTACGCCAAGCTGCTCGAAAGTCACTTGCGAGATCTGTGTTGCAAGGTTCTGACCTTTAATCCATGTAGGTCGCCATTTTATGTCAAACCGGCATTTTAGGATTTATGTGGAAAAGTCATCCTGTGAGCTAAAATGGTGGACAATGTCATTGCAAAATACAACATGGCCGTCTTGACCTCTCTACATCGCTAATGTGTAATCTGCCGGCAGGCTACTTGTTGAGGTCATGAACTAAGACCTCATCCTACATTGACCTATGTGGAAAAGGATTACTTGCGCAATGAAACCAATCCACGAGTATATATTATGATAATGTATTTACACATTAGACAAAGAACATCTGTTTTACTATATTGTATTAATGTTTAAGACGACCTGCAATACGAAACTTAGAATACACAGTTAATGCATACGCTTATTGTTACATGTAATAAAGAACAAACCAGTTAGATGCGGTTATTTGAGATTCGGCAACAAACCCTAGAATTGGTGATGTATAAAGTAGAATATTAACCCGAAGAGGGGTTGGCCGTAGCACTCACAAAATGTATAAAAAGCGAATGCATTCTAATGTACAGTCTCTCACTGAACACACTGAACCACGCTGGAGTTGGTTGTGTTGTACTGAGGGCCGATAGCTATTTGACTTTGCACTGTTTTGTAATTGTATTTGATAGAGAATAAAAGTAAATTGTATGTTCCTTTGAAACCTGTGTTTGGTGTATTTCCTTTTGGGGTACTCAGCTTCGATATTTTGTTTCTCTTTTCACAGTTGGCGCCCGAATAGGGACCCTCAAGATTGATGCTGGATTGTTGAAGGTTGACACTTGCTATCGGACCAGGATCGGACGGTGTACAAAAGTAAGGGGCCCCTGGATGAGACGCGACACCTCAGCAGCGCTGCACGATCCGATCCCTGGACTACTAGCCTGTGGTCTGAGACGGCATCTTGACGAGGGTCCACTTATCGAGGCGGGCAGATTTGCCGAAATCACCATACACGAGGTAAGATTAGTTAGGTAAGATTCTTAGAAGTACCAATCGGTCCTCCTTAGGTTTGGCCAGGTGAGTCGTGACCTGATTCTTAATTTAACCCTGGCAATTTGAATTTTGGCGCATTGTATCTGCAGACACAATTATTGACCAGGTAAAACCAAGAATTTGAGATGTGCCTGGGAAATTGTCTACATGCTTTAGGGCATTGTTCCGCAGTGATAGACAATCTTTGGAATTTAGCCGTCCGGCACCACAGGAGGGGGTCACCGGCATGTACTTTGTACTGTAAGCATGGCATTGGAAGTATAGTATTTAATATTTGGCACAGACAAACCAGACATGCCTCCGAACGTCAGTGGCCAATCAATGGTAGTTTCGAGATCCATCGCATTGAATATTTGGAGTCAGTATTGTTAAAGTAAAAGACTAGACCTGCAGCATTTGATGTTTTACAGAATTGGAAAAAAGAAGCGTTACAACAGCTTAAGAGTAGAGAAAAACATGCGCGCCATCATAAGACGGTTGCCGAAAAAGCATTATTTTATGATCAGGATAAACAGTCTGAGTCGGCTAAAAATATGGAAAGGGCTTTCTCACTTGGTATCCAGAAAATATATCCTTCCAAAGATCTTCATGATTCTGATGAGTTTCTTGAGAAAACATTAAACGAACGAAGGCCTGTGCCTCTGCGCCACCTCCGTATGTCCCTCTTCCTGCTGCTGTACCTTTTCCTGCTGTTATTCCTACTCTTCCCCCTCAACCTGTTGTTCCTATTCCTTTGACTGTTGTCCTTCTACCTGCTCCTCCGCCTCTTCCTGTCGCACCAGTTATAGCTCCTCCATCGAATTTGCCTACCCCCTCTCTTCCAAGTGGTCTTGGGCCGCTTGTAATCGATCATGGTGCAGGCTCGAAGATTGTCACTCGCAGTGCTGTTCCACCGGAGAAGAAACGTGAGTTAATTGCATGGGCTAAACATTGTATGGAGAAGGATGATCAGGCTAGTGTTTTTTCCACACTTTCTAATACGGATAATTTTCCTGAGAAAAATGTTTTTATTGAAGGTTTGGGGGATTCAGTTATGTATAATGTGGGGAAGATTAAATAATACGGATGTTCCGCAAGAGTTAAGGGATCTAAATACTTTAGCACTTTTCAGAGATACTTTGGAGAAGGTACATGAGCATGTCGAAAGGTTATTTGAATATAGAAAGGAGTTAGAAAGGATACGGAATGAGGATGATGAAGAGGAAAGTAGGTATGTACAGAAACGGTACCTTCCATGTCGTAAACCGATGGAGGAAATGCAAATTTGTAAGAAAGATGCGATTAGATGGATTTCAGACATATCGATAACTCCAGTTGAGGTATATGACACATATAGTCAATATACGTTGGAAATGCTGAGAAAAGTGATACAGATAATGGTAGAGTACCTGCAAGATGAATGTGTAAAGAGGAAGATTAGTTGTCCCACAGAGTTATTGAATATTTATAAGAGAGCTTTTTCGATTGACACTTCTTCGACTGCTTTAGCACTCAATTTGGCTCTGTTGCTTAGTAAGCATTCGGAGTTGCCTACATCTCAGTTGCCTATGAAAGAGGTTCCTCCGACATTTGTCCCGAAGGTTGAGGTTGCAGCCGATGCTGCCAGAGGTATAGTGTAACGTTCACCTGATTCCCGCAGAGGCGCCGGTCTTGACTGGGTGAATTCCGTATCTTCAAAGGTGATGTGTAACACACGGTTGGCTCTTTGGGCTGGACCTCTGTGCACTGTATGTCTGACTCGAAGAGTAAGATGTCTGCAGATAGAAAATATGGGATTAATGAACTGGGGTTATTGGGTGCCTCTCTCCTCTTCCCTTTCTCTTCTCCTGTAGAACCCCAAAGGTTAACGCCCTCACCTTAGGTAAGTGAACGCCGAGCTCTCCATCTGCCTCGGGGCAGGGTGCCGTAACCAGTTTCTTCACTGGATAAGGGTGCAAGCCTCTTGACCTCAGAGGACTGCTGTCCGTCGTTAACTGCACGAACGGTAAGGTCTGGGCACTTCAAATGTCTTAAAAGTCTTTTGTAATGATATCTCTTGTTTTGCAGGGTTCCGGCGATGGCGGATGGCGGGCTGATGAGAGTTGAGGATCGAACCCGCGTGAGGAATAGAAGCGCCTGGAAGCACGTATGTAAGCGCTTGTAGCCTGCTTCACGATGCGCACTAACTGTCCCTTTTATCTTGCAGGTACAAGTTCGGAGCTTTAGAGAAGCTGAAGGGTGCTGCAATACCCACTGGATTCGGCATGGGAAGGAGTAATGGCACGTGAGTAATAAAGTTGCCCAATGTCTTTAAACGCACCTTCTTTTGTCTTTCAGATGCGGGATGCAGCGCCGAAGGCCTCCGGAGCGTGCGAAGAGCTGGTAAGCTTTTGTCTTTCAGATGCCGGAATGCAGTGCGAAGACCTCCGGAGCATGCGAAGAGTAAGTAAGCCTTTGTCTTTCAGATGCCGGAATGCAGCACGAGGCGTTGGTGACAGCCGATGGACCAGGTAAGAGATGCGCTGCCACTGAAGACCGTAGTGCTAACCTGTTCTTTCTTTGTCTTTACAGGTGCTGCTGAAGACTGGATTCCAGGATGGTAAGCCTTTGTTCCCTTAGGCCCAGGATCAGAAGCAGAAGACACGATGAGCGTTCTGCTGCAGAGAATGCAGAATAACGCAAAGCAAGATTCATCCATCGGGTGTGGTTTAAATAGCCTCCTGTAGGGCTTAGGTGTCTCCTTCCACAGCCAAGCCTAGGTAAGTTCCTGCTTTCCAGAAGAGTTCCAGTGTTCTGAACCCAGGGAGTGGCTCCTGCCCCACCCAACAGGAAAAGTAGTCCCAAACAGAAGAGGATCAGGGGTTCAACTGGCAGGTAAGTAAGCAGCATGGTCTGCTGCAGGTAAGTCCACCCAAGCATTATGAGCCCGGCGCTTCCAGCGCTGGGACTGGGCATCTTTATGAGCCTGGTGCCACTGGCGCCAGGACAGGGTCCAAAAGGTCCCAATTGGGACTGGCTGGCACTCGGAACCGGGGTTATGGGTCTGCTTCCAAGGGAGTCGGGCAAGTCCTGATCTTTTGGAAGCAGAGATCATGACATATAGCCGCTGTGGACATTCCCGCACATTATGTATCACAAATTGTTCATGTCCCATTTTCACGACAGGAAGTGAACACCATCAGACAATCCATTCTTGATATTAGGAAAAATCCGACAGGGTTCTATAAAGAGATGGAATCCGTTTTGCAATCCTCAGTGTTCACCTTGGGTGACATTGATTTGTTGTTTCCAGTACTCCTGCCCGTAGATTTGTGGAAACAAGTTAGAACTATTGACGATGTACCCGGGTTGGGAGATACATGGGCGAATTTAACTAGATTAATTGGGGAAAGGCCAGCTGGTGAAAGACCCCAACAGGTGATATTAACCTTGCCTGATAGAATCATTGCTAAATTAAAAACCATAATTCCCGAAAAAAGAATTATATGGGACAAACTTACGGCCTTTGTCCAAGGAAAGTATGAGGGTGCTACCGAGTTCTTTAATCGGTTCGAACAGGTATTTTCAGATTTCAGTGGACAAGACTTAGGCACAGAGTCTGGGAAAAGGTTATTTGTGGACAAATTTGTATGTGGATTGCTGCCTGACATCCAGTCACAGATTATGTCCTCTGAGAGCGCTTGGCAGGCGAAATTGCAATCAGAAGTACTGCATATGGCTCAGTATTATGAGAATCGTGTCAACAATGAAAAAGATAGGATTGAAAAACGTAAAGGTGATTTAAAAACAAAGGTGCTATTGCAGCAAATTGTTAGAAGCCCCAGAGGGGGTAACTCTCAGGTTAGAGGTCAGTATGTCCCACAGGGGAATGTGCCCTTGGGTCCTGTGAATATTAATCAATGTGCTTATTGTCGACGAGAGGGTCATTGGCGGGCACAATGCCCCGCCCTTCAACAGAGGTTGAATAATAATATGGGTAGGCGATTTAGAGGTCGCCCGGGCATAGGGAGCCCTGGTAGAGGTCAGTTTACACAGGACCCTCAACAGCCTTTTTCACAGGACAATCAGACTCCGAGTGTGGATACTAGGAACATATTCGATCATCCTTCTGCTGCATATTTATCTGAAGACCTTCCTTTTGACAATATTCTGTTTCGTTAGGATTGCCCGAAGCAGGGTTTGGAACCTACACCTATTCTCGTCAATCAGAAAGGTCCCTACGTTGAAATGATAGTGGGAAATAGGAAACATCAGTTTTTGATAGACACTGGAGCGCAGAAGTGTTCTATTGATCGTTCACGGGTTCCAAACATTCCACTGTCGGGGCAAACCTATGTTTCTGTAGGGTTTTCCAGTACTCCAGTTGTTTGTCCGGTCTCTATACCAGTACCTATTTCTTTGGGTCCTTTTACGGACCAGTGTCCTTTTCTATTGACCTCAGATTGCGGGGAAAACTTGCTGGGATTGAACTTGTTAAAAGAATTAAATGCAGTGATTTATTGTTCTTCTGATGGAGTACGCTTGACAATTTCACCACAGCAATCTTCCGCCTCGCAATTTCTGACTAGACCTTTGCCTCCAGAATTCATTGATGTATCAGAGAGCTTATGGGCTGTTGGCGACAATGATGTCAGTGTTTTGCAGATTGAGCCTGTTAAGATAGTTTTGAAACATGGAATTGAGCTGCCACGCATTCCTCAGTATAAGATTTCGGTTGAGGGCGAGCGAGCTTGGAAATGTATTGTTTCCGATTTTGTGCACCGTGGTGTGATTGAAGAAATCTCAGGAAGTTTGTGTAATAGTCCGATTTTACCAGTGTACAAGAAAGGCAATAATGTAATTCCATTTCGTTTTATAATTGATTTACGTGCCATTAATAAAGTTGTGGCACCACAGTTTCCAATTGTGCCTGATGTGACGACGATCCTAACCATGATTCCAGCTACAGCTACTTACTTTAGTGTTGTGGACCTAAAGAATGCGTTCTTTAGTATTCCTATACACAAGGATAGTAGATATTTGTTCGCGTTCACCTTAGGGGGAAGCTCGTTTACATTTACTCATGCACCTCAAGGGTACACAGAGAGTCCTAGTATTTATAGTGGGGCTTTGAAGGAGCAACTTGATACCCTTGAATTGCCCTCTACTTGTACTTTGCTTCAGTACGTTGACGATTGGCTTCTGGCTGCAGACTCTGAGAGTGCCTGTAAGGAGGGCACCGTGTTACTAATTATTCATCTAGCTAAGCATGGTCACAAAGCTTCGCTTAAGAAATTTCAATATTGTTGCCAGGAGGTCGCCTATTTAGGCTATCTCCTGTCAAAGGAGGGAAGAAGATTGACACCTGAAAGAATAAAACACATTTCTGGCATGTCTGTCGCAAATAAGCAGAAGGAAGTTAGGGCCTTGATAGGTATGGCTTCTTACTGTAGGTTGTGGATCCCAAATTTTTCACTAATGATAAAACCGATGTTGGCCTTGACGAAGAAGGGCATTTCTTCGCCGTTGCCATGGACTTCGGAACACCAGCAATCGTTTGACTTGCTTAAGACTGCACTATGCTCTACACCAGTTTTGGGCACACCAAACTATGAGAAGGCCTTCGTATTGTTTGGGCATGAACGTGATGGATGTGCTTTGGCTGTATTAATGCAGGCGCATGGAGGGAAGAATAGGCCGTGCGGTTACTATTCCTCCGCCTTTGACCCTGTAGCATGCGCTTTGCCAAGATGTTTGCGCGCTGTCGCTGCTGTGTCTGTAAAGCAGAGTGAGGGAATGGTCCTAGGCCATAATTTGACCCTGATGGTGCCTCACTCTGTAGATGTTCTATTGAACCGAACTCAAAAGCAACACCTCACTTCCGCACGGTTGACAAGATACGAATTGATCTTGTTTGCCCCTCACATTCAAATTAAGAGGTGTTGTGCTCTCAATCTGGCTGAACGCCTACCTTTCCCGCAAGATATATTGATTTGAAAGATACCCCTTTGGATAATCCGCAAGGAGAGTTGTTTTGTGATGGCTCCTGTTTTAAACTTCCGGATGGTACATCCACAGCCGCTTATGCAATCACTACCTTGAGCACGTTGTGGAAACTAAGAGAATTACGCATAATTCTGCACAGGCCGCAGAGATTATAGCCTTAACCCGAGCTTGTGAACTTTCCGAAGGGCTTGCAATGAATATATATACTGATAGTCAGTATGCCTTTGGTGTGGTTCACAACTGTGGGAGACTTTGGTCGGAAAGAGGATTCCTAACCTCGCATGGCACCAAGATCCAACATGGCACCCTAATAGCACAACTTCTCTCAGCACTTGCGCTCCCTACTCAGTTAGCAGTTGTAAAATGTGCAGCACATCGCAAGATTGTAGATAACATTGGAAAAGGGAATGCTTTCGCTGATCAAATAGCTAGACAAACTGCCACTGATCTCTTTACGGAGATACATGTTTCTAGGGAGACTGAAAATGCTAATGTGATGGATGAGGATGTGGGGTCTGTACAGGATATCCAAGCCGATGCCACAGTAGAAGAAACCAAGAGGTGGGCTGAGGGCTTGGGAAAACTTGATGACGATGGGTGTTGGGTGGACACGGTGGATGGGAAATGGTTACTCCCCGATGCGTACGTGCTTATGATGGTTGTAATGGCACACGGTCCTACGCATGTGTGTGCTCAACAGATGACGAAAATGTTAGAAAGAGTGTGGGTAAATGACAAAATTTCAAAAATTGCTCAGCACTATGTCCAGAATTGTATGATTTGCCTACAACATAATGTGGGAAAGGGGACAGCAAGCCTGAGGGGAAGTTTTGGGCCACCCTCTGTCCCATTTGAAGTAATTCACTTTGATTTCATTGAAATGGAGCGATGCAATAATTTTAAATATGTATTGGCAGTCATTTGTGCCTTTAGTAAGTGGGTTGAGGCTTTCCCTGTTAAAGATGCCACAGCTATGACCACTGCGAAAACTATGTTAAAGGAGTATTTTCCCCGGTTCGGTTTGCCGAGAGTTATCTGGTCCGACAATGGTCCACATTTTGTCGCCGCTGTAATCCGACAGATATGTACAGCGTTACAAATTGACAAACGGTTCCATTCGGCCAGACATCCTCAGAGCGCCGGACTAGCAGAAAGACACAACGGTATCATCAAGAACAAACTCGCTAAGACGTGTGCCGGCACCAAACTAAAATGGCCAGACGCCTTACCAATTGTGTTACTAGCCATGCATACAACCCCTCAAACTAAGACTGGGCTCTCTCCATTTGAGGTGGTAATGTGGAGACCTGCCAATATCTGGAATTTGCCAAAATGTTGAATGAAAATGTATTACTTTCAGATTATTGTAGCCAATTGACTAAAAACCTGTATTTGATTTACCACCAGGTATGAGAGGCCTTACCTGTGTGGTACGAAGGCCCGGGCCACGGCATACGACCTGGAAGCTGGGCGCTCGCTAAGTCATTTGAGCGCACTTCCTGCCTCGCCCCTCGCTGGCGTGGGCCGTTCCAGGTCTTGTTGGTCACCCAAACAGCGGTGCGGGTAGCTGGCCGAAAGAATTGGATCCACGCGTCACACATCAAGAAACTTCCTCACCCTGTGCCACACGTTACAGAAGAAGCAGAACCCCTTGCTGATACTGCAACCAACGATCCTAGAGCAGTAAACAGCACCGAGAGTGTGTCAGAGAATATCTCTAAGCCCGAGAGGCTTGGGGAAGCTGCCATTTCGTTTCCACACTCTCCACCGATTTTACACCCGGGAACGGCTGTTTCAAACGCAGCCCCTTCGTTTGTCCCGGATACGTTGCTTCCAACGGGAAGTGACGACACATTGCTTCCGGATCAATCAGTACCAGGAAAAAACAGATATCACTTGCATCCAAGAAAATAGACATACGGCACGGTTCGACTGTGCATTCAAGGAAGGAAAAGAAACATCAAGGGCTTACTTTTGCCCAAATTTGAGAAAGGGGATTCTGTTGGCTAGGGTTTTGGAAGGACACAGAAATCGCGCGAACGGGGGGTCGCCAGCAGCGAACATTGGGGTTTCCGTTTTGAAGACTGCAATGCCTGCTACCGCCGCCGCTCGTATTGGACTTGTAAATAAGGTGGTGACCAACCGGGACGATGGACAAAATGCCTGGGCCCCAAAAACGTACTGTTGTATTTTTGTAATAATATTTGGTTTTATAATATGCACTGTTGTAGGCCTTTGGTATTTAGGAGAAGCTTATCCTTTAGAGTTTTCGCTACCGACTGTAAATGTACCCACTGTTCATACACCTTTTGTGCATTTGCATACTTTGTCCCCTAGAGATTCCCAGCACAGACAAAAGTATCATAATACTACTCTGTTACTTATAATGAACGCTACGCATGCCATTTTTAATAGATCCAATTGTTGGGTCTGTTCACATTTACCGCAACACGGGGATAAGGGGCTAGGTTGGTATATTCATCCTTTAACATTAACAACTGCTTGCTATGCTTCTCTTAGAGCACTGTTCTTTGGCCGATGGAATGATAGCGTCTCAGGGAACTTTGAAGGCACCAATTTGAATAGTTTTGAGAAACGTGTTTTGACTCCCCTGGGGTGCTCTCTTTTTGCAAACAGGAGTAGACCGAATGTTGCTTCTATTAGGCCTTCTGCTAGACTGTCTCGTCCTTTTCAATCTTTAATTTCCTTTAAAATGTCTCCGATAGGCAATAAGGATGCCATGCCTCCTTCTTACACTGTTAACCATAGCCCCGATTCAGTTTCTTTCTGCATACAGAGGAATGGCACGTGGTCAATGGGAAATTTTAAAGGTTGTGCCAACGTTGCAAATTTGACTGGGGAAGACAGACCTTTGTATGTAGGCGAACCTGTCTATTTTGTTTGCGGTAATATAGCGTTTCCATGGTTGCCCAGGGATTGGCAGGGAACCTGTTATTTAGGGATCCTGTTACCTGGGGTGTTCATAGCGAGTACTAAAGAAGTTTCGAAGGCTCGTCCACGGCAGAATGAGAATGGTGATACCCCAGCACAAGTATTAGGAGACATAGCAAAATCAGTTGTGCCATTTTTGGGGGCAGATAGCGAATTCAGAAGATATCAGGAGACTAGCGAGAGTCCTGGAGAGAACCATCAACCGGACCACAGATATACTCTATCATATGACATTAGAGCAGAAAGCAATAAGATTAGTAGCACTCTAAAATCGAATGGCATTAGGTGTCATTCTAGCTGAGCGTGGTGGAACATGCAAATTAGTGGGGTCCGCTTGCTGTGTTTTCGTACCAGATTCCTCCCCAACTTTCTTTAAGGCAATATAAAATCTGCACGTCCTTGGTTCTGAAGTGCATGTTCCTGAGGGAAACTGGGATATAAGCACTTGGTTCTGGGACTTCTTGCGATCTTGGGGTTGGAAGGTACTTTCGGTTTTATTAACTATTTTAGGAGTTCTGTTGTTCCTTTGTTGCTGTATTCAGTGTCTGATAGGCCATTCCAAAGAATATGTGTTAAAAGATATATTAGTAAAAGACCGAATGGCAATAGATATTTCAGATAATGATTAAGGGTACATGGATACTGATGCATGGAGTTATTCGTAAGGAGACCGAAAATATTTTTTTAGCACTTGGCATAGGCCAAAAGGAGGGTTTGTCGGAATAAAAAATATATCGTGCCTCCTATTGTAATAAATATATTAATATTGGCCTACGCCAAGCTGCTCGAAAGTCACTTGCGAGATCTGTGTTGCTAGGTTCTGACCTTTAATCCATGTAGGCCGCCATTTTAGGTCAAACCACCATTTTAGGATTTATGTGGAAAAGTCACCCTGTGAGCTAAAATGGTGGATGATGTCATTGTAAAATACAACATGGCCGTCTTGACCTCTGTACATCGCTAATGTGTAATCTGCTTGCAGGCTACTTGTTGAGGTCATGAACTAAGACCTCGTCCTACATTGACCTATGTGTAAAAGGATTACTCGTGCAATGAAACCAATCCACGAGTATATATTATGATAATGTATTTACACATTAGACAAAGAACATTTGTTTTACTATATTGTATTAATGTTTAAGAAGACCTGCAATACGAAACTTAGAATACACAGTTAATGCATACGCTTATTGTTACATGTAATAAAGAACAAACCAGTTAGATGCGGTTATTTGAGATTCAGCAAAGAACCCTAGAATTGGTGATGTATAAAGTAGAATATTAACCCGAAGAGAGGTTGGCCATAGCACTCACAAAATGTATAAAAAGCGAATGCATTCTAATGTACAGTCTCTCACTGAACACACTGAACCATGCTGGAGTTTGTTGTGTTGTACTGAGAGCTGATAGCTATTTGACTTTGCATTGTTTTGTAATTGTATTCGATAGAGAATAAAAATACTTTGTATGTTCCTTTGAAACCTGTGTTTGGTGTATTTCCTTTTGGGGTACTCAGCCTTGATATTTTGTTTCTCTTTTCACAGGGGTAACTTACATTCCCTTTTATTTAAAAGGGAGTAAATATGGATCTTCAGGCTCCACACAGACTATGAGGGACTAAACGAGAGTATCTTCTGGCAAGCATTAGCGGTCAGTCATTGAAGCACTTTTTCTGATAGATGATATACATCTGTGTCCATAAGGGAATGAGGGGCCTGTTGCATACCATGGAATTGGAGTTCAACACACCTTTAGCCAGTTTAGCCAGAAGTTGCAGCAACACACTGAGGCAGTAGGTGGAGGCCTGTCCCAGTTGTTTTGTGGCCACAATGCCACCAGGGGTGGTGCCATCATTGCTGCCCAGGAAATAACCAGCTAAGAGGGAAGCTTTGTTCCGCCTGTGTCTTGTACTGGCAGATTGTTCCTGAGTTACTGGGATTAATTGAGGTAGCTAATGCACTCAATGATCAGAGTGTGGTGGACACCAAAACAATCAATATCTAGACAGGATGGCACCGGAGGATGAATGTCTTCGAGGAGAGCAGTCCTGCTCCCACAGGCACAAAATGCAGTAAAAGGTAAACTATTAGATCACTGCAAAGCAAGTGGTGAATCGTCAAAGATGACCGAAACCGTTGGAGTCCGTCATCCATTGCCAACAGGATGACAGTGATGCGGATACTGCAATACGAGATCACATGATAAACCCTTGCCGAACAGCACACAACCAAAGCTGCTGTTGTACTGGGTCACAGCTCATATTAAGAGCAGTTGTGGTATGTGTACATTGATTGAGAAGAGGGTTTGGCATGATGTGTAGAGGTAACTGGGCTGAATGTGGTATTCTAGATTGGCACTGTAGTTATGTGGTAACCTTATGAACTGGATGATCTCCAAACTGCCCTTTAAGATGAGTAGCAGTACCCTCGAGATAGATTGAGATGCAGATTTATACTGAAGCATCAAATAATAAAGGCAACTCAATAGTTTGGCAAAGTGAGTCAGTATAATAACAAGTTCATAAAACGGGGAGTACAACGAACATCATCAATCGGTTGATCTTCTCGCTCCTTTTACTTTTAGAAAACACACAATATAGCAAAAACTCATTGCTGACGTACAAGATGCGCACGTACTAACGTCATTCTACGTGGCAACCTTAAAACCTAACATGCAAAGTGATTGGTTATAGGAAGGTAACTTTATATAGGTACTATATCTCTATATGGTAACAGGGAGAGGGGAATGGATAATCAATATCGGGTGGGGCAACTAAGACCTCCCTTCAAAATGGCCACTATGAACGTCACTAAAAGTATGACGTCCCATTGGCTATACTCAATATAGGACCCTAGTTACATGGTCCACTATGATTGGGTTGGCATCAACCCCACTCATACTTTTCCACCTAAGTCTAGCAGCATGCAGAAAGAACATCCAGGTGCAGAGAAGCTCGCCTGCACCCCAGCTTCCCACCAATGATGCTACAATCAATCGCCACCTCACTGGTCATGTGCCAATTACTTTTATTTATTTATTTATTTAAATTTATGTAGTGCGCTAGCAGCCCATGGGCATTGAGGCGCTGTTGCTTGCAAGAGCTTAGGTACTGCTTTGTAGTTTGGCCTCGAGTCTGTTCTTTGCTCATAGAACTTTTAAGGAGTATGGGCATGGCGGGGATCAATGAGTAGGTGTGAAAGCCTCACTCTTCCAGCCTGCCTTTGGCATGCGACCGGACACTGTGAAATCGGCTTTTCTCCATGTCTTTTCGTATATTTGATTTAATTCTGCCAGTTCTCTGACGTCTGCGGCTTATCTTGACCTTTCTGAACAGGATCCTCTGTTCTCTTCTCTCCTTAATTGTATCCAATGTCAGCCTATACCAGCCAGATAAGACCTTGGCTTCTTGGCATGGTCATCCTTAGCTGAGTTTTGCTCTGTCTCGATTCTCGATTTTCTTGTTGCGACACACTCTATTTGAGGCCTTTTGTAACCTTTGTTCAATTCTGCTCATGTGCGTAGTGGACTTGCATTCATACATAAAGTGCTCCTTGAGGTATATACTTGTAAACGTTGGCACTTGCTGCAATCTATTGACTATTAAAGCATAAGCTAGCTTCACAATTTCTTTGCCTCTTGCAGTTACCTGCATCTGTACACGTTTAAACAAACTAAATATCTTCATCATGTATGTGGCATATGTTTCTTCATCTTGACATCAATTTCATCCCTTTGGGCTCAAGGTGACATTTATCGTCAGTATCTCCTTAGTATTTCGTCACTTGTCAGCATTCTTAGGTCATTATCTCTTCTATATGTGCGTCAGTTCGATTTCTTATGACGTCACCATTCATCTTCCTTCATTATCTTCTTTGATTCTTCAGGTATTTTATTCAAACAACCGTCATTATTATCTAGGATGTAGATATGGCTTTTTCAATGGATACCTTACTGTCCAGGTTTTCTTAGGTGTCGGTATATTAATGGGTGCTGTTATTCTGATAGGTACTGGGCAGAGTCCATGTGCTGCTCTCTGCTGATTTAACTGTTCTCCATACGTCACTTACTTTGGTGTGAACTCAATAGGCAATGGGAGGGGGTCAGTACTTGACACTTCCTCTTCACTCCCTCCTATGGGCGATTCATCGGCCACTCTCACTTCTTTATTTGCATCCACTTTTACTTCATCATCTAGATCCAGACATTTTGGTCTGAAAAAATGTTTCTTTGGGGTCCATATCTTTATGACTACTTTCAAGCATCCCGCTGTTCTTACATGCTCATCCTTGTTCCATGTCATCAGTTGGCATTCTCCACTTGGACTGCCATAGATCCATCTTCCTACATATTTTCTATGATCCCTTGGCTATAGGAACTTTGTTCCTTCTAGTGCATAAATGCTGGCCTTCACAAAGTCTCTTATTTCTTCATCAGTCAGGTCTTTGGGCTTCCACCTAACTCAACATCAATCATGATCTTCATCCCTATGGCTTTCTTTGAAGTCTTCTTGCACTGAGAGATTATTAGTTTGATCACACAGAATCCAAGCAATTTCATCACCAACAGGGCTGCTAGGAACTTGAATGCATCTGCCATCCATTGCAGAACCCATGAAAACAGTGCTCCAAACCAACTGTCATCATCAACTTCGCAACTTCATCTATCACCTGATTCTGTAGTTTTGTCAGCATGTCTATGGCCTCTGTTAAGGTTCCATTCTCGTCGGCATGTGAAGGTATAAATGTGCAACATGATTCTCAGATTTTTGCGCAGACACCTCCATCGATAGCTGTGATCATGTCCAACACATATCTGTTCTGGAGTGTCATCAGTCTGATTGCTCTCAACTCTTCTCTGATTGCATTGAATCCTTTTATGGTCATGTTGATGGTCTGCAGTAACTTCCATCTGGTTATCTGCAAACATTTAGTATTTGCTCCAACCTGAATTCTTGGCATCAGGATCAAGGTAAATACTGTAGAAGTCTGACTGAACAGTCTGTGTTCATATGGGATAGCTTCTATGGATTTTTCAGAGAAATAATATTCCCTGTTCGTTCTCTTCATAAGCTCCAAAGATCTCTTCTTCCTGAGGTGAGCATCTGCTTTTGGGAAACTGTCAATATTTAAATCACTTTTTGGAATCACCAACGCTGGACCATGGGCATTCACCAATGTACATATTCCTCCCCAATTTTTCGGCAATCTCATGTATGCCTTGGATCCACACGCCCAATAGTGATCCATGATCACTGCAGTACCATGTATCATTCCTGGAGTATCAAAAACTTGGCCACAGTTGTGATTCTCTCCCATTTTTCTTGTGCCATTATTTCTGAAACAGAATTTAGGGTTTTCCAATGGTACTCTCTGCAAGGGTACTCCTCTGTCCTCGACCCATGTCAGTAGTTTAGCAAGCTTCGGCCATAATGGCTTGCATCCATTCTGCACTATGTCAATGGTAGCCTGGTAACAACCGATGACTACCCATGCTCTGCAGATCACTACTCCTTTCTCCCATACATCTGGTGAAAGTACTGTTCCCCAGATTTGCATTTGACCTCTGTTCTTCCATCTGCGAGATTTTTCAGAAGTTTTTCCTGCTGTCTCCAATTTCTTATTCACTTCTCTTCTGATCTCTGCCCCCAACCAAGCCGTCGCCCGCTCCGGCGAGCAGTTGGGTATTTGCAAAGCTGGGAAAAGCAAAACCTGCTCAGGAGCGTACACATTTTAAATACCGGTCGGCCGTAGGTGGTGGTGGTCTTGATGGGGGTGCCCCGGATGTTGCCGCAAGGCAAGGGGTTCTTCTCGGAGCAATCACTTTGTCAGGGTCACCAAGTGCAGGAGGTCATTCCCCAAAATACAAATCCCAACTCAGAATAAACTGACACATCCCAGTAGGGAATGAGACCAGGAGAAAGATTGCAAGTTAAGTAAAGTTTTATACGATAAATGATGCATGCAGAGGACACTGCAAAAATGTCCTCATCGGTGACAAACAGTATGGGGGATGCATAGTGCGAGCCCAATGGTGTACTACAGTGTTGCAGTATGTGCCATACTGGCAGGGCCATCTTAAACACTTTTGGAGCCCGGGGCACCGACACCTTTGGGGCCCCCTCCACTGAACCAAAGGAATTAAAAGATCCAAAATATCTGGTCGTGCTCCCCTCATCGTACTCACAACCCATAGCTTGATGTGATGCTTTGCAGCCATCAAAATAATCATGGGTACTCCCTTTCTGTTAATTTGTGCAGTAATCTGAATGATAAACAAGAGGCATTTCAAGGCCAACATTAGAAGTCAACAAGGGTACTTGTGTTCTAGCATAGGTAGAGAACATAGAGCGGCTATAGTCTAAATGCACAGATCGTATGAAAAAGGTGCACATAATCCAGGATCAACAGATGACTCCAATTAGGTGCTTAAAAGAATGCAAACGTGCTTGCGCATGCATATGGGAAACTAATTGAAAGCAAGGAGAAAGATACAGATACCATAGCATAGCAAGATTAGAAGCTAACAGGAATGAGTCCATATTCAGGCATACTGAGATTAGAAGAGGGACATGGATATCAGCAAGTGTTGCCATTAGAGAGCAAAGTAGCTCTGATGCGCAATATATCAAAGCTCACTATTATTATAGCGGAAGCAACACTAGAGCCAGTGAAACCATGAGTGAGACTTTTTTGAAGATGACACACTGAGAACAAAATCCCTCTGACGAGAGACAATTTCCAAAGTTTTGGGGACAGGTCATTTTGACAGGTTAGGCAATACGAGATTAAATGAGATGACCAGGATCACACATTGGTTAAGCGGTGATGCTGGGATTTGCACCCACTCTGACATGTCTGCACTTCACCATTTTCTTTCCAGTTCTTACCATGAACTAAAATAATCCCATTTGATAGAACTGACCTGCAAAGTACACAATTCACATAATCCAACATGACAATTTCTAAAAACAAAAAGTTAGGGAAGCATATTATGCAAAATGGGAATCATTCTACTTTTATTTATTTTAATTGATGTGATCCTTGTAGATTTTATCTGTGTTTCTATGTTGTATTTAAAAGCTTTAAAAACACCCGAAACACAGGCTTGGGAAACTTATTTATAGACGTGCAGAAAAACATTTCAATTGTACAAAAGGACAACCCGTTGTTTTGTGTCAAATAAGAGAAACATGCTTGCCAGATGCCTGCGATGTCTGGTCCAGTGTCTTCTCTCTAGAACCCCTTCTACTACAGGAGGAATGCTACATGAGTTGTGCTGCAATGACTGCACAAACTATGAATGCCACAGTGAACACAGAAATCAGAGCAGAACGTACCTGTACACAACAAATACAAAATAGGTTTAGAGTCTCAGCAGCATGCCATATAAGGTGCCCTTTAAGTCTGGTGAACAATGTAAATTACTTCTTTAGATACAGCAGCCTTGTGGGGGGCCCCCCTCCAAGGTGGGGGCCCAGGGCAGGTGCCCCTTTTGCCCTCCCGTAAAGACGTCTCAGCATACTGGGGTGGTGCAGCTCGATTGGTTGGTGCAGAGCTGTTGCTTCTCGCAGCACGTGGGTCACCTGGGCTCATCTGGGAGGGGTGGAAGTCAGGCTGGATCCACAAGGTATGATTGTCCTAACTAATCTAAACTACACGGTAATCCTTGACATGCTAAGAATAATGTAAAACAAAGCTTATACCAAAATGCGGGTCACCTATAAATTGTGCGCAAAACTATACACATTCTTAACCTGGGCCCTTTTCAGGCCGGGGGGGCAGTGGTCCTTTTTGCCAGGTGCCTTATCTGAGGGTTTCGGTCTGAGATGTATTCGTCCTTGTGCCTCATGGTTCAAACGAATGGATTGATAGGTGTTAGCCCATGGAGAATATATGATCACACGAGATTAGTTATATGGGGGCAATCTAGGTTGGTCAGTGGGGAAGGGTCCCACCACTGCTCCATGAAAGGAGAATACTGGGTCAAAAGGTTATGCAGGCAATAATTCCTAAAGGTGTGGGGTCGGAGGGGCATGTAACGCTCACCTGATTCCCGTAGAGGCGCCGGTCTTGACTGGGCGTATACCGTATCTTCAAAGGTGATGTGTAACACACGGCTGGCTCTTTGGGCTGGACCTCTGTGCATTGTATGTCTGACTCGAAGGGTAAGATGTCTGCAGATAGAAAATATGGGATTAAGGAACTGGGTTATGGAATGTCTCTCTCTTCTTCCCTTTCTCTTCTCCTGTAGAACCCCAAAGGTTAACGCTCTCACCTTAGGTAAGTGAACGCCGTGCTCTCCATCTGCCTCGGGGCAGGGTGCTGTAACCAGTTTCTTCACTGGATAAGGGGAGCAGGCCTCTTGACTTCAGAGGACTGCTGTCCGTCGTTTACTGCACGAATGGTAAGTTTCGAGTAATTCTAATGTCTTTAAAGTCTTTAGTAATGATGTTTCTTGTTTTGCAGGGTTCCGGCGATGGCGGATGACGGGCTGAAGTGAGTTGAAGATGGAGCCCGTGTGATGAATAGAAGCACCTGGAAGCACGTAAGTAAGCGCTTGTTGCCTGCTTCACGATGCGCTCTAACTGTCTTTTTATTTTGCAGGTACAAGTTCGGAGCGGCTGCAGGGTGCCGGAATACCCACTGGGTTAGATGTGGAAAGGAGTAATGGCACGTGAGTATTAAAGTTCCCCAATGTCTTTAAACGCACCTTGTTTTGTCTTTCAGATGCGGGATGCAGCGCCGAAGGCCTCCGGAGCGTGCGAAGAGTTGGTAAGTGTTGTAGTGATTCATCAGAGATAAGTGGAGAATGCCCTCCATGATGTTTCTCTCCTGTGTGCTGGATCTAAGTATGATGTCATGGAATGTTGATGACAATGTTCTTGGTTGATTATCTGAGAGTTCTAATTTGGTCAGTTGGGGAGAGAGCTGAAGGAGAGGAGTCTCTACATGTTGGGGGTCTTCTTCCTTTGTCAATTACTAATAAAACCTTTAATATATCTTACCTGTCTGCGCCAGCCTCTTCATAACAATGGCGACGAGGATGGGATGATTTGGCCACAGCGGATAGGTGAAAGGAGACCTCCAGCAGCCAGCCGTGTTTGTTTTGCTCCTGAAGGCCGCTGAGAGACCCACCCTGAGAGACCCCAGAGCCCGGCGAAGAGGAGCGGCGCTCCCACCCTAGCCAGCAGGAGCCGCGATTCGCCGTGGGCTGCTCCGCATCATCTGTGCGTTGAGCGGGCCCTAGCGCGAACGACGGGACGCCCGTCGAGGCCCATCGGTGTGAAGTGGCCTGCAGAGGGACGATCCGTGCTGCCCCAGAGCCCGTGTGAACAGGGGGGACGGTCCCGCCCCAGCCAGCAGGAGTCGCGGGTCGCTGTGGGCTGCTCCGCATCCTCTGTGCGTTGAGCGGCCCCCCAGTGCGACGGACGACGTGGCCATCGGGCGGCCGCCTACCAGTGGAAGTGCCGTCTGGGGACGTGCTGGCCGGGCGTCATCGGCGTGGGGGAAGGTTGCTCCGCTGGTCCCAGGCGTTGAGCGGCCACCATACCCCTGCGGCCACTGCCAAGTAAGTGCATGTTTCTGTCACGCCGCCGCGGATCCCTGCACGGGCCAACCCACGATTTGTTTGTGTTTCAAGCAGGAATGAACACGGTTCAAGCTGAAGTACCGTATTCCTCATAACAGAGGGACAGGTCATCAGGAGGTGGCAGCTTATCTACCATAACACATGTAATAGAGAGTAAACCACAACTGATATAGTGCTGTTTTGGGCACAGTGTTACTGCGAGTCATTTGAGTGGGTGGAAAGTGAACTGTGGAAGCAAAAAGGGGCTCCTGACAGCAAAGTTATCCCTGCATCAAAGAGGAAAACCCTGTTGTGACAGCAAGCGCGCTGGGCTTAAATTACTAGTGCATATAAAAGAAAAAAAAAAAACTCTGTTCTGAAATAGAACTGTGACCCTGAGACATGGCAGCTTTACCTGGCATATCTGGACCACCCACATTTATGCCCACGCCGGGAGCGGCAAAGATTGCTTGGCCCCAATGGCGCAAGGGTTTTATGCATTATATGAAGGCGGCCGGGGGAACGGCATATTCCAGCGAAAGGAAATTAGCGTTGTTACTTCATTTTCTGGGTTATGAAGGCCAAAGAATTTTTGAGACTCTCCCTCATTTAACAAGTGATGGAAGCGGGGATGAATTGAATGATTTCGAGTCAGCTTTGATAAGACTAGATAAACATTTCAATCCAAAAAGAAGCACGATCTTGGAACGTTACAATTTCCGTATGCGCATGCAAGCCCAGGGGGAGTCTGTGGAAGACTATGTAACTGCCCTCCGTCATCTGGCTCTAAACTGTAAATTTCAAGGAAGTTTTGATGAGCACATTCGCGATCAATTCATGACGCATTGTCGGTCTAATAAGATACGCGAGGAACTGTGGCTGAAGGACGAGCCGAATTTGGACGAGGTATTGGACTTAGCCAAACGTGTGGAACATTCGTTGGCATGTGTAGCCAAGCTATCGAAGGCTGAAGGAGGAGATTCTAAAGAAGCCAAGCCGGAAGTATTGAAGGTGAATGAAGGGAAGACCAAGAGGAAGGGAAGAAACAAACAGAAGGAGAGGAGCAATGTAGAAGAAAGAAGAAATCAAGAATCAACGCAAAGAGAAGATAAAAAGGAGGAGAGATTGTGCTATAGATGCGCCAGTGCGACCCATTTTGCTTCTTCAGTGGTGTGTCCAGGGCGGAAGGCGATCTGCAATAAGTGCAAAAGGAGAGGACACTTTGGGACGTGCTGCAAGAATTATCAATTTGGCCAAATGAATCAAAGGAAAGTTCTATATGTGAATGAAGAGGAAGAAGGGAGGTCATCAGAAGATGACACTGTAATGACTTTGCAAAATGTCATTGTTAACACTGTTAATGTTATTGGTAGGGATGATATCCCGGATGATTGTGAGCGCCCATATACTGTTGTGACGGTGAACGGATGTAAAGTGTCGATGATGGCTGATTCGGGGTCAAAGATCACTGATATCCAAAAGCGCATTTGAGGATGAAATGAAAGGGGCAGTGTCGACATTATTGGTGCCAGACATAAGTCCAGGGGGTACAACCAAGAAAAGATTGATTTGCTGGGGTATGTCTGGAGTAAGTTTGAATTTAAAGGACGATGCTGTGAGGGGAAGGTGTATGTGACAAAGAAGGGCCAATCTTTGCTAGGATGGAGAGAGCAAAAGAATTTGGGAATCAGATTGGATCCAAACCATCCTGATCAAGTTTTACATGTAGCGGAAGTGTGTTCGACATATAGCAAGCATGTGAGAGAGCATGGGAAGGTATTTGATGAGACGTTGGGAAGGGTGAAGGGATTTCAGCATCAGATATTGTTGAAGAGAGGCAGTGTTCCCACCGTGGCGAAACTCAGGCCCGTCCCTTTAGTCTTAAGGGACAAGGTAAAGAAGGAATTGGAGAAACTTCTCAAGTCAGGTGTGATTGAAAGAGCAGGGGGGGTCGAGTGGGTTTCCCCGGTCGTCATTGTGAAGAAAAGTTCAGGGGATCTGAGGTTGTGCGTTGATATGCGCGAGTTGAATAAGTGTATATTGGTGGATAGGCACCCACTACCCAACATGGGTGAATTGTTAAACATGGTGGGTGGAGGGAAGTACTTTTCTAAATTGGATATGACGTCAGCCTATCATCAAGTGGAGTTGGAGGAGGGATGTAGGAAAGTCACGGCGTTTGTGACACATGAAGGTGTGTTTCAATTCAGGAGGATGCCCTTTGGGTTAGCATCCGCTTCTTCAGTGTTCCAGAAGATTATGGATCGTTTGTTGAAGGGGATGAAGGGTGTTTTCTGTTTCCAGGATGATGTGCTGGTGAGTGGAGTGACATTGGAGGAGCATGACAGGAATTTGGATGAGGTGTTGAAGATATTCGAGGAAAGAGGGATCACACTTAAGGAGGAGAAATGCAAATTTGCTGTGACTAAAGTGGACTATTTGGGACATGAAGTGTCGGGGAGTGGTATCAAACCCAAGGAGGAAATGGTGAATGCCATAAAGAGGATAGAAAGACCGATTGATAAGAGTGAATTACGCTCTTTTTTGGGAATGACAGAATTTTACCAGAAATTTGTGGTAAATTATGCTGACAAGGTGCATGAGATGAGAAAAATTCTGAGGAAAGGTGCTGAGTTTGCGTGGAATAGTCAGTGCGAGGCGGAATTTAAAGGTATAAAAGAAGAGATAAACTTAGCCCAACCCTTAGGTTGCTTTGACACAAGAAAGCCATCCATCATCACAGTGGATGCCAGTGAGTGTGGCTTAGGTGCGGTTTTATCTCAGAAACAAGACAATGGGTCTGAGGAAGTGATTGCCCATGCATCAAGGGGCCTCAAGGGAGCGGAAGTGAGATATTCTGTTCTCGAGAAGGAGGCGTTGGCATGTTTCTGGGCAGCGGAACGATTCAAAAACTTTGTGTGGGGTGTAGAGTTCGTAATTTGGACTGATCACAAACCACTTAAAGCCATATTTGAGAACAAGGGCCTTGATAAGGTTTCCCGCAGGGTGGCAGGATGGGTCACCAGAATGCAAACACATTCTTTCAAGATGGAGGTCATTCCTGGGAAGGACAACGTATTGGCTGATAATCTGTCGAGGATGAGAGTAAGTGATTCTGGAGTTGTGGAAGATGAAGAAATGGAATTGGTGTTTGTCAACACAGATGGTATAGTGTCCAAACAGGAGTGGTTGGAAGGGATGAGGAGCGATGAGAATATGCATAAAATAGTTCCGTATGTTGTTTCTGCTGCATGGCCGAAGAAAGTGGAAATAGCGGAAGGCGCGAGGCCGTATTGGGAAGTGAAGGATGAATTGTCGGTCATCGGCGGGGTATTGTTCAGATGGGGAAGGGCTGTGGTTCCAGTTGGATTGAGGAAGAGAGTGATAGAGTTGGCACACAGTGGCCACATAGGAGTTACCAAAACCAAAAGTGTATTGAGGGAAGATTATTGGTGGCCGGGTTTTGACAGGGAAATAGAAAATTGTTTAGAAAATTGTCAGTTTTGTATCAGGAGTGGGAAGGGATCGGTAGCTAAGAAGCAACCGTTTGTGGACGTAGGTCTTCCGTCCAGGATATGGAGTGATCTCGCAATGGATATCCTGGGTCCTGTGGAATTGGGGTATGGACGTGGAAAATTCATAGTGCTGGTGGTGGATCGGTTCTCCAGGTGGGTGAATTTTAAAATTGTGAGAGATGTGACAGGAGAAAGCATGATAAAAACTTTGCAGGAGATATTTTCCAATGAAGGTCTACCGGAGAGTCTGTTGACGGATAATGGTCCCCGATTTGTGGGTGGAAATTTCACCAACTATTTAAGGAAGTGTGGAGTGCGTCATAAAAGGACTTCATTATATCATCCTGAATCCAATGGTGTAGTTGAAAGGATGAATAGGTGTGTGATGGAGAGTATTCGCATGGGGGAAGAATGCGGATTGGACAAGTTGGCTGTGATACAGAATAGGATCTGGGCCCTAAGGATGGCGCCTCATTCTACGACAGGTTTGTGCCCGTTTGAGCTGATGAGAGGCAGGAAGCCCTATTCCATGGCGTGTCCGCCGTGGCTGGGCAGGAGTCGGGAAACAGATCTGGTTATTGATGAAGTAAGAAAGTCATTGGTGAGAAAGAAGTCTGAATGGGTGGCGCGTGAAAACTTGAAGAGAGGTAAGAAGGTGTTGCGCGTAGAGTGTGGAGATTGGGTTAGGATCAAGAAAGGAATTGTGAAGAAGAAAGGAGAGTCTCTTTATTCGGATCCAGTCAGAGTTGTGGCGGTCATGAAAGGGGCCGTACGTGTGACTGGAGGGCAAGTATGGAATAAAGAGAGGATTGCTGCGGTCAAGAGAGGGCATATGTAGTATGTGTGTGAGGACTGGACCAATTTATGTGAGTTATTGCGGTCATCTACGTGACACCTTTGAGTTATGGGTGTGATTGGATGTTAGGTTATATAAATGAAGTTAAAAAAAAGAGGGGAAGATGTGTTGTAGTGATTCATCAGAGATAAGTGGAGAATGCCCTCCATGATGTTTCTCTCCTGTGTGCTGGATCTAAGTATGATGTCATGGAATGTTGATGACAATGTTCTTGGTTGATTATCTGAGAGTTCTAATTTGGTCAGTTGGGGAGAGAGCTGAAGGAGAGGAGTCTCTACATGTTGGGGGTCTTCTTCCTTTGTCAATTACTAATAAAACCTTTAATATATCTTACCTGTCTGCGCCAGCCTCTTCATAACAGTAAGCTTTTGTCTTTCAGATGCCGGAATGCAGTGTGAAGACCTCCGGAGCGCACGAAGAGTAGGTAAGCCTTTGTCTTTCAGATGCCGGAATGCAGCGCGAGGCGTTGGTGACAGCCGATGGACCAGGTAAGTGAAGAGCTGTCACTGAAGACCGTAATGCTAACCTGTTCTTTCTTGTCTTTATAGGTGTTGCTGAAGACTGGATTCAGGATGGTAAGCCTTTTTCCTTAGGCCCAGGATCAGATGCAGAAGACACGATGAGCGTTCTGCTGCAGAGGATGCAGAATAACGCAAAGCAAGATTCATCCATCGGGTGTGGTTTAAATAGCCTCCTGTAGTGCTTAGGTGTCTCCTTCCACAGCCGCGCCTAGGTAAGAAAAGAGTTCCTGCTTTCCAGAAGAGTTCCAGTGTTCTGAATCTAGGGAGTGGCTCCTGCCCCACCCAACAGGAAAAGTAGTTCCAAACAGAAGAGGATCAGAGGCTCAACTGGCAGGCAAGTAAGCAGCATGGTCCACCCAAGCATTATGAGCCCGGCGCTTCCAGCGCTGGGACTGGGCATATTTATGAGCCTGGTGCCACTGGCGCCAGGACTGGGTCCAAAAGGTCCCAATTGGGACTGGTTGGCACTCGGAACCTGGGTTATGGATCTGCTTCCAAGGGAGTTGGGAAAACCCTGACCTTTTGGAAGCAGAGATCATGACAGGGCAGGGGCGGGTTTGTGGAGACGGATGAATACACAAGACAAGATTCGCCCCAGTCACACACACAGCAGTGAGCTCAGAGGAAGACAAAGAATACAGTTTTCAGTTTACAACAATTCGCACCTGGGCTTCCGTGAGAACAGGGTTGGTGCCACGCAGACAGGGGAGGAGGTGGTGGGGGCTGTTGGAGCTGGCTGTGCGCAGTGCTGGGTGAGGGGAGAGGAGGCGTTTTAGAGATAATTTTGAGGCCTAGTACAAAAATGGAGTCTGATGTGGCACAAAATGGAGTCTTAGTGTATCGTCCCATGGCTTCCTTCCACTGTCGTCTGGGAAAGACAAGGGGGACGTCTCCCCACAATGGGATGAGCAAATAGACTTATTTCATGCCGAATGTACATGGGGGGGCATATGGACCCTTGCTCACTTAGACCATCCATGCCCGTGCTTCCTCTGGAAGGTCGAAGAACCAGGTCTTGTTTTTATGTATGATTTTGAGTCGCTCAGGGTAAATAAAAATATACTTCAGGCCTGCCGCTTGGAGCCTTGACTTGGCTGCTGTGGGTTGCGCTATTTTTCTGTATTTGGAAAGTATAGTCGGGCTAGACCGCCAAGTCTGCCGAAGCCCTTTTCAATTCGCCCCCTTGTCTGGAGTATGCCATTATTTTCTCCCGATCCTCGTAATTCAGGACCTTAGCAATGATCGGCCTCGCAGGTGATCCTGGAGGGGAGTGTCTGATCAGTGCTCTCTGTGCCCTCTCAATTGTGAAACCTTGCGTGAGGTTTCCAGGCCCAATCTCCTGAAGTAGCATGTTCTCAACATAAGACATAGGGTCAGCGCCCTCCTCCCCCTCCGTCAAACCTACCATGTGTATATTATTCATCCTGGCACACCCTTCTGCTTCTTCCACTCTGTTTTCCAGGAGGCTGACCTGCTTCAGAAGGTGGACATCCACCCGCCTCTCGCAGAATGCTCCCATGTTTTCCTTTGTTTGGGTCTCCTGGGTGGCAGTGCACTCCGCCTGTAACGCTCACCTGGTATCCACGGGGACGTCACTCAGCCTGTTCTGACCTCTTACGACCTCGAACCCTTCCCTGGAGTCTACTCGACTGGAGACTGGGCCAGAAACACAGGATTGGTAGCGTTTAACTCCCTATTGTCTCTGTGTGCTTGAACCCCTTCTTCCCCGGGGTCCAACCCTTCCCTTTGATCCACAGCTCACCTTGTTTTCTTGGAAAGTGTGCTATCCATCCTGCTTTCAGTGCAGGGGCGCGTTGATTGATGCGGGCTCGTTGCTGCCTAGTTACTTCACTGGCAAGAATCCGACAGGTAAGTATAATGAGTCTTTTGAACAGTTCTCTAACTTTGTTCCTTTCCTTCCTTAGATGATGGCCGGCGTCCGCGGATGGCGATGTGCTGCTGAGATGAGTAGTGCTGAAGGTGAGTGAGAGCGCCCCTTTCGTATTTGTATTGAACTGAGTTCTTTTTCTGTGTCTTTTAGGTGCCGCGACGTTTTCAGCGTGGATGCCGGTTATGAAGAAGAAATGCGGTGAGTAAGCGCGGTATGCAGTGCCTCTAGATGTTTCCACGCTAACCTGGAGTGTCTTTTCCCTCTTGCAGATGGATGAGAAGTTCCAGAGACAGAGTTCCCCCAGAGCGGCTGGGATTCAGGTAAGCGTTTGAAGCTTGTACAGTCTTTAGAAATAAGCGAAGATTTGCTGAATGCTTACTAATGCCTTTTTTCTGTTCTTTTCCCCTTTCCTTAGGAAGCGGCGTGCCGGGATGGGAATGACACTGCCGAAGATGCCTGCAGAACAGAAGAAGCGATGAATGATGGGCAGAAGCGCCGCAAGGTAAGGCTGTTCCTAACAGTGTTCTTGTTCTTGCAGGAGCTGAGCACAGAAGAAAGATCCAGGCCTACTGGAGATTGATCCGAACACGGTGAGTGTCACGTTGCAGGTGCAGAAAACACAAAGCATGTTTCTCAGCCTGGGCGTGGCTTAAATAGTCTCTGGGTATCCCAGGTGTCTCTGGGCTGAACCACACCCAAAAGATGAGACTGCACATGAAGTTCTAGGAACCGAAATATGTGGGGGCATCCATCTTGTCCCCATCAATGCACTACAAGTCCAATCCCCAATGTTATCCTATGGGAGTGAGTGAGTCTGGTGTCACAAGCGCCAAGTCTGACTCCAAGTGGGTCTTTGGAGGGATGGAGAGGCCCTTGAGGGCCATGTAGGTGATCGTGGCCTGGCTCCAGCCTGACATCTTGGAGGGCTGGGGACATGAGGGGCAGGAATCATGACAGCACCCCCCCCCCCCCCACCCAAGGCCCCTCTCAAGGTGGCTCTTCTGTCTGGTCCTGGCTTGTTTGGATGGTTTTGATGAAATCATCTAAGCAAGCGAGGTGCATGGATGTATTCACAAGGCTCCCATGTCCTATCTTGTGGAGCATACCCCTTCCAGTCTACTAAGTAGTATAATTTGGATCTGACGTACTTTGAATCCAGGATGTCCTTGACTTCGAATTCTGGCTCCCCGGCGACTACTACTTGCTGCGGTGGCGTTGCTACCCGGGTCCCAGGTTGAACAGGTTTAAGGAGAGACACGTGGAACACAGGATGAATCTGCATGTTTGACAGCAAAGCTAGTCTGACCGCCACAGGATTTATCACGGAGGTGACGGAATGGACCCAGGTATCTTGGACGGAAAGTTTGGGTTCCTTTAATGGACACGTGTTTAGATGCAAGCCAGACTTTGTCTCCCACTTGGTAGTTGGGGGCCTTTGCTCGGTGTTGATCAGCAAACTTCTTTTGGCAATTCTTAGCTTGAAGTAGGTGTTCAGCTGCCCTTTTAAAGGTTTGATAAATGGTTGTGTGCAAGGTTTTGACTGCTGGCATTTCCAGGGTTGTAGGAACGTCCAACTCAGAAGTACGTGTGTGCCTGCCATACATGTTTAAAGGGGTGTCTGCCCAGTGCTGGTGTGTAGAGAATTATTATAAGCATATTCAGATATCCATAATAGGTTGAACCAGCTTCCTTCAGCTTGGTGTAACATGCAACGCAGATACTGCTCGAGTGTCTGATTTGTCCTCTCAGTTTGACCATCCGTTTGGGGATGGTGACTGGTGGATAGCCGGATGTCAATCTGGGCCACATTTTCTCCAGAAGTTAGATACGAATTGAGTACCTCGGTCTGAGACTAAAACTGAAGGAAACCCATGGAGCCGTACGATGCCTTCAAGAAATACCTTTGCCAGAGTGGAAGCATTTGGGAGCCCCTTAAGAGGAATGAAATGTGCCATTTTTGAAAATAGGTCCAGGACCACAAGAATAGTGTTAAACCCTTGACTGGGTGGTAAGTCAGTAATAAAATCGATGGATATCTGTATATTAGTTGTGGCTGAGCACTAACAAGGCTCCTCATTTGTGTAACAGTTGTAGGGGTTCCCCATACCTCACTATTTCTGTGCCATATGCTATAGCAACCGTAAAGCCGTGCCCCCCTGTAATGCCCAACACAAATCGTGCACACTTGGGCTTTTTTCTTTTCTTGGCCCTGCGCCAAGTATGGCTGCTGTCTACAAGTCTGTTACTGTAGCAAGGAGGGTCAACAGGATGTTGCTGCCTGTGCCACAAATGATATGCTGCATATGTGCAATCCCACGTTGCATGGGGATCACAAGGGCTGCCTTTCGTTTTCACCATGCAGCCTAGGTCCTAGTGCACAATGCGCTGACCCGGTCTTTTAAGCATGCGGTTTCCTCACAGCCCATTGATCCCCAGGTCTGACTTTCGTGTTGCTTCCTGTGGTCCAGGTCCCTTTGCGCAGGGCACGCCTATGGCCCTCTGGCGTGAGGGTTTTGGAGCCCAGTCAGAATTAAGATATTTCACCCCTTGGCCTGGGTCTCTGCTGTTCAGGGGCCATAGGCTGAGTAGTGTGGGTTCACTTTGCTTCTCTTACCAGATCCCTACCTAAGTAATAAATCACAGCCAACTTATGTGTATGGAAAAGTTGTAGGTCGTAGGCATTTTATTTTCTTACAGAAAATACAACACAACAAAATAATTACACTGCCATATGCTTTTGGGCATATTGTGTCCAGTCCCAAAGTAGCCGAAGGCTCCTCCTGAGTCTTTGTTATCCCTGGGCCTTCGTTCCTGGGCACATGCTGCCTACGACATGTCTTGGACCGTGTACCGAAAGAGTACTCGGCGTTCCTTCTTCTGCCTGCTTCTTCTTTTCTTGGACTGTGTACTGAGAGAGTACTCGACGTTCTTACTTCTGCTTGCTCCTTCTTTCTTGGACCGTGTACCGAGTGAGTACTCGGCGTACCTGCTCCTGCCTGCACCCTTCTTCTTCCGTTATTATTGTAGGGTGGGTTGGGTGGCAAACATTTTTCCTTCCCCTTCTCCAGGCACTAAGAGCCTACCCGAGAGAGGTGAGCTCTTACCTGTTTTGTACCGCCTCTCCTTTTCCAGGCTTACTTATACCCCCCCGCCCCCGGCCTTTTGTTCCTTCCTGGGGGCGGCCGGGTTACCCCCTGACGCCTTGCTGTTACATTTCGCACCTTTGCAGGTGCCGTTTCCTGCACTTCCTGAGCTTTTGTTTCTTGTGGCGCCGTTCGGACGCCCCCCCCTACGCTTTCGCGCCGTTTTCCCCCACCCCGCGCCTAAACTCCCAGACCCTCTATCGTCCCGCATTTCATGCGGCCCGGGGCCTGGGTCATAGGCTGAGTACTGTGGGTTCACTTTGCTTCTCTTACCAGATCCCTACCTAAGGAATAAATCACAGACAACTTATGTGTTTGGAAAAGTTGTAGGCCATAGGCATTTTATTTTCTTACAGAAAATACAACACAACAAAATAATTACACTGCCATATGCTTTTGGGCACATTGTGTCCAGTCCCGAAGTTGCCCAAGGCTCCTCCTGAGTCCTTGTTATCCCTGGGCCTTCGATCCTGGGCACATGCCGCCACACCTGAGCGGGTGTTCCTTACGCCCGCTCAGGTTCCCCCCCAAAAGCACCAACCCCGTTATTGGAGTGCCCTAAAATAGTTGTTGGAAAACCCCCATCCCTTTCCTTGATAGGTGCACTCCATCCTGGTGAAACATGTCTGGATTGTTCCGGTATAAGGCATGTCTTATGAAATGCAGCCCTGTGCTCTTGCAGTACTTTTCTACCGATTTATTTAGTTTCTTTCTGGCTATTTCAATTGCGTGCATCTTCTGTGCCCCATACCAAACCCTTCTTGGTATTATTTCTGACATAAAGATCTCGGTTTTACACCAGCTGCGGGCTATGCTATGCAGCGGCTCGCAAATGCTCCTCTGTAATTTCCCAACATTTGTGCTTGCCAGGTCGTTCCCTCCGAGGTGTATAACCAGATACTCGGGAGGTGGGCAGGGGGGGGGTCCCTGAAAACTACCCGGACCGACAGCCAGTCGTGAATGTCCTCCCAGTGCCTCCCCGGGAGGCCTCGCCAGGATGTAATCGCTGCCGTCCCTATGCATTAATAGCTGCCCGTCGACCTCTGGTCGGGGGTCTGAGAATTCTTGTGTGATGCATCTAGGACAGTGGTCCTTCTCTCTCCTGTAATTTTGGTCTGTTGCTCTCCCCCGTTTGGTATGCTTTAGCTTTCTCTAGCATTATAGACAACCCCTTGTCTCCCATACTAACATCTCTCCTTGCCAGGCCGTCTCTTACCACCGTATTACTGGCCCCCGGCTCCCCTACCCTGAAACCCCCATACTATGCCAGCGCAAGGTGCTGCCCTGAACCGCGCGGCTTCGCCCGTGCTGCTACTTGCCTCTCGTAATATTTTTAACAGAATTATCAGCTTCCCAAAGCTCACTCGCCTTGTTACCTGGCTTCTTCCCCTCTAATTTAGCCCCTCCTCTCATAGCATATTTTATTCTAGTGCTGTCGGTTGGGTTCCGTATGGCCGACACTTTTGTGGTGCGCCGCCGCCCATCCTTTCTTTTTCCTTTTGGCAAATTCCTCTTCAAGACTTTCACACATTTCTTCAATTGCAATTTTACTTCTTTTACCTTGTTTCCACCAACCAGCTTTTCCTTTTCTCCTTTGGTAAATGCCCCTTCGAGACATTCCAATAAAAATGTTTCCACCTCTTTTACAACACATCTTTTTACCACTTTTCTTTTTCCCTTTGGCAAATGCCCCTCTGAGAAATTCACAGTTTTCAAATAGCAATTTTTTTCCACCTCTTAACGCCTGTTTCTGCCAACACCTCTTTTACCACTCTACTTTTTTCCTTTTGGCAAATGCACCTTTGAGAAATTCACACCTTTTCTCCACCTGCAATTCTTCCACCTCTTTTACCCCTGTTTCCACCAACCCATCTTTTACATGCTCTTCGTACTTCTTACCCGTCTCATACGTTAGGGCGTTCCTGGTCAGCTTGTCGATGACCCTTTCTTTTCTCCGTTCTTCTCCCACTTCTTTTGAGTCGACCTTGTGGCCAACCGTGCTTTCCTTTCTAGTGCCTCCACCGGGACCCATGCCTTCCGTGGCATGGGCGTTCTTTCCTTGCCGGCGTGTGGTCTTAGCTCCCTGAATTTTTCCCACGGCAAGCGTGAGATTGCATCAGCCACCACATTTGCTTCCCCAGCGATATGCCTCGCCTTTATGCATCTATTCATTCTTATGCTTTCCAGCGTGATTGCCCTCATTAATTCCAACAATATTGAGCCTGACGCACTTCCTTTATTCAACACGTGCACCACCGCCATGTTATCTGACCATACTGTTAACTCCCTGTTCCCTAGCTCTTCCCCCCATGCGCATAACGCCACCCATTTCGGGAAGGGCTCCACAGCGTTATGTTTTTTGTCCCTTCCGCCACCTGCCATGTTTTTTGGCCACTCGCCTGCACACCATTGTTCCCCCAGTATTGCGCCAAACCGAAGGCCACCTGCTGCATGGTGAACCATACCCTTTACTTCCTTGTTCACCGGTGATTGCCATATCACCGAGCCATTGAAGATTTCAGCAATTCTTCCCACACTTCCAGATCTTTCTTGATTCCTCCACCTAACCTGACTCTGTGGTGCCCACATTGTAGCACCTCTCGTTTTCAGCTCAATACTTCTCTGGAACGCCCTCCCCTGTGGTATGATTCTCCCTGCGACGTTCCGCTTTCCTGCCAGCGCTTGCAATTCTCGCACTGTCACTAGCAGATCCTTCATCTTGTCATCGGGATCCGACACCTTCCTTTGTTTGAGTCAATTTCTCTTCCTAGGAATTGGATAATCTGCGTTGGGCCCACCGTTTTCTCCTCCGCCAGAGGAAAACCCCACTCGCTTGTTATTTCCACGATAGAATATGCGCCTGAGATGGCGCACCCCATCGGGAGGCAGTTGTTGATGAAGTATTCCCCCTCCCAATGCCTATATAACCGTCTTCGTGATCTGATGTTGACTGGCAACAGGCGGAATGCCATTCATGCCCCTTTTCCCGCTTTCCTGACCAGTTCTACTGCCTCCTCGAAGTCTGAATATGCAACCTTTGCATCGCTCTAGGCCGTTTCTTGGTCTGTGTATTTCTGGAGCCACCTTTCCATCTCTCGATTTTTTCGCGGCGTGGCCCCCTTCCCGCCCCAGTTCTTATTTCCACGTCCCATCGCTTCTGCCGCTTGGAGCTGTGGCCCTTGTGCACTTGGAGCTGCTGTGGTCACCCTTACATCTCTCGCACTTGTGGCTGAACTTGTACTTCCATCCCCAGCTACATTGTACCCCCTTTTCAAAACTCCTACATTGTCCTGGTTCTGCTCGCGTTGTCCCCGTGCTCCCACTGCCCCCCCCCCCCGTGTTGTCGGGGGCAGGCTGCTCTGCCACCCTCTCTGTGACCCATAATTTCTGCTCCGCAAACTCTGGTCTCCATTTCCCGTCATAGCTGGATTCGTACTTACTGCTATTGTATCTATAATCCGCTTTGTAATCCTTCTGCCAATACTGCCTTCCCTGCTGCCCCCCTGTGCTCCGCTCCTTGGAATCCCATTTCTCCTTTAGCACATTAAATACGTAGAGATGAAAGTTTTCTTCATCCCAACCCATGTCCGGAAAGCAGTCCATCTCCTTTCTGAACTCGTGATCGTACTCCAGCTATGCGTCACCTCCAAACGCTGCATGTACCTTCAGCACCCTCTGTTGATACGCAACTAATGCTACCCCGTCTTCCGGGAATTTGTGTAATATAATTGTAGACATTATGGTGAAGGCAGACATCCAGTTGTCAAAATTCCTTACTACTGGCCCCTTTTTAAGTAAACTTTTCTCGTCCTCCTTCATGTCCTCTAGGGCCACATTCATCCCCCTCTTTTGACAATCTAACAATGTAAAGATATCGATCAATTCCTTCCTCCATATTTTTTCCTTTACTTTGTCATTTATGTACCAAGCCATCGCTTTCATTGACCTGCCCTGTGCATCTTTACCCATGGTTGGCCTGCCATATTTCGTCATGAGTGGCCCCCCGTTTTCTGCCGCTGCCACCGTCGGTGTTGCCCCCGGTGGTGTGTCCCCTGCCACTACTTTTGGCCCTGCCGGTGCACCTTGTGGTGCGGGGAAAATTGGTGCCCCTTGCGGCACCGGGACTACTGGTGCCCCTTGTGGTGCCGGGGCCGGGGTTTCCCTGGGTTCTACTGGTGCCGGGACTGGGGTTTCCCTGGGTTCTGCCCCTGCCCCTCTGTTTTTCCCTGCTCACCACTCCCCTCCATTTTACCCAAGCCCTTAGATGATCCCTTTCTTCGTCATCACTGCTTGCTTCAGTTGAGGAACTCCCCTGCTGCTCCTCCCTGGATCCCTTCCCCCGTCTGCTCTTCTTGTCATTGGTTCTGGGCGACTTACCCAAAACCGTGACGCAATTTTTTAACATGTTTATGATTTTATTCCCCACATTATTATTCACAGTACCTTTCTTTTTATCTTTTTCTTGGTCGGTGCCTCTGTCTGTTCCTCTGATCTCTCCGACTCCGCTCTTCCCCTTTTCTGTCCTTGCGGTACCTCGTCTTCTCCTTCGCTGCTGCTGGGCTCTATGAACAGCAGAGGTGACGTTGTCTTTGCCCTTTCTTCTTTCTCTCCAGCACCCATTGTGCCCCGTATTCCTTCTCTGCCGTCCTCGCCCATTCTGAGAATTCTTGGGCCCTTTTTGCTCTTCCTTCCGCCATCCTTCTCGTCTGAATTCTGTCAGCCACGCTTCCCGTTTGACCATGGCGAAAGTCCTTTGTTCGTTCGCAGCTGGTACTTCTGGGTCGCTCCTGCTCCGGCACCGTCGGGAGACTCGTAGCCACTGCGTTTAGGCCGAATTCCGAGAGGTAGGGAAATGCGTGAGCCCGCAAGAGCAAATGTTTTTCCTTCCCCTTCTCCAGGCACTAAGAGCCTACCCGAGAGAGGTGAGCTCTTACCTGGTTTGTGCCGCCTCTCCTTTTCCAGGCTTACTTATACCCCCTCCCAGCCTTTTGTTCCTTCCTGGGGGCGGCCGGGTTACCCCCTGATCCCGTGCTGTTACATTTCGCACCTTCCCACGTGCTGTTTCCTGCCCTTCCTGAGCTTTTGTTTCTTGTGGCGCCGTTCGGACTCCCCTCCCTACGCTTTCGTACCATTTTCCCCCACCCCACGCCTAAACTCCCAGACCATCTATCGTCCCGCATTTCATGCGGCCCGGGTCACACTCAGTATTTCGGAGCGCTCGCAGAGCAATAGTGTTTCACCCCGTGGCCCGGGTCTCTACATCCAGAGCACGCATCTGGTCTACTTTGCATGGGGACACCGGAGAGCAATTGGAGTCATGGCCGCGAGTTCCCCACAGTAATAATCCTTGCTCCGGGGCTTAATTATCTATGTGCACATCACTGCTGCGCGGCACGGGCCAGCCTGTGTATGGGCCTGCTCTCCGGTCTTCCCCTTGAGGGAGCTGGGGCCTCTGGGGATGTTGCACGCAGCTGCCTGATATGCAGTGTGGGGTTCCCAGTGCCTTCAAGGGCCCGGCATTGCTCCTCCTTCCTCTTCTTCACCGGTCCGGACGCTCCGACAGTCGGGTAGCCGTCCTCTTCTGTGTGTGAGCCTCGACTGCTCCCCCAGCAACCGTCTTCTCCTCTGATCTGCCGAAAGCTCCTCAGATGGGTCCCGGGCCCCAAACAGCTTCCAAGCCTCTGAGTCGTATCCGCCTTCACTCCGTCTCCGCAACTGCCATGTTCGACAATGGTGCAGTCGGCAGACCGCACTGTCGTGCCTCGCAACCCTCCTACGATCGCAGCACTGCTCAATGTCTCTCGGCTGGGCACTCCGGTGGTATCCCCCCCATGCTTTTGCAAATTTTCAAATGAGTTCCTGTAGTAGCACTTGCTATACAGACAGATCTTCGCAGGATCAGGCGGGAGTGGTCCGTGCAGGCGACCTACTCCATTGGCTGCAAGCTACGCCCCTTTCTCCCTGGTTATTACTCCTTTCAGTTCCACCTTCCTGGACGCTTTTCCACACTGTTACTTGTTCCTCATTAATTGTAAACGATAATTATTCCCTGCTATCCTAAAAGGTGTGCTAATGTATGCCTGTAACCCTCAATGTTGTACAATGCCCCATTGCTTCGTGAAGCTAAGTTTGTGCTCCATAATACCCCAAATGAAGTAAATACAATTAAAAAAATGATGGGGTTGATCGTTGACAAAAAACAATGTTGGGCTGTTTTTGACAATTTGGTGCACATCGATATTATTTGTTGCTATTGATGAAAGTGGCGACCAAAAAAGCCCATCTGTTGGGGTCCGAAATGGTAGAGGGAGATTTGTGGGGCAAGAGGTAATTAATGGAGTGGAGGCCTCCCCCCCTCTTTACACTGTTCCCATTCGCCTTGTATGTTCGTAACTGGTGTTAGAGCGGGTTGGCATAGGATACAGGCGCTATGAGAAGGACGCCCTCCTTGATATTCCAGATCCTTGGGATCATGGGTCTTAAACAAAACAGAATGGCCCCTTTTTCTCTGAGTAGGATCCTTGCCCTGTCCATTTATTTGTCCGATTCTATGCTTTTGACATTCTCAATTAATGCTTTGCCAGACAGCTTCCTTCCATCAGAACGCATGTAAAGAATGCTTAACAAAATCTCTGCTTTTGGATTGCAGACCTTGAGTGGGTTACAGGCGATTGTGGCAGGGGATGGTGATAGGAAGGATGTGATTTTGGACATTAGGATGAAGATTGATCGGTGTGTGCGCGGAGGTATGGATTTGGAGTTGGCGTGGGTTCCCAGTCACAGTGGCATTTTGGGAAATGAGTTGGTGGATCTGGCGGCGGGTGAGGGTATGAGGAGGGAAGCGATTGAGGTGAGGTTGCCTTTGAGTGTGGATGAGGTGAAGGCTGTGATGAAGAGACGGGTCCTAGATGAATGGCAGGAGAGGTGGGTGAATGGGGTGAAGGGCAGGTGGATGTTCGGTGTTCGTGGGAAAGTGTCGGTGAAGGTGGATGCAGGGAGTTCAGAATGGAGGAGGGGGGAGGAAGTGATGCTGAATCGGTTGAGGATAGGTCATGTGGGGCTGAATGACTGTCTATTTCGAATAGGGAAGCGTGAATCAAGGGACTGTGCAGTGTGTGGGGTACCTGAAACGGTGGGACATTTTTTGATTAGGTGTGAAAGACATGTTATGGAGAGAGAATTGATGAGGGTTCGATTGAATGCACTGGGAGTGGCTGAGCTGAGTGAGAAGATTATACTGGGAGGTGATGGGGAGGGAGGCAGGAGGAGGAGTAATGTGATGTTGGATTTTGTGAGGCAGACGGGGAGGTGGGAGGAGTTGTGAGCTTAAATTGAGTCAAACTATTAGTGGGTACGGTGCACATCATCCTATAGGATGGGGAAGCGCCTGCGTGGGTCCGCCCACGTTTCCGATAATTAAGAAGAAGAAGAAGGATTGCAGACCTTATCCATGCTTGCCTCCATAAGACCTCCATGTTTGCCATCTGATGAAAGAATAGCAACACCCACATCAACTGCTCAATCAATGGCATTATTAGATCAATGTTGTATTCTGTGGCAGAAAAAGCACACGACACGAGAGATATATGTTTATCTTGTTTATTTTGTAGTCAGGAGGTGATTGGTATACACATCTACAGGCACTAAAGATTATCTACAACTAAAAAAGGATGTTCCTATCATCAAACTATGCGAAATGTCTTGGAATCGTTTAAACCATAAGGTGTATAGATTATCATGAGCTAGATCTGCTATTCCCCCTTGGGAAATGAGTTCATCCCTCTCTTCACGAGGAAGGACGTGGATTCGGTTTTTGAAAAGATTGTCAGGATCCTTCAACTTTCCACCTTGAAAATGAAAGGAGCAGGAATAAATACCTATATGGACTTGGAATGGCTTTACATCTAAAATATTGCAGTCTTCGACTGATCCAAGTAAAAGGTGTCAATATTGGGTCAACATTATAGTGTGGAAATGGCTGTGTGTGACTTTCATGTTTTCCCAAATGTATTTTCACCTTGCACTGCATATGACTATATATTCACTGGACCGTTTATGCTAGCTGGTTATTTCTGTCAAGTGCTTGCATGTTCCCCGGTGTGTGCCACTGGGTTTATTCAACTCTGTCCCCTGCACCCGTGGTATGTAGGGGATTTGTGGAACTCCTCCAGCCCTGGGAAAGGAATCCAAAGAAAAGCTGTTAACCTCTGTCATTAAACCTGTTCCCCGCCCAGCTACCCACTTGTCCTCCCATCCCCACTTAGCATTCCTCCCTGGGCCCTCCAAAACAAGTTCCACTTGTGACCATCATGGGTGGTGTGCTCTGGAAGGCAACTTGTCCACACAATGTAATTATCCTGAGTCACCAAGTGAGCCCCTGTTCTGGGAACCTCCTCCATGCCCTAGTCCAAGTAATCTCCCCTTTGGCCCCAACTGCCCCGCACTCTATCATTTCATCTTCCTATACCCTACAATTAAAATCCCCTGTGGGCTCAAACTGCCAACTTCCCTTACCTAGGAATCATTTAGAATACCAGAAAGTGTGTGTCCCACTCTGTATCCCATATCTATTGGAAACGACCCTGGCAACACTTGCACAAACCATTTGCCTTGGTGAGGGGGGGGGGGCTGGTCCTGGAAACATCCATGGCAACACTTGCCCAAACAAACACTTTCCCGTGTGAGAGGCTGTCCCTGCAGTGGGTGGAGCAATATATATATATACACTTCATGAACAACTTAAATTATATTCACAAATTTCTCATTAAAATAATTATAATGTAGATATATTCTGCAAAATAAACCTGTGAATAAAGGGCTGGGGGGAGGTGACTCTTTCTTGGCTGCTGGCAGTGCGGTGTGCTGACGTGGGTAATGGCACCCCTGTTCTGCGGCCTGTACTCCTTTCCTCAGTCCATCCTCCCTCTTTCACAACCTACAGACCAGTCCCAGAGACTAGGAATTCCTGCCCTGAGAGCTGCTTGTAATACCCGACATTGCCAGCTTGTAGCTTGAGGGGAGGGCTCCTAGTCTTTGAGGGGGTGGTAACATTGAGGGTAGGTCAGTGTACCCATCCAGCCAACCCAACTTCCACATCCACAGTGGCAAGGCGCTGGCGTATTGCCACTGCCCGAGGAAGATATGCACACCTACAAATCATCAAACAATTGTATTGGCAAATTGTAGGGTGTACCTTTCCAGATAATCTACCCAACTAGTTAGAGCATCCAGATCTCAATCCCTAATTTTATCCAGTGTTTGGTTTTAACCATGAGAGTTCCTGAGGTGAGGGGATTCACCTACCCTGTAACAAACTCATGCTCATTGCTTACCTTAGGAACAGGTCCCCCAAGAGCCTTGTTTTAGAGCGCACTACATATCGCTTAATTCTGTTTGCTAGTGTGCCTGAATCTGGGTACAAAGAGTGGTGAGGTCGCATCCTAATAGTAAGTCCTTCTGTAGATACCTTTGTGGAGTGTGCCCCGATATCCTTCAGTTTGCTTGTCTGGAGCACTCACCCAAAGGGTTAGGTGGCATCTTTATGTCAAGTCCACCCGTAGATACCTCCCTGGAGTATACACCTGGCACCCTTCATTTTGCTTGTCTGGGCGGATGGAGCCATCACCACACCAGCGTCCCTAATTCAGTTTACTAGTACCTAGTCCCTACCAAACTCATCTCCTAGACACTCACTAGGAGTGAACAAGGCTAGTAGAGTGCCCAACCTCACCCACTTACCCATTTTATTTGTGTCCATATCTTGGTCGTGAGAGCCAAGTATTTCTTTAGGCCCACAGGAGTGGGCCTCTATAGATTATTTTTGCCTGGAACTCTTTTGTGCAGAGTGCCAGACCTGCTTGCCTGAATCCAAGTAGTTTTCCAGGGACGCCTGGGAATTTTATTTAACACTCCTTTTGGAAGAGGACCAGTAGCTTGGCATTACTGTGCACCCTGTCCTGCACCAGTTTATCATCCAAACCCTTCCCTAGTTAAGAGTTTGTGAGTGATTGTGAGTATGCTAGAGTAACCCTGGATGACAGAGTTGGATAGTAGGGACTCCATGGTGCTGGCCTACGCCCCTCTTTTTGCCTGTCAGAATGGGAGATTCTACAAGCCAGGGAGTGAGCCTTTCCCCTGTGGCCCTTCATGGCTACAGCGCATGGCCCAGACTTTGTCAGATGGATGCGAGTATGGCATACACTGACCACGCATCAGAATCTACTGGTCTGTCCCCTAGAAGGCTCCTTTGATGAGACTCACTTAGCTGCGGTGCGTGGGGGTCTTTAAAGGGAGAAAGGGAACACAGCAGTTATGCAGTGGGAGTCCTGCACGGTGTGGGGCCTGCAGAGTGTGTCCATGGAAAGGAAGAAGTGGCTGGAACAACACGTGATGCTAGAACAGCCTAATCTAGAGAAAATGAGAAATGACCCCATGTATGGGTGTTGCCCCCCCAGTAACCCCTTCTGCCCCAGAGGATGTCCTAGATTTGTCTGCACTTGGTCCCACATCCAGCTATTCTGCTCCCTTCCCAGTTCCTGCCCCTTGGGTACACTCTGCTGTATAGGTCCCTGTACAGCCACCTTATGGGGGCCAGTGTGGGGCGTCTAGAGGACACCACAAATTTAGTGGGGGAGGAAGAAGAGGAATCATTCACCACTCCCAGATGCCCCATCTGAACCCCCAGTACTGGGGCTATCTGAACACTAGGTACATGCCTCTAAATGTCCCAAGCCAGTATCCACCCCCAGGCTTGTGCCCATCCCAGTTAGGTCACTGCGTGCATCAGGACAGCTCTGGCATCTTTCAAACACCTTACTTCAGTCATGAGACAGATCTACTGTCAGGTCAGCGAGGCACAACTTGTGCCAGGACAGACAATATTTCATCTAGTACAGGAAGGAGAGCTAGGACACTGCACCCCAGAGCATGGACTATTTTCCCCCAAAATGATGCCCTCCAACCCGCTCAGAAACCCTGCCTGCATTGAAACTGTCTTTCAGATATTTCTTTGGACCGTGATCCCTTGAACAGTGATTTTAATGGACCTTAATATTTTGACAGTGAACATTTTGTATTTTTTAAATGTTTTTGAATACCTTTTGCCATTTTTCAACTTTCATATTTTATCTTTTGATTTTTTTGTATTTTTATAATTTTGAGTTTTAATATTTTATAATGTATTCATCTTTTAATTTTGGATTTTGTTCTTGTATTGGAATTTAAAATGTAAATTTGAGCATTTTCTATTTTAATATATTTAAAAAATAATTTTACTTTAATATATTTAAAAAATAATTTTACATTTCAATATTTTATATGAATTTTTTGCCCTTATTTTGGATTTGTTTTAGGCTTTCTCTCTTCTGAAAGCAAATATTTTTCCATTTGTGAGTTGCGATATTTGGAGTATTATATGTTTGGAGTTCGACCTGCAATTAAAGAGTAACAGTTCCGCTTTTGAATGTCACCTAGTACCTCAATGTGACCAACATACACCTACAGTGTACGAACCTCACTTTGTCATAAGTTTATTTAACATTTTCTGTTCCCGCATAATAGCCTTTCCCTTCATCTTTCATTTCTGCACTATGCCATCGTCCTGTCTTCATGTACCAGCTTTGAACTCTTTATCTGCTCCCCGAAGGACTTAAAGGACAGAGACACCCTGCCTCATCTACACACGCTCTGAACCAACTGGGTGTTCTTGCTCCCCATGGGTCCCCAAAGCCAACCCGTAATGTCTGCCATCAGCCAGTTCATCACACTTGCGCTGCTCTTCCCTCCTGCGTTAACAGACTACCTCTATATCTGCCATTTGGCGGCCCGCAAACTCCTGGATCTGTGCCCATATGCCTCCCCGTCAGGGTGCAGAATTCCTGCTCCAAGCCGTACCTGCCAGCATCTTTGAACTATTCCTCTGTCATCCCAGGCAACACCTGGAAAAAGCGGTCCTAACTGTACGGTACACGGACACCATTCCTGCGTGCTTTCTCTGAGAAAGAGAAGAAGGGGCAGAAAATGTGGACACCACCAGATGCCAGTCCACAGTGCTCCGGTTGCATGAGCGCCCCTGGCTATGCAGCAAACAGGACGTCCTATCCCTGTGAGACGACTTCTACCTTACATTGCCTGCCGGGTATGGAAGATACCTTTGCCCGAGTGCCAGCCAACAGACACCTGGTAGGCAACTCAAGAACTCTTCTAAATCTGGTCAAAAAAAGAAAGACATCATGGCAAGATCTGAAATGCCCGTGACCTACAAGCCTGTGACCTAATAAACACCTACAATCATCTGATGGACGCACAGCATTAATACCCCAAATGGGTGTCATGAGAGTAGGCTGGGATAAATATTGGTTGCAAGCAATTCTGGAAGTGGTGGCAAATGAAACTGCTGTATCACTGTGAACATTGGCCGCTGAGCAGAGGGAGTTGAGAAAACTGGCTCTCAAAAAACACAACATATTGGCTTCCCATGGCCGAGTGGGTGCACTTATTGAATTGGAGCAGTGTGTATGTGTTATAGGCACCTCTGATGAAATCTTTCACCATGCTGCTCACATCACTTCCTTGGGGTGACCCCTAAGGATACAGCCAAAGACTTTCTGAATGGAATAAACGACTGGTTCAACTCCTTCTGGGGAAAACTGCTTTCACATATCCTGTATGTTGTTGAGGGGTTGCTTGCACTAATTGTCATCTGCAAACTACTCTAGTGCTTTATATCAAACTGTTGTCATACCCCTGGACCCTACTTGACCATGGCTCATATCTCCCTGACATCCTGGAATCCAGACTCCCTAAACCAAGAACTTTACAGGCTCGTCCAGATCGAGGTGTGCTGCTGGTCCCCAGCCCAGTTGATGCACCCCTTTCGGGACCAGGGGGGGGAGCTGTGGAAATGGCTGTGTGTGACTTTCACAATAGGGTCAATGTTCCTGCCCTAAGAGGGATACAGGTATCCCTGAGTTTCGCTAGTCACAGCAGTCTCATATAGCACCCAGCATGCTGTGTTTGCAGAATCATACTCAAAGGGATATAGCAGTCAGCTGTCTCAGAGTTAGCACATAGTTTGCTTCTTTTGCCACTTCACAGGGTTATAGCTACCAGTTTGCTTCTTTGCACAATCTACAATCCCAGGTATATAGCATCCAGCTTGCTTACTCCAATCCATCCAGTAACACAGCGTCTGGCACTGTCCTTCCTGTTTCAGGGGTACAGTGCCCCCCTCACTTGTAAGGGATAGCTTCAGGAGTCTAGGACTGTCCAGCATCTCAGGCTTCTTGGCTCTTTTAGCATCAGAAATGCTTGAAAGAATGAAATAAATATTTAGAATCGTAAGGAAATAAAAAAACCCAACTCCATGCAATGCCATCTCTGTACCATTGCAAACCTTATGTAACAGCATCACGGCCCACCTAAGAGCAAACATAGAATTTATACAACAGGCCATCGGAACATCCCACAGGACCACAAACACCCTCCCAGAACCCAGCACCCCAACAGCCAAAACAACAAGGAATCGATTTGAACCTATAAGCAAGGAAATATTCAACAAACTATTAAAAGATTCCTACATAGCCCGGATCGTGTAGCGACCCATGCCTACCGGATCACTACAAAAAGCTTCTCCACCACAAAACACCAGCCCTCTACATTAGACTTCTAATGAACTATTGCTAAACACTGGAATTGTACCAAAGTCATTCAAATCAGTGTACATCAAACCTCGCCTAAAATATGAGACGGGAAAAACAGATGACTCTACAAACTACAGGTCCATATAAAACCTACCGTTCCCAGTGAAAACCCTGGAGAACCACATGTACAAAGAACTATTCAATCAAGTAGAAATCAATGGAATACTTGACCAAACCCAGGTCGGTTTCAGACCTATGAGAGGAACAGAATCAGCACTCTTCTCCATATGAGAAGACCTAAAAACGTATGCGGACAACAACACCCAATTGGGCCTTGTACTACTGGACATATTTGATTTATTTATTAAGCGCCCAGCGGCCCAGAGGCATCGCTGTTACAGAATAGTGCATGTTATTAACATTGGTTACAAGCAAAGAACATGTGTATTATTACAATAAGAGGTGTTCCGTGGTTACAGTGGTGCAATGTAGGAGGCAGTACAGAATAGTACTCAGTTTAGTTGAACAGTTTTGTTTTTCGTGCTTTTCTGAATGTGAGGAGGGATTCTTCATTTCTTAGACTGGGCAGGAAGGGAGTTGCAGGCTTTAGGGGCTAGGACTTCAAAGCTGGATCCACTGGTCTTGGCTCTGTTGAATGATGGGATTGTAAGTTGGTGCAAGTATTTGTTGCATTTAGGTCTGTGGGTTGGCGCTTGTTGTATTCTCTCTATTAGGTAGGCTGGTGCTGTCTGGGCAAGGCATCTGTGTGTGATTGTGAGGGCTTTGAAGGTTATGCGCTCTTTGACTGGGAGCCAGTGGGCATCTTTGCTTGCCTGGGAGATATGTTCTCTCTTAGGGATGCTGAGGGCTGCTCTAAGGGCATTGTTTTGTGCGATTTGCAGTCTATTGATGTTGTTTGCGGAGGTGCCAAGGAGTAGAATGTTGCAGTAGTCCAGTTTTGCTTCAATTGTGGCTCTAGCAATGTTTAGGTAGTTCTTGGGTGATAGGTAAGTTTTCACTGCATTAATGATTTTTGATGTGAGCACTGCTGAGGATGAGATAGCGCTGACTTGCCTATTCATGGAAAGAGTGGAATTCAGGTAGAAGCCTAAGGTTTTTACTGCCGGTGAAGTGGTGATAACTGTGTCTTCGATGATGATGGAGTTGTATGATTTGTCTAGTCTTTTCAGGGCTTCTTTGGGGCCTACCAACAGTATTTCGTTTTTTCCCCATTTAGGCATAGGCCATTGGCCGCCATCCAGGCCTGGATGCGGGCATATATGTCTTGGAGGGTGTTGAGGTCTTGTTTGTAGTTGCCTGTTAGTGGGACTAGAATTTGTGTGTCATCTCCATAGTTTGTAAAGGCTATGCCGAATTCTTCTAGGTCACTGAAGAAGGGGAGGGTGAAGAGATTATAGAGCGTAGGGGAGGTACATGAGCCTTGTGGGACTCCACAGTCGATGGGTGAGGGAGTGGCAGATGCTTGGTCAGAGAATACTCTCATTGCTCTACCGTCCAAGAAGGAGGTGATCCAGACGGTTGCTTCTTTGGAGAAGTGGGCTGTGTCAGTCAGATGTCTACAGAGGATCTTGTGATCAACCAGATCTAAGGCCGCTGAGAGGTCTAGGAGTAGGAGGAGTGATGTTTTGCCTTTGTCCATGGCCTCAAGTAGTTGGTTTTTGAGGTCAAGTAGAGCCAACTCTGTGCCATGGCGGGGGCGGAACCCCGATTGCCTTTTTCCTGGAATGTTGTGTGTTTCTAGGTAGGACTGAATTTTCTAAGCATGCAGCCTTATCTAGAAATTACAACAGGAATTGCACAGTAGTAATAGGCCGATAGTTGTTTGGGAAGTCAGGATCGAGGGTAGTTTTTTTTAGTAAGGGCCGAACCCAGGCTTCCTTAAGGGTGGGTGGGGCAGTGCTGTTGGCGAAGGAGGCATTGATGAAGGTGGTGACAAAGGGGGCAAGAGCTGTGGCACAGTCTTTCATTAAGTTAGCTGAGCAGATGTCACCTTTGCATATCGATGGTTTAGTGTGTTTCATGATATGAAGGACTTCGGGGATAGTTACTTCCCTAAATCTGAAGGGTTTGGGTGGAGTTTTGCTCTGATTAGCGTTTCCCTCTGGCGTGTTGGTGGGGGCGGACTACTTTCAGGCAGTTTGTTGAATTGGGTTTTGATTTTGTTTAACATGGCGTGTGGATATTGTTACAACAGGTTTCATTTTTCTCGGTAGGTTGTGCCGAGGTGGGGGGGATTGTAAGCTCATTGTATATGGCGAATAGCTCTTTGGATTGTGAGTTGGCTTTCTCTATTCTGGCGTTGTATGTGGCCGCTTTCGCTGTGGAGATGGCTTTTTTGTATTGTTTGGCGACAGTGAGGTATGTTTCTCTTGTGAGAGAGGAGGGATTTTTTTTGTCAGGGCATTAGTGCTGCTCTTTTGGCGGTCCGTGCAGCCTTGAGTTCTTGAGTGAACCATGAGTTGACATGGAGTATTTTTTGGCTTTTTTCTTTTCCAATGGGGCTATGGCCTCCACTATCTCTTTAAGAGTGGTGTTGTAGATCTCAACTAGTGTTGTTGGATCGTTAGAAGTAGGGTGGGCGAGTGCTGAGGTTTCCAAGAGTGGGAGTAACCTGTCTACAGTGAGCAGTTTTTTTGATCTGGCCATGGTGTCCGGTGCAGGTGGATACGGGTTACCTCCTGTTTTTAATGGTATGAAGAAGTGCTGCAGGTGGTGGTCTGTCCAGGGGCGAGGGGTGTTAGAGCTGATGTCAGCCGCACAGTTATGGTCCGCGATCCAGTCTAGGATACAACCTTTGGTGTGGGTAGGTTTGTTCACTCGTTGGGTGAAACCTAAGTCTAGAAGAGCTTTTGCGAGGGCTTTGCTTTTTTTTGTCTTTTGGGTCTTTGAACACTAGGTTTAAATCACCTAAGAGCATGACTCTTGAGTTAGTTTTAAGGTTGTGGGTGATGTTGGACTGGAAGTCTAGTGTTGGGCCTGGTGGGCGGTAGACAATATGTATTGTAATGGTGACATTAGGTGAGGGAGATATTTTAGCAGATAGCGCGTCAAAGTTATCGGCTTCGTTAGTCTTTAGCTGCCTAGCGTTGAGGGTTTCCTTGAGGATTAGAGCAACACCTCCTCCTTTACTAGAGGTTCTGTCTTGGCGTAGGATGGTGTACCCTGGTGGTAAGGTTTGGCAGATTGCTGGTCCGGAGGCTTCATGTAGCCAGGTCTCGTTGATAGCTAGTATGTCTAGGTCTAAGTCCTGAATAAGATCATTGATCTCCGTCACATGTGCTGGTAGGGAGCGAGCGTTAATGAGTGCACACTGGAACTGTATTTTCTGGTTGCCCCTTTGTTTAGAGTTAGCATGTATACTATCAAGGGTGTTCGTTTTGCTTATTAAGGCTGGAGCGTGGGTGTCGGTGGGTGTTGGGAGTGTGTTGCAGGGAGGGTCTTAGTGTGGGATGCGAAGCGGGCAGAGAGGCAGCCTAATCTCTGATTTATCTCGTAGAGAGGCAGAGAGGGCGCGTGTTAGCTTGTGTAATGATATCTGGTTTAGAGGGAGTGGTTGTGTGGGTGAGCATACTACACGGGCGGGTGAGGGTGTGACTAGGAGTAGTACTACCCATGGAGAGCGCCGGTAGAAATGGCGTGGGTGGAATATTGTGGGACCAAAGGGGAGAGGGTGCCATGTTTTATTGAGGTGTACTTCTCGAGAGGTGAATGAGGTGGTTAAGAGTGATTATAGGGTTGGGTGATTACTAGTGGGTAAGGCACTGGGTGTTGGAGAATTGCTGGCTAGTCCAGGGGTAGTGAATGGAGGTTGGCTGGGTGCAGGTTGCAGGACACCTGTGGGCTAGACCTGGGGGAAGTGGGACATTGGTGGGACACTAGGTGGTTGGAGTCACTAATAATTTAGTCAGATGGCTATGCACGGCAATGCAATCTATAATAACGGGCTGATACAAGTAAGCAGACAAGCTATAGTAGTCGGCTAATTCGGTGTATGCACATAGTCTAGGACAGTGTCTAAAATATGGGTACAATGAGGGGTTACGTTGTTAGTCAATTAACCCAATATAGGACTTTAGCTATACATACATACATACATACATACATAAATACATAAATACATACAATTATGGTATGGGCCTCTAGGAGGTGTTCTGTGGATTGATAGGTTAGTGCTGGGGAGGAACAAGTTACAATGCAATCGCTAGGTAAGTGCATCTGCACGATAGCGATCCAAGTTGTGGATGCAGCCTTACAACATTATATACAAATATCAACGCATGTTCAGGTACAAGTAGAGCCTAGACATAAAGGATTTGTCCGCCAGCTGCCTTCGATACGATCAGGCATACAATCCTAAACAAGAGACTAGAGGAATCCAGCTTTACAAAGCTTCACACTGCAATAGCTGAAATCTTTCCTTACTGGCCAAATTGAAAGAACCCACATTCCACTGTTCACATCAAACACAAAAAATATGACATGTAGTGTACCACAAGAATCACGCCTCTGCCCACTCCTTAACATCTATCTGCCCGCCCCTAATGAAACTCATTCAAGCCTGTGGACCGACAGCCTACAACTATGCAGACGACACCCAACTCATTTTCAAGATAAATAACGACAACGACCCAGACAAAGCCCTCAATAAAGGCCTCACCTGCAAACACCTTGATGGTAAACAATAACTTCAAACTAAACCCAACCAAAACAGAAATATTAATCACCCCACAAGAAAACAGTCCAACACAAACAACCCTCTCATGGCCCCAGACCATGGGAACCCAACCAGAGACATCAGCGGTAATAACAAATCTGGGAATCCTCATGGACAACGCTGGCATCTTGGAAACACAAGTCAACGCAATTGCTAGAAAAATGCTTCTACCTCCTTCAATTAATAAGATAGATTCTCCCTTAGCTCAACTTCATACACAGAACCCTCGCAATCATCTCTTTGGTATTATCAAGAATAGACTAAGCAAATCGTGGAAATGTCGAATGCCTCACCAAAAAACTACATGCATCCAAAATACTGCCGCAAGACTACTCCTGAGATTAAATCAATAGACCAAATCACACCGGAGAGAACACGTCTACACTGGCTACCAATGAAGAAATGTATCAACTTCAAAGCCCTCTGCATTGCCCATAAATCACTACACTGAGCCAAATTCATCCAGATAAAAAGCACCCAATACGAGCTGAGGAGAGGCTTCAGGTTCAACACTGACCTCCAAATAGAAACAAGGCACTACTAGAAAAGCAGTTTCAGAGGAACTACCTTTTTCGTATCTGATAGCCAAACTATGGAACTAGATCTCTAAGGAAATAAGATCAAAAGGAAGACCACCTTACTTTCATGGAAAGTCTTAAAAACCTAGCTTTTCAACTCGCTGAGATAAACACTGTTCTACCATTTAACACACTCCATGAATAGACCATCCAACCCACATCTATGCATCTACAAACCATAAACCGGAAACAAGGGATGCATTTAGAATGGAAAATACTAACATAACTACAAATAACCAGAGATCACCCAAAACCTACTAACCACTTCTTCCCCCCACCCACACAACCCACACTCCTCACCTACAACACACACCTAGAGGGCTAGTGAATGAACCCATCAAAACACACAAACCGCACATCAATCTAACCAAGCCACAAACCCAACCACCTCAGACAACAAACAAATCAGTCAGTCATAAGGCTTTATTACGGTGGTTAGCCAAAAAGCAACAAATAAATAAAACAATACACACTAGACAGATTAATAGAATAACTGAAAATATTCAATATAAAACATGTCTAAACATAAGATCAGATCAAAGAACATAAAATAGACAAGAAAACAGTTATTCAAGAAAATACAGTAGCATATAACAAAGGAATTGGGCAATGTTCAAACCAAGTCCTGTGGATGTATTTAGATGCACAATGTACAGTTGTCCGATTGCTGCAATAGACTAGGGCCTCTTCAACATGACGGATTTCAGCCAATCGGAGGACTGGGAGGAAGTATTGCACACGGTAGCCCTTCTATCCCTCGCAAAAAAACAAAAAAGTGGGCAATAGATTCTTCATTTGTCCCACAAGTCAATCACATGGGACCATTTGACCCATGCCAGTTCTGCTTAAAAGATGGCACGTTAAGGCAAAATGTGTACAGGGATCGGCCTGGTTACCCATCACTTCTGCTTGGTGAGTGAGTGAACTTCAGACTCTGTTAAACCTCATTACCATGGTTTCCTCCAAGGAAAATGTGACTGTGGGTAAGGCCAACATTCCTTCCCAGATTGTGCCAGTCTTCCACTTGTCATAGTAGATGATCTTCCGGTCGACTAACCTTCGCCTCATCCATCTAAGACTGGTGAGAGGTTTCACCGTTTGAAGCCCAAGGTGACTTCAAACTACTATGTTTCATGGTCAAAGAGCATTGGAAAGTATGACCAGTTCTTTGTTGGTTGCACTGGAGCCCAAGCAAACATGGTGTTACAATCTGACCAGCATGGAAGGGCCGGCACTCTCATTCTACCAGAGGCCTGATGGCTACCCTCTGGTTCTGCAGACGGTTACTGCTGTTCTTGACATTTGCCAGCCAGCTACATGGGTTCCCTACAAAAGTCTGCCAAGCATTACTATCTGCATGTCTTATCCAGACAGGACACACACTCTGGTTTTACAGGCTTCAAGAAATTATTGGAGGTGGTGGTGATTGATTTCTCATTCCCTTCCCCTCTCAATAGTCTGTACTGTTTTGGGAGTCCATCTAAAATGAGAAAGGTGGGTGTAAGGATTCCATTGCAATACAAAATTACTTACCTCTAGGCAATATTCTTTCTGATGTGTGGTAGTCTAGTAGTCTCCTAGACCGTGCTGGAACCGAGCCAGCAGACATGCGGTTATGGCCCAAAGAGGTGCATTTTGCTGCCTTCAAAAAGTGCAATGTGCCCTGGCTCCATCACTTGAGCCTTGGCAAAGAGGTCAAGCATTTGGCGCCTAAAGTCTTCTTTTTGCTCCAGAGTAGAGAGGTTAGAGGGAACAGATAACTGAAGTATAGGAGGCAACTACTTTGAGGTGTAATCAACTTCCCTGTAGCTCTTTCTGGACGAAGAGTGGGACTTATTGTGGTGCTGTGTATATGTGTAGTCTCGATCGTAGATGGACAGGATCTGCATTCTTCATTGCTATGATCCTCCCCAAGGCAGTAAAGGTAAGCCTTGTGGGAATTTGACAATGGCATCTACCTTCAGCAAGGCTTGTTGCCCGATCGTAGCATTAGGCAAAACACGGTTAGAAAAAGTTAATGGAATTGCAGAGTAGGCAGAAAAAAGCAAATAAGGTCACGGGGAGCAGCTGTCCAGAATACCAGATTGTATGTAGATCTTTTTGTAATGGAATGTATAGATAAGAAATTGCACTTGAATACACATCCTATTAGGGTTTTCTACAAAATGGAATGGTTAAGCGATAAGGTTCAGAAGAAAAAATAAACCAGTTGTGAAATTGCATGATTTGATAGATTAATGTGGTATGAATGAGTTGGTGTTGGGGTCTTTCATTTGATATTGTTTTGAACTATTAACTGATTTGCATGAACAAAAACATTTAATGTACTATATTGTTCTAAAGAAAAGAAGCTGCTTCTATTTTGGTTTGTGACCTTACGTTGTGGTCTATGTTCTATGAATTACTTTTTTTTCTCAAAAATAAGTAAATCAGGAGCAACGAGTTGCAAAAAATGACACCCCAAGTCAAGGACAAACAGTAACTGTTATACCTGACTCGACCACATTTATGCCTTTATGACTAGCACTTCCGCCCCACAGCCACATTTAGCAATTAACCGCAACTGGGTCTGCCTTGGCCATACGAACATGTACCAGACTCGTTACTACGTCCACTTATTTTAGTTGTAATGTGAATAACCTGCAAGCACTACCATACTAGGTATTCCATCTATCAGCTCAGATCTGATACCGAATGTAACTAAGCAGACTAATTGGGCATTTAAGTTCATCCCATGCTTCCTATTCCTTGTAGATGTGTTTTACCTTTGTATTATTGCCAATGTCCCGTTGTGTTTTGCCTAAGCACCACTAAGCAGCACAATATAAAACTCAAAAATAAAATCAATACTATATTTCAGCATTTCCTGGAGAAGCAGCTTCATGAAATTGTGCAAGTTTCCTAAGATTTCAGATTCCATTTGATTTGCCTTAGCATGAAGGTAGAAAGCCGACAAGCAAGTCCAAGTACCAGAAGCCTGTAAGAAAGAGGGTGTTACAGGCACAGGAGGCCCACCCAAGCACATAGGTGGTCCTCGCACAGGATCTAAAAACAAAAATTAAAATAATCAGGTGATGCAAATTGCAGAGATCTTGCCCATAAAAGGAGCCCAAGAAGGGTGGGGCCGTATAGATCATCCTCATCAGTCAGTGCCCCCTTCCCCCACCTCTTCACCAGATGAACAACCTGGGAAATCGGGTAATGCAAGAAGTAGATGGGTGTCAAGGGACACAATTAATGACATCATTCGGCATTTGCGAAAGAATCTGGAGTTTCTGCCTCCAGTGGCTCCTTCGACATTCAGGGTTCAGCACAAGAACAAGAGACCCAAACCATCCTATTAGGCTGTGGCCAATGATCATAGGGATGTGATTCTGAGGGAATCAGAAGAACTAGAGAGGGGATCATCAATTCCAAAGTGTATTGTGAAAATGTATAATGTTCAGGGGATGGCAACCTTGGTACAAGGTGATGCAATGTTATAGGATTGAATTGGGCGTACGTCCGTGTCTGCAGAAGATGTAACCCTATTGGACCCTAATGGCAGGAAAGTATAAGCTGCCTTCAAAATGTTATTCACTAGGTAGTTTGGCTTTTCGATTACACTGATCATTTGGCACACCACTTGATGAAGGTAGAATCAACACAATGGTTCTGGGCATGATGCAAAAACAGGATGAGTGGATGTCGGACCTGGCGTTTGACAATGTGCATCAGCTTTGGCCTCTGGGGCAGTTATCGTCAGCAGACATCATTCGTGGCTTAGGGACTGGAAGGCTGAAGGATTACAAGGAGACAGTCTCTTGAAAATGCACTTTCTGCATAGTAATCTATTTGGAGAGTACATAGAAAAGGGTGATGTAGAGGGCATTTGAAGGCTGGCAAAGAATTCAAGCCTTTCAATGGAAATTCAAAGCAACAAGTCATCGGGAACAGAAAGTGCCAGTGTTTTTAGACCCAATTAAAGTCTTCAGGGAAAGAGCTCAGGTAGGCCGTCCGAGTGTGCAATCCAGAATAAGGCAGGGCAACCATTCCCTTCAACACCTTCAGAGGCCCATAATTTGCCGAGTAGAGAACACTACCCAGTTGGACAAATCTGCCTTTCTTCTCACATTTGGCAGTCGGTTTATATCTTTGCCCCAGCCCAGAACAAATCCTCACAAAAAAAGTATATGGCCCCCTCAGAATGATTATGTAAAGTTTGGTGTGGTTTAGTCCAGGGGGGCAAAGTTATAGGGTGGTGGGGATGCCAACATTTTTTAAATCTTCATAGACACAATGGAAAAAAGGTTTTGCTCGCACCTACAGCCCAAACCGCTGGACTGATTTTCACCAAACTTGCAAGAGAAGCAGTGGCTTGGTCCGGAAAGCGCCTTTTTGCAAATTTGGTGTAAATCCGTCCAGTATTTTTTTTTTTAAATGCCCAAAAAGTAGGTACAAAAAAATATGATATCTGGGTCCGGTCCGCAGACTCACTTCAAGTTGGATGGCGTAAATATTTTGAGCAGATGGAGTGCATTTGACTGATGTTGGAAATCAGATATTTCTTTTGAATATCCAAAATGCACAATTTTTGTGAACTCGTGAAATATGCTGTGAAGTACTGTTGTAATACATTTTTAGAGCACAGTAAAAAAATTAGAAGCAGTTTTTGTTAAATTTGAAAATGTTCAGTATATAAAACCCCCACCATATTACACAAAAGGTTCTTTAGGTGCCACCCTTTTTTTTAACAAAAAACAATGTAAATTATTTTAATTCCCCCACCCCACAGAATTTTCCAGGTGTCTGCAGACTTTTGTACTGTCAGCGGACAAGTCAGACTGCAAAAGGTCCTGCAGTTTACTTTTTTAGTTCTATTTTTTAAATGGGAAAGGTGGCTTCTAAAGGAACATGTACATTTTTGTCTTTGAGGATTTTATATTTGGGGAGGGGGCGATTTGTTTTTTTTGTAGGAGAGATGGGGAGGGAAGGGGCACCAACCACAGATACGGAGGGGCAGGTGGACAGCGGAGGATATTGGGCGTGGCTTAAATATAATGTAGGGGAGGCAGTGTTTCTCGTGCTCTTTGGCTGAAGCCTCGAAAGCACTCCGAATCTGCTCCCACTGCAGAGCGGTGTGTCGCAGTACATGCAGAGAACTGTGACCCTGAAAAGGTAAGGATCGACAGCCTCCTGTATGGCTTGCAAGGCAGCCAGCAGGATCCTCTGCCCAACAGGAGTAGCCTGTGTGGTGGCGGAAGCGGTTGAGGAAGATGGGGTAGAGGGCGTTAACCTGCCTCTCCGTGAGAAAGGAACACCCTTTCTCAGAGGACATAAGTGTTTGAACCTGGTGTGGCGGTGCATGGAGGTGGTCCCGGAGGAGTACTGTCCGTGTTGTCTGCGACAGAGTAAGACCCCACACTCAATGCATTCAAAACAGGCAGCCCAAGCCTTTGGGACACCTACTCTACGTTCTTAAGGAACCGTCACACCCATGACTCTCCGGGTGCTGGAGGGAGGCACTTACTCTTCCTCGCCATGCTCCGCAACACTGCACCTTTTTGGTGGAGGGCCCTGGGAGGGAGGGATCGCCACGACAGATGCTCCTGGTGCAGGTTTTTAAAATTCTGCAAAGCAGGTCTTCTCTTAGTGCTCTCTCCTGGATAGCCAGATTGAGAATGACTAAAAGTAATGGGAGGGTCCCTTCAGAGGAACTGTCTGCTGACTACCGAGCTGGAAATAAGCCTTGGAAAGTTGTAAAAAGTTAACATATCAACTAAGAATTGGTCTAGGAACTCTGGAAGGGTAAACCTTCAACCTGAAACAGCCTAGATTGGCCAGAAATGCAGTTTCAAACTGTCCGGGGTGAAGGACAGCATCCGCTGACACACAGCACGGTCACATGACGACTTCCGGGGACATCCACGGCAGAGGTGGGCGTCCGTGCACCTCGTTGAGCAGGAGACACCAGGCAAATGCATGTCCACAATCAGGCCTGCTGTCCAGGGACTAATTAAAAGTGCGTCATGCGCGACCGGACATGTGCGGACACATCGTGATGTCTGCGGACACCCAATTTCGTAGACAGACTCCTGAATACTCATGCATTCTGCGGACTATTCATTTTGATTTTTTCCTCAAAAAAATGAATGTATCACAGAATAATATAGAAGTTATTTATAGTACACAAAATACATTTATTTACTTGATATTTTTGCTGCCAAAATATGCCATTCCTAAAGCATATAAAAAAAGCACATACACCTTTATGGACATGCAGTCTAGCTTCTTCCATTTGGGAACAAAACAAGTTTAGGCTTCTCCATATTTGTCTTTGATTTCAGAAATAATTATCTTTGCACCTGCAAACGGTTCCATTAGGCTTCTCAACATATCCTTCTGTTACACTCACCTGGTCTCTGCGGAGGCGTTTGGGCACGGTTACAGCCCTCCCTGAACTTGAATCACCCCCTTCAGGCCTCTCCCTCAGTAGAAAAGCTGTAAGCGGTGGGACGTGGTGATACTGTTCCTGCGTGGAGATAAGAGTGTGTGAGTGCGCCAATCTGTGATTGTTGTACCTCTCGAACCCTTCACCCCAAAGTACGGTTTCTGTGAGCATACGCCGGGCCATAAAGCTCACCTGTGAATAATGGAAGATAAGCTCTCCGTCCTGCTACTTCTGGCAGGGGCGCGTTGAATGGGATCTAGTTCCTTCACTGACCCCTGATCAGGATTAGTCCAGTCCAGCTGCGACTATGCTTCTCCTTATGATTGGTAAGTCTTTCTTGAGCTCTTGTGATGCTGTTCGTTCTGTTTAATGTCTTTATATGTTGCTCCTATTTATGCACGCAATAATGTCTATCTTCTGTTTTCTTCACTTAGATGGAAATGCAGCCTCAATGCAGCTGTGGGACACGGCCGCATGGAAGATGGATGCTACCGCAATAAACGACAGCAGGTAAGTGATGGTTTAAGGAAAAACGCGAAGTATGGTGAAGCGCAACCTTAAACTGACAGTTTTTTCGATGTCTAACCTTGTCTTCTGTTTTTCCTTGCAGGCGCTGCTGTCGACGATGGATTGTGTCATGCTGCGGTGCCAAGATGAAGATTCGCCATTCCAGAAAGTGTAAAGATGAATACTTGGTTTGCCGAAGAGATGTACAGGTAAGAATAGCAGTTGGTAAGTATGCTGGCAGGAAGCAGGATGTCCAGGAAGCAGGTTCTTCAAAGGTAAATCTGACCTCAGGCGACGGTAAGCGTTACGCTGCTTGCAAGTGCAGAATAACGCGAAGCGTCTGTCTTGAGGATCGGGGCAGCTTATGTAGCTGAGATCCTGGGCACACCCATTAGGGCCGGCTTACCAGCCACACCCTGCCACTCCGAGAGAGTGAGCACGTGCAAAGGCATTCCATTAGCAGCCACACCCAAGAATACACTTGGGGCTGCTTAATGGATGGAATGTTCAAGGTTAATGCATACTGCTTAATGGATGGAATGTTCAAGGTTAATGCATCTAATGTGCTATGTCCATAATAAAAGCTTTTTGGTGTTAAATTGATGTTCTTGTTTACTTTTGTTCATGAGTCTGGCACCAAAGGCGCCAGGACAGTGTCCACCAAATGTCTCCTGTGCATGCGACCCCTGCATGCCTGTGCCCCTGACTTCATGACCATGACCCCTTCATGGCAAACGGCAAAGATCCTGCAGTCACATAGCCCAAACTGTTGCCTCCACAATGCACAATAATAATATCTGGACGTTTAAATTGAGTCATGCTCTCACAGAATGGTAATTAGGTTACCCAGTTGAACCCACAATCTGCATACCACAAAACTTCCACTTCGTCCAATCCAATAGTAGCAGAGATGCCACATGATTCAGTATAAAACATCAATGAATGGATCCAAGAATCTCCCACCATCGACACACACACTGTTGCCTAATAGCCATCATCACTACACACAACAAAGAAAGAACATGCTACCCTGTACTCCTGTACAATTCAACCCCTCCTCCAGACCCACAAAACCTGACTGGCTAGTCTCCCGATGTCCTCTTTCCATACTAGACAGTCTTAAAAGATTTGGATGGCACATGCAGGTCCGCTAACTATCGCAGTGTCCGTGGACGCTGCTGCACAGTACAGCCCTTCTGCCTACACTGGCCACAACCACTACAATAGAATTAAACCATATAACAAATACGTAAAATACACTTTCAAATTAGACTCGCCCTGAACCGCCCCACTTCCAATGTAGTCTGCAGACTCAGCGGCACCTGCAACACTTTTATTCACCTCTTTCCACTCCCCCACCATTTCCAGGCCCTCATTTGGCTCAAAATAACCCCAAATATGTTTTCCAGACTTTTTGCTAACCCAGCTGTCCGCGGATCCAATATGGCAACCGTTCCAAAAATGATGACGCACCTCACGTTTTTGAACATCCAATCAGCATGTCTTTGGTGTTGGCGGACACCAAGCCACCCTCTGATTGGTCAACAGGTGACCGTGGACTCCGAATCAGGAAGTGAGTCTGCGGACCGGACCTAGATATATTCTTTTGTACCTACTTTTTGGGCATTTAAAAAAAATAATAAACTACTGGACGGATTTACACCAAACTTGAAAAAGTGCGCTTTTGGGACCAAGCTGCTGCTCCTCGTGCAAGTTTGATGAAAATCAGTCCAGCGGTTTGGGCTGTAGGTGCGAGCAAAACCTTTTTTCCATTGTGTCTATGAAGATTTAAAAACATGTTGGCACCCCCGCCACCCTATAACTTTGCCCCCCTGGACTAAACCACACCAAACTTTAATCATCTTGAGAGGGCCATATACTCTTTTTGTGAGGATTTGTCCTGGGCTGGGGCAAAGATATAAGCCAATTGCATCTGCCAAATGTGAGAAGAAAGGCAGATTTAGTCCAACTGGGTAGTGTTCTCTACTCGGCATAGTATGGGCCTCTGAAGGTGTTAAAGGGAATGGTCTTATTCTTGAGAAAAGGTACTGGCTACCTTGCAATCTGTGTTTTTGAAAAAAGTGATTTCCATGCTAATTGCGGTTGATACAGCATAGGTTTTATTTCAGTGTGGACTCATAGTCCTAGTTGTTGTCAGCCGACACGTGTCTCGACCTCGTGGGTCTTTATCAAGGCTGATTTTAAAAATTACACACACATCCAGCGGTTTATCAATATGGGTGACATTTCTGAGTTGACATATATAAGTGACAGTGTGTGACATTTGTAATTTAGTACGTCCATTATGCATACATTGTTCCATTTACAGTATTTAGGCGTTTTTATATATATAGTACATGTTAAGTACATGGTGATGTATATTATGAGACAAAGTCATGGGAGAAAAGAAGGGGAGGAAGGTGAAACAGCACAGGATTAGAATGGTGTAATAATTCGGTTGGTCAGATAGTATCTGTTGTGTATGTGTTTTGTCTTACCTAGGTTACAATTGTCTGGCGGCTCTGGTCGGGGTTCCCTTGTGGTTAAACAGATTTCTGTATGGTCTGCTCGGTTCCTTGTATGGGCCTGTGGTTGGGAGTGTGACCAGTACTTAGTATTTTAACCCATTTTCGCTGTTGGCATTCTAGATATAGTGCACACGACCGTAGTGGGCCTTGATTTGGAGGCTAGGTCTGTTGTCAGTTGGCTTGCAGGGGACTGGTTGGTTGGTGGGCAGCCCGCAATATCCGCCAATTTACATGAGGGTGCAGTGGTTGGAATGGCCAATGTTCCGATTGGTAGTCACGCATGGGCCAGTTGTGCGCTGGAAGGGAAGTTCCCAGTGGGTAGTGCGTGTCCCAGTTGTGGTTTTTCTTTCCAGGATGAGGCGCAGCATAGTTCCTGGGATTCTCATGATTTGAGGGATTGGTGGTCTGGTGTGACTTGCTGGGTCTTACCCATGTGTTAACCTGTGCTCTGTGGCACATGCTGCACATAATGCAGTCTTAGATATAGGGTGTGGAGCCTATATACTTTAGTGGTGCAGTGACACAGGTGCGATCGGCGGCAGACCCTCGCATGTCATGCGAGTGTCTGTCTTGTCTTGTGTCCCTGAGAAGGCAGCGGTGCGGGTCATTTTGAGGAGTCGGTGCGGGTGGCGTGGCAATATCGTGGACACTGCTGGTTGCGTGACCACTTGTAATTAAATGTAAGTTAGCAACCTGCATTGGTATTTTGTTTTACGACCCCTCGCTGGTGCGAGGGAGGGTGCAGTGTGCATCACAGGAGGTCGGCGCGAGGCAGTGACCCTACAGGTCCTGTTTCGCTTATTAATGCTTTGTGGTCTTGGCGAGTCAGTGCCGACTTGAAGTTTAGCAAAGTGATTAATGCAGGGGTGGGTGCTTTTATATTATGGGTGAATTGAGCCTAAGTGTGGCCACCTGTAGTTAAAAGGCTGGGCCGTGTCTAAATGGTTGGTGATTACTAACCTAGTGCAAGACAGAGTGCAGCAGGGGTTGCCACGTAAAGCCGTACTCCAACGTTCCTTTTAGGTTCTCTTACCTGTACAGGTCAGTCCCGGAGGCGGATGCTTGCTCAGTGTGTTCCGATCAGGGCCAAGTGGTTGTGCTCTGTATATGGATACACCCTAGTGTAGACAACGCATGCGCAGTGAGATTGAGTGTGGTCAGAGTATTGGGTATGCGTGCTGGTGACAAACCCATTTTCTGGGTCGTCAATATTGCACATTTGCTGTGGTCAGACTTCTCCTCGGCCTCAAGCCCAGGGATAGCATCTCTGCGGCCCTAAAATCTATACACTGGCTCCTAGTGGCCGCAAGGATGAAATTTAAGAGCCTTTGCATCATCCACTAGGCTTTCTGGGGCCTGGGACCATGCTATTTCCAACATTCTCTCCATAAATACTCCCCTGCTTGAGTCCTCCACTCCTCTAACTCCAATGTTCTGAATGTGAAACGCTTCTCCAAACAGAGCGAAGGTGAGGTCTCTGTTCGGCTGGTGCCCTTCTTAGACTTGAGCCGGACTGCCTTAAATTACGTACACATCTCAAAACTCTGCTTTTCTCTTCCCCTTTCCCTGCTAACTCATCCCATTACCACTGAAACTGGTGGCCTGGTCCCTCGTGAACCTCACAGGTTCATGGCCCTATATATAGTCAACACTGGTCCCCCTCCCCCTTTCAGCACTGTCCTCGCAGGCCCACTGCCTGGTGGCTGTGCACCCCACCCTTGGGACTCCTCCGTCCCAGCGCTTAGCCAGTGGCCTCCCACCTTGGCACTTCCTTCCCAGGCTCCCATCAGCACTTGCCCATTCCTACTCCCACTTCCATTCATGTACTTCTCTCACTGCACAATGTATAGGTGCACTTATAGCAGCACTGTGTACAATTTCTATGTTTAAGTAATGGAAATGCAGATGGAAAAGATTTCTAGAACAGTGGCAGCTGGATTGTGGAAGTTGAATATGTTGATAGGGTTACACGTAGAGTTTTGAGAAGTGATTGCTGGATGGAGGAGGTAGAGTAAACAGCCTACTACTTCCTGAGAAAGGAACAGCCTTTCTCAGAGAGCATGGGTGGTATGAGCGGGTGTGGCAGCGCATGGACGTGTTACCAAAAAGAGTACTGTCAGCGTTGTCTGCAACTGAGTATGATCAATTCATTCAGCATGGGTACCCCGAGTCATTGGTACCCCTCATACAGTCTTAAAGAACCACCACACCCAGGAATCTCTCTGGATGCTGGAGGAAGGCATTTCCTCTGTCTCATCTTCCTGGTCCTCTTGATCATCCGCTGCATCATTGCACCTTTTCCCTTGGCCAGGCCCTCCAGCTGGTGGTGGTGGCGGCTCCTGGGGAGGAGGGGCAGCCAAGGCTGATGCCATTTTTGAAGTTAAATACAGGTGTGCTAATACTCTTCCAAGCAAGTACTCTCTCCTGGATTGCAGATGGAAAATGAGTAAAAATAGGTCTAGGAGCTGTTAAAGGCAAAACTTTCAGCTTGAAATTTAAAAGATCGGCTGAAAATGCAGTTTTGAAATGTCCACAAAGCACGAAGACGTGATCAATGCGCGCAAGTGGTCACGTAACGCTGTCCGGAAAGTACACCATGACGTCAGACATTGGTGAATAAAAACGGTGTAAAAAGTTGGAGAAAGTTGATCGAAGTGTTAAGAATGTTGCTAGTAGGTGGGGAATGGCCCAGTTTTCAGTTGAAACTTAAAAGCTTCTATATTGGGGGTGAGTATATTAGGAAGTTGTGCACTGGTAAAAATCTATGGAATTCAGTGAAAAAACGTTAAAGGGATGTTATGGTTACAAGTAAAAAAAAATAAAAAGCAGAAATTCACCAGTTATGGTAAGCTAAGCAACCATAACTTGTGTCATCATCGGGCACTGGCAGGACTTTTTTTCAATGTTTGAAAAAAAATGAGAATTAGACAGAAGCGGTCATCACCAGATGCCTTCTCGTTTGGACAGAAGTGACAACCCACAGCACTTTGACCGGGGATGGATGGAAGCGTTGAGGAGGCATCTGCAGTAGAGTCCAAGCAGAAAGATTCACACCAGAAGATTCTGTAGAACCGCCATAGCAAACCTTGCATCAGCTCCCCGTGCAACATCCAAGACAAAGTGCTTGGTGAAGGTGCGTAAGGATGACCAAGTGGCCGCCGGGCATATATCCCTAACAAGAAACCCTCGGTGGAGGGCTGTAGGGGCTCTGGTCAAGTGGCCCCTCACGCCCGCTGGAAGCTTCTTCCTGCCGATTGGGAACTGCACAAAATCCACTGTGACAGGGTTTGTTTAGTGATGGCAAGACATTTTCTAGACAAGGAAGGGGCCACGAACAACTCGTCCAACTTCCTAAACTCAGATGTGCGCACAACATAGAAGCTTAACGCTCTCTTGGCGTCAAGGTGGTGGAACCGCTCTTCCTAGTCTGAGGGAAGCAGAGGAGGGTAAAAGACAGGTAAATCAATAAACTGGGCCGGCTGGAATTTTGAAAACCTTAGGAAGGAATCTGGGTCCGACATTAAGAGATTGTCACAAAAAAACTTCAGAAAGGGAGGTTTGCAGCAGAAGGCATGCAGTTCGCATACCCTCCTGGCAGATGCGATCGCGACCGCCACCAAAAAGGCTGTCTTAATGGAAAACGGCCTCAAAGAACATGAATGCATAGGTTCAAACAGTGCCGCCATCAAATAGGTCAAAACCAGATTAAGGTCCCAATGTGGGCCAACAAATGGGGTTGACGTAAACTTGTTGAGAAGGCCCTTCAGGAACTGGGCCATGACCGGAATAGTAAAAAGGGAACCTTGGTCTGGGGACCTCTTGAATACAGAAAGGGCTGCCAAAGACCCTTTGATTGTGGCAACCTGAAGAGGCCAGTGACAGAAGGAACTCCATCACTGTGGTGGTGAGGAAAGAGATAGGGTCAGTCTAGTGTTCCCTGCACCACGCCTCAAATCTTCTCCAACTGCACACATACAGCTATCTAGTAGAAGGTCTGCGTGTAGCCAGCAATACCTCAAGTACCTTCTCTGAGAGATCCAAGTCATCATAACTCATCCTCTCATGGGCCATGCATGTAGGTCGAGGGAATCCGGGGTCGGGTGGAGCACCCGACCCTCTGACTGGGTTAGGAGATCTGGACGCTGAGGCAACCAGTGAGGTGGACAGATGGCCAGATCCAGGAGATCTGAGTACCATGTTCTCCTCACCCAATTCGGGGACGATCAAGATCCAGATGGGTTCCCCTGCCAATAGATTGCTGCGCATGTTCCACCAGCCAAGTTCGCTGACTACTTGGCTGGACACAAAGGCGATCCGTGAGAGCGCCCAGATACTGAGACCACTGGTCCCCCAGGAGACACTGGAGGGCTCATACGCAGCCTGGCTTCTGGCGCTAGAAAAAAACAGGAGACCATGAGACCCAAGAGGCGGGGGAAGGCAGCCGCTGGAAGAGCGTCATGGTTCTGAAACAAATGCATCATCTGGGCTATGTTGCTGACTCTCTCCCCGGGAGGAAAAGCCTTCCTTACCCCGGTGTCTAGGACTGCTCCGATGAACTGGAGCCGCTGAACTGGTGTCAAATGGGACTTCAAGTTGAGGGAGAAGCCCAGCCTGTGCAGTAGTAGGCAGGTGTCCTCCAGATGAGACAAGACCTGCCCGCTGACTTCCCTCGGATCATCGAGTCCATATATGGAAATACCTGGACTCTGGATCTCCAGACGTGAGCCGCAACAACCACCATGAGCTTGGTGAAGACGCTTGGCGCGGACGTGAAGCCAAAGGGAAGCACTTTGAACTGATAGGGTTTACCTATGAGGAACCTTAAAAACTTCCTGTGCTTTTGATGTATTGGCACATGTAAATAGGCATTCTGTAGGTCTATTGACACCAGCCAGTCCCTGTAGTTCGAGAGCGTGGAGAATCTCTCTCAACGTCACCATCCTAAATGTGTCCTTCCTCAGTAACTTGTTCAAGGCCCTGAGGTCCAGAGACTTCCTCCCTTCTTGGGCACAAGGAAATACCAGGAATACCAACCTGACCCACTCTGATCGGGAGGTACCTCTTCCAAGGCACCCTTTGACTACAGGGCTCTAAGTGCTTCCCAGAGCTCCGGTCCCGGTTGAATAGGGGGAGGAGGAGGTCTGTCTGGAGTCCTCTTTAGAAAAGGCAGACAATAACCCCACCAAATCAACTGCAGAGTCCAGGCATCAGAAGTTATTTCCTGCCACTGGGACCAATGCTCTGCCAACCGCCTATCAACCGGTGCAACGTGTGAGGGGAAATCAAAGCGGCTTAGAGGGCGCTGCTGACCCTGGCGTTGCTAGTTGGCCTCTAGAGGCCCCTCCGATGACACGAGAAGCGCCTCTGCCCTTGCCTGACTTGAGGGAGCTGCGCCTTCCTGCTATAGGGTGCACAACGTCTATAGTCTCTGCCCTTCAAGGCAAAGCTGAAGGCAGGTTTGGCCGGATGTGCCGCTGGGCCAAATGATTTAACAGCCAACTTTGATTCCTTGAATTTCTCTAAGGATTCGTCTGCTTTCTGCCCGGAAAGCATGTCACCTTCAAAGGGCATGTCCAGCAACCTGTTTTGAACATTTGGAGAGAAGCCAGAAGTTTTAACTGCTGAACCCATTGCTCTGCCGACGCAGTCTGCTACGTCCAGAGCTGTTGGCAATGACTGCTTGGCTACCTCCTTCCCATCCTCCACCAGCTGTAAAAATCCGTCCCGCATGGCACCCTCAGGGACGTATTCAGCAGCATGTTCCACAGCATTCCATAAGCCAAAAGAGTCCTTGCTGAATCCACATGCTATGTTAGTGGCTTTGAGCGCCATGCTACCAGCGATGAACACCTTTTTGGTCAGTGCATCAGATTTCTTTATCTATCCATAGGCAGATTAGGGGTGGGTGCCACAGGTCTGGTGAAAACAGTGGCAGCCTGTAGAACCAACCCTTCCGGGGAAGGGTTTGTGGCGAGGAAAGAAGGGTCTCCTCCTGCTGACCTATACGTCACTGTAAAATTGCCATTCACAGGGGGAAAGGTACAAGGGTGCTGCCATAAGCAGTCTAAAGGGTCTGCAATGGCTGGGTTGAAAGGCATGTTATGCTCGACTGAAGGACTCTAGTCCAAAATGTCAGTAAGCTCATACCCCTGAAGAGGGGTAGAGGACGCCTTCAACCCCAGAGTGTCAAGCACCCTGTGAACCAGTTTCCTGAACCTAATATTAGCATGGGCATATGGCTAGTTTTGCTGTAACTCAAGGTCTCGGGAAGTATCCACACCACTGGTGTCATGTAGACCCTTATCAAAGGTGAACAAATCTGCCTGGTCATCGAAAATAAATAGACGCCGCTGGCTCCCGTGTACACGGGGTCGACTTAGTCCTCGGGGTCATCGACGCCAAATCTGGAATGCATCGAATCGAAGAAACCCGATCTTGAAAGCAGCACAAATTAACCATCGCTACTTGTCGGTGCAGAGGGCTTGAGAATAGGTTTCGATGCCGAAGGTGCTTTCGACTTCCTTACAGCCCTCCAGCAACTTATGCCTGGAAGGTGTAACGGCCAAACATGTTTTCGATGCCAACGAAGTGGCTGGCTTGGGGTCGGGTGCACCGAGCGCCACTTTTGCCACCAAAGCTTGCTGTTAGGGGGCCGGAGCCACACCCACAGTAGCTTGCCTCGTAAACATTTCTAACATTGAAGTTTTAAAAATGTTCTACTCTTCCCAAGTGGTTGGCTCCGCCTAGCGTTTACCTCGTTCCGAAGACGAGCTGGACTTGCATCAATGTTGCTGCTTCGTCTTCGGTGAGAAAGACGAGGAATGGCTTGTGGAATCGGACCATTTCTTGGTTTCCTTGCAATGTCGTTCCTTCCCCTTGTCGGGAGTGGGCTCGTCAGTTTTGGCCGCCGAAGACCGGACGAGTGACCACACTGTAAACTTGGCACATGGTCGGCCTGAGGCCAGTTTTCCGGCCCTCTCGCGTAGGGATTTCGGCTGCATCTTTGTGCATGATGCGCATGCCTCAGTGTCGTGACTAACACCTATACAACATAGACAGAAGTCATGGGGGTCAGTCATAGACATTTTGGCCACACAATCGCAGCATTGTTTGAAGTCCGAAAACATGTGAGACGACATTGCATCAAGATTTTCAAAGAAAAACATACAAATAGTACAAAAAGAATGTTGAGTAAACTTGAGTCGTGTTCCCGATACAGCATGCAAGCACGGAAAAAAAGGAACTGAACCATGGGGCACAGTGACGTGCTATATATAGGACACCAGACGTCACTTCCGAAGCCAACGATTGAGAGCGAGACAAGATGTATCAACGGCCGAGTTGAGGTCCACTACGCCCCCTGTCGAAAAGTTTCCCAACAGTAGAGCTGGATGATGGATATCCATCATGATGAGGAATCTGCAGGAGAAAAACAATCCATTGAATTCCCAGATACTCTTTCTGCTTACTGACTTTCGCTGGACTGTTTTCTGTTACGATTGTTTGTGTTTTTGTCTATGTCATAGCACTTAAATGCCCGTGGGCGTTACAACTATACAAATAAAATAGAAATTAGCCACAGTGGCATTGCTGTCAACTTCGAATCTTTAAACCTCGAGGGACTCATTGGCTTTAGGGCCAAACAAATGCTCCCTGTAGAAGGTCAGGTCCAGGAGCTTTGTTGAATGTTCAGGGAAAGCGCCTAAGGTAAGCTGATCTGCATAGCACCGTCTATGTCCCCATGGCGGGACCCACGCAGTCTGCAGCATCCAACCTAGCCTGGAGCGCTTCCCATCACATACAATATCCATGAAGCAGTGCCCAACTTTCCCCACTGGGGAATGGTGGTCTGCCTCTGTGATCATGGTCCATAAAAAAAGTGCAAATATTTCACAAAACCACAAGAGGGGCTGATGGCTTTCAGCACAATGCCTCCTGAGGCGAACACTTTCTTCAATAAATTGCCAACCTTCTTAGACTCCCTATCCGTGGGGAGGTTTGACATCAAAGTCGAGGGCCTGGAGTTAACCGTTAACACAAGAACTTTGAGGTTTGGATGCACTGTCAGGAATGGAAGGTCACCTCTCGCGGGTGAACACAGGTGTTGCTGCAGGCGCATGATGGGGTTTGCAATGTTGAGCAGTAAAGCTTGTTCTGCCTGCGGTCCTTGGTGGAGGATATTGGTCAATTAGTTTTGCATCAATGGCTTTGACATAGCGCCGAGTCACTACGACCTTCACGACCGCCTTGAGGCACTGAGCGTTCGGATGCACGTAAGGTGCTGCTTGTTCAAACTCGACATTCAGGATGTACCTATTCTGAAGGCCCTCCGCTAGCTCTAGTTAACTTGCTTGGTCTGCCATGAAATTGGGCAACAGATCATGGGCAACCCCACTAGAGACTTCATCCCGAGAAGGACCGGGTCACAGCCCTCATCGAGGATTGACTGCATTGAGTCGCAGAACTATTATAAATTCCGCCACAACTTCGATCCCGTGGAATCTGCACTGATTGGGGGGGCTTTGTGAACTGGAGTAGAGTGTCGGCAGTATCGGCACTGGAACAGGCGTCTCATTCGAGGTCGAGCATGACCTCTCCTAGCTGCCTTTGTGCCGGACAAACTGGGTGCAGTCGGAGTAGAGTTCACCTGCGACATCGAGGTTGAAGCCGTACTAGCGGCTGCCTTTTCAAAGACCTGAACCATTTGCTTTTTAAATTATTCCCACGCCTTTCTTGACGCACCTCTCGCAGAGTAGGACTTAACCTTTTTCGTCCAACGAGTTTAAATCATGTCTGCGTCAGCTCTTCTTTTTGTGCGAGGAGGAAGAGTGGTGGGACTCGTTACATGAGTGCAATCGTTTTTGGGATTTATCATGACTCCTAATGTGGGGAGTAGGCCTCTCGGTGCCACGGTCCGAAGACTTCGGGACCGGCTTTGCCAGAAGTTTCAATGGTTGTCCACAAAACGCCAGTTTTGCTGATCATTCCTTCACTGCCTTCAGATTAATGGCCAGACAAGAACCACATTGCTCTGTAGTGTACCAGACCCAGAGACATCACATACAGATAGTTTGTGGGTTTGTATATATAAGAGTTGTAGCCTGTTTAGGGCCCCAACATACTGGCATAGCAACAATTTCGATTGAATGGAAGAATCGAGCTGTGCTCCAAATAGCATGCTGAGCGTGTGGAAAAAAGGAACCGAGGTAAGGGGGCATAGTAAATCCCTTTAGTACGCAATCGTCATCCCTTCCGGAGCAGATGAATTGCGCAGCTGAACACGAGGGAGTCGAAAGACTAGGACGAGCCACACTACGCCCTATTGAAAGACAATTCGACTAGCTGATGCTGAATGGACATCAATCAAGATGACTGTGTGAGAATGCAATCCATTGAAGTACAAGGTTATCTTTTTATTGTCCATAACCTTTGCTCGAAGGGTGGGAGAGTGGCAGGTTTTTGCATTTTTTATAGCCCCATTTAAGAGGTTTTCAAGGCATATAGTGGTGCTTACGACAGTACCTTCTCCTTTTTGACAAAAGTCCTGTCAGTTTCACATCAACAAAGAAAACGCATTTCCAGTTTTCTATCACGCAACTTTGTCCAGAAAAGAATTGAACTGCTCCATCTCTTGGATATCAGGTGGTCTACACTTATTTATCGCAAACGTGCCTTCTTTTCACCAATCTGACTCCTTGCTGCTGATATTCAGTACATTTAAACATGGTGTAAGGCCTTCTGCTTCTTCCCTAAGTAGATGGCTGCGCTCTGCCATTACAGCGGCTAATGACGTCACAGCGGATTCACCTTACACCTCTAGTGTAAGAAAGGTCTACGACAAGTGTGGTCTTCTGGCTTGAGGCAAGAGGTGTGTCAGGTGTATTCAGAGCCGCCAATTCGGCCTCTCACCACACTTTCATTTCACACTACAAGGAGGGTGAGCTTGGATTTGGATATGAACTATGGGATCCAAGTGTAAAATTCAGTTACTGACTTAAGTGTTTCAGACAATGGATATTAGCATTTTGTTTAGTAAAACATACACATGTCTTATGTGTGATATGTATAATATAACACTTTGCAAATGAGTTGCCTCTGTTGCGTTATATTTGTTTCTTTTGACTCCTAGTGACCAGATTGCGATTAGCTACACAGTGTTATGCCTTCATAAGTCAGCGGACAACGCAGTAATGCCTGAATTATATTTGGTAAGCCCCATTTAATTCAGGCCCACTCCTTCCTAGTCACATTAATTACGACCCTCCCGACCCAATATGGAACCAATCTGTGATGACTTACTACGCTATGTACCCAAGGTTTGATGTGGACATCTACAGCGGGATTCATTTCCAACCATGTCGAAATTAGCTTTTCGGAAGGTTGTGTGAAAACGGCATGGAGGACCTTTTGTTACTTAGTTATGACCTCAGCTAGTAGACCTACAAGAGTTTTCAATGCTCATTCATGATGATATGTATTGATCGGGTCTACATCTAGGCTTGGATTACTGTATTCATTTAGAGCCTTTTTTTATTAAGTATTTTAACCATGGGATGCTTCAATACATCATGTGTGCAGGTTGCTTACATGGAATTGGCAGCAGTGAGTCCCATGTGATTCATGCAACCCCCTCTTTTTATTATTTTATATGTTTCGCACATCGTGGCTTTATAGAAGATGGAATGTCCATTTGACATGATGTGGATGTTAGTATGATTGAGATATGTTGAATGATCACACCAGACCAGTGAACCAAACATTCTTTGCCAGGGTAAATGTTTTGCACATTTTGGATTTAATTTACTTATTTGAGGTTTGATTACTCTCATACGACATCTTTCTTCCCCCTTTTGTTCTTACATATGGTCAGGAAGACATGTGGTGCTGAGGAGCCCAACAGAGGAGGCGGAAGAGGAGCTACAGAACAAGGTTTTTTGAAGTTCCCAAAAACACAAACTGCCTCAATGGATGCAGACATCCTTCAAAAGTAAGTAATGGTACGAGGAAGAGTAGGACTTCGCGTAATTAGCATACGTAGTTAATGCATTACGCATGGTGGGTAGAAAAGGGAGTGTTAGTGGGGTGGACGTGGTTAGCCACAAGAGTTGCAGATTTCCTCTAAATGTGACTTCATGGAGAAAAAAATGATTGTGTTAAGAAATGCGCACATTACCTGTAGTTGGTGATTAATATATCACGAACATTATGCAAGGAAAAGAAAAAAATCGGGATGTACAGATATAGATTGTATAAGTTGTTTTGAATTTTAATAAGTTAATGATTTTAGGTAAAGAAATGAATTGTAATGAAATTGTGAATTTGTGTATGTCAAAATGTGTGCTTAAAGTTTTAAATGGATGAAACTAATTGCGCAATAATAAAATATATATCGAGACACTAAAAGGGTACTTTCTAAAGCATTTTTCTTTTAGTTTGATTTTTCTTGCCAACGCGTGTTTGAAATCGAAATGGATGCTTTGTAAAGGAAAATATTTTGCACTTGAAATAGTTATTTAAATACACTTAAATTAGTTGCTCTTCAAATTGAACAGTTTGATAGCTCGGGTGTCTGTCATCGTGCTACTTGCTTTGACGAAGAGCATTGTTTAGGTGTGACATGTGCTAGTAAGAAAAAACACAAAGAAAAACACTTTATAAAGTATCACATCAGTCTCATGAGTCTATGGATTATCCATCGACTGCAATTACTTTTTTTTTTTTAACAAAAGCATTTTTCCCAAAGTCACAGCCATTTGTTAAATTGCACCACATTGTGCCAAACAAAACAATAAGGAGATGAAGTAAAACAGGTTGAACTTCTTGTTGATTTAGTTCTGATCCTTAGATTGTGTTTTGAGCAAATTTGCTAAGAGCAGTAACAGCCATTATTCAGCCGCTAGAGACAACTCATTTTGTGGTTTTCACTATATAAAGACGTACTATACATATCTTAAGGTGACCACAGCAAGGCCATCAACTAGAAACATTGCTCTGGATGGTACAATTTAACTCTGCAATCAAATAAGGCAGCAGAGTTGAATGAATTTAAGACTGAACTTTCCATATAAGAATGCATCCACCACTTCAAAAAAGCTAGACAGCGACTAACCAACGGCAGAATGTCCATCTTAATAAATGGATCAACTTTCCATACATTTCAGATGACCCCTAAACACTGCAATGAAAAAATATCATGCGACAAGCAAGTTCAAATGTTGAACTACTTTCCTTTTGAACATCAGCATTTTCAGGCATCTTTCAGAAATCCATAAGAACACCTCAGGTTAAAATCAATAAAAGACAGATCTTGGAAATATTAAATGTAATTACATAGGGAAGTCGTTACAGAATTCATTACAAAAATAGTATATTTTTTTTACACAACATAAATATATAAAACAATGAACTTTCTTCCAGCACAAAGGTCTAGTTTAGCATGCTTCTTGAAGAATAGGCTTGTCATGGCTGCATAACATCATCCAAAATCTTCATTGACGATTGATAAATGGCTCTAAAAAAAATAATTGAAAACACAGTTTGCCAATGTTTGACATATGGGTTATAACAGTTACAAAACACAAAGTACATAAGCTTATTTATAGTGGGGGAGGGGCATCTATATTCTTTCCAAAACATTTCTCGGGCACAAAATAAAACAAAACTTGGAGCAAGAGAATGCAGAGCAAAATACTTACTTCCGGTAATGTTCTTTCTGATGGCTGTTCCTCGCAGATTCCTCCTCTTATATATTCCTTTAGTTTCAGGCGGATCATGTAAAATTAATTACCAGTAGCGGGGCACTGTCCAATACAAACGTCAGGATCCCTTGACGTGGCTACTCCTCAATTCCAGATGTCTACAAATGGTATGTGCCACGCCCTTTGACTTCAGTTTCTTCTTTACTACCCCCTGAGACCCCCCCCAATGTTAAGCAGCATTATGGAATCAAGAAACTTGTGGAGCTCTCCATCAGTGGGGTCGGATGGGACCACGATGAGGAGGAGGAATCTGTGGGAGTAACATCAATCAGAAATAACATTACCATAGGTAAGTCATTTGACCGTCGAATGGATAGTGCTCCAACAGATTCCTTATTTTAGACTCTCGTAGTAGTATTGTGACATGGTGGGGAGAGCAAGGACAGAGAGAAAGACAATCAAGAAAGACCCATCTGCCGAAAAGATCACCAAAAGATAGAGAATCCTGACAAATATCCAGCAATGGACACATTCCATTTGGAATGTGCCTGAGTCCATTGGGTGCTTCTATTGAATAGCAGTCTGCAATGCAAAGTGTCACTGTTTTGACAATTCTTGAACCGCTGTAAGACACAAAAATCGATGTTCCAATCTAAAATCTCTAGTCCTGGAAAAAAAAAAAAACTCAAAAGCTCTTTTCGGATGCAATCTGTGGAATCTTTCATCCTCTTTAGAAGAGTGAGGAGAATGGTAAAACATCAGAAACTGACTTTTCTGAGATAAGTTAAATTCAGATAATACTTAGGAAAGAAAGGATGGTCTTGGCCTGAAGTTGACTTTGCTCCAGAAGAAAACCATGAACGAAGGTTTGTAGGATGCAAATGTTAAGGCCACTAATAGATTTGCCAGTAGTCTGAGCTGACAGGAATGCATGGGCTCAAAAGAAACCCCCATCAGAAATGATAGCACCAAGTTCAGATCCCAAGCGGGCACTAATTTGGACCGCCTGGAACATAATTGCCACTCCTCTTATTAACGTCATCACTGTGGGTATGGTAAAGTCCAATCCTTGCTCCAGCATGCACTCGTAATTCAGAAAGCACTGCAAGGTAGCCTTTAACAGTTGGCACTTGAACGGCCAGACAGGTGAGGTCCAGCAAGAAAGATAGGATGGATCCTCTATTGCACAAAAATAATGCTAGCTGTCTGGCTCTGCACCCGCATCAAAGAATCCGGCAGCCGCTGTATATTGTTTTCGTTCCAGGTTTCCTTGAAGAAAGTATAACCACCAGGGTATCTCCAGGACCGTCTCAGTCCCTATACCTCAGCGTTTTAGTAGCCCCAAATGAAGGGTGAGTGGGCCTATACTCGGGTGAAGAATAAAAGGTTGAAGATCACCATAGGCATCTCCGGGTGCAACTCCCAGTGGTGGGAGCTCAAACACGGCCTGATGAGGGCATCTGCCATTGTGCTTAACATTCTGGCCAGACGGGAAGCCGAAAGGGAGGTGGTGTTCAAGTAACACCCAAAAATCAGAGCTGCATTGCTTGCCTGCAAAGTGGAAGCGACCCTCTAACACGCCCTCTCTTGTTGAGGTAATGCATTGTCACATTGCTGTCCATTAGAAGGAAGGGATCTATGATCACTGCACCACTGAAAATGTCAAGTAAGAAAATGCAAACTTAATTTATGCCAAGGCACAGTGATCACATAGATCACTTGTTCTCCACATCCCCCTACACACTTTCCGCCTCCTACCTACATACCTTTTCGGTGGCACACTTGTGTGCATGCGGCCGACTTTCCTATCCCTGCAGTGTCAGTTCCCTTCCACCAACCTGGGATGGAACTGGCACTGGAGGGTCCTTTTTTTCTTTTTCTATATTGTACCCCGCTATCCATGTAATAGAAGTGGGGGAAACCCCCTGCAAACCGTGAACCCATTAAACCGAACAAGGGGAGAAGGGGACTATCCTGCTCCCCTTTTTCGGTGTAATGGGAGTCAGAATTTGTATACGGCACACAGGAGCAGTAATGAATAAGTCTGCATCTTTTTAGTCAACATTTTTGTGTGATTCCAAAGGAAGGAAAACTATCAGTGCCAGAATGATTGTCCACAGTTCCAATTGGTTTATATGCAGCTTTGCCGGGGACAACCAGCGCACCATCTGATCATCCAGGTGAGCACTCCAGCCTTTCAGGTAGGCATTCATTACCAGTTGCCTCTGGCCATGGTTGCCAAAAATGTTCTCTTGCAATCAACTTACTATGCAGAAGGTGCTGTGATACCAGATTCAGGACTTTAAAGAGGTCTTCTGCCTGAGAACTGTGACCATTGGGTGCCACTTAAGGGACCTCATTCTCAAACTGTCCTTGGACACCAGAAAACTGCACCAAGCCATGAGGCCTAGAAAGCTGAACTGGATCGATTAAGAGTGCATCACCTGGGAATTCCCATTCTCTGGAAGTAGTAGCAAGCCATGATCAGCAAACGTTTCAGTTCAGGGAAACCCTGAAACCCCTCTCTACTTAGACTCGCTGACATAACTATCATCATTTTGCTAGAGATCCTCGGCACGCAGGCTAGCCTGAAAAGCAAGTCACTAAACTTGTAATAGTGACTGACAATCATGAACCTTTGGTACTTCCTGTACTTGGGCTGGAACGGCACATGAAAAAAACATCCTGAAGGTCCAGTGACACCAACCAATCCTGTAACTCTAGGGCCTTGAGTATCTGTTAAAGTCACCATCTTGACTTTTTCCTCTGAGGAACTTGTTCAAGTGCCGGAGGTCCAAGATGGGATGTAGTCCTTCGTTCTTAGGCACCAGGAAGTACTGTGGGTACCACCCATGGCATAATTACACAGAAAGTACCGGCTTTATGGCAGCCTGCTCCAGCAGGGAATACATCTCCTGCAAGATAAACAGATCTGTGGATGAGAAAATTGGCAAGGAAGGCAATACGGCAGGCGCCTTAGGAAGGGAACGCAATGGCCATGGGACACCATTTGGTGAACCCAACCATTGAAAGTTATGGAGAACACTTCTGAGAAGCATTGGGACAGCTCAACCCCCTACCCCCTCCCTCCCTCATCCTCTACCCTACCCAATGCACCACAGAAGCATGAGAGAACTCCCCAAAGTTCTTACGGGACAGAAGAAGATCCGGAGGGGAGCGAGAAGGAAGCAGTCTTTGAAACCTTCCCATCACAACCTCTTCCTGCCTTTGCACATCTTCTCTGCCCCGGTCTAGGGCCATTCTGGTCTCTTCCCCTTTGTCTCAATGAGAGAAAATAGCATAGAGCCGCCCTCTCCACGTTGGCATAGGGTGTATGAATGGATGGCTTCTGTACTGCAGCCCCAGGGATTTCACCACCACTTTTGATGCTTGTATTTTTTTCCAGAGTGTCATCTGGACCTGAAAAGATGCACCCCATCAACAGCATATCTAAAGGTCTTGCCTGGACATCCGGGGCAAACCCCTGAAGTTTCTTATGGACACTGTTCTAGTGCCAATTGTGGTGTCGAATCCTCTGTGAAGTGTTGGAAATGCTGCCTCTTTGCCATCCGCCAACAGTTATGTTAAATGTTTTTATAAAGCACACATTCGCCAGAGGCATCTTGGCGCTGAGAGATGCAACAGGAACAGCTAAGACCTAGAACAAATAGGTTTTCAAAAAGCGACTTAACGCACGTTGGTCCCCCATATCTCAGAGGAGGACTGGAAGCCACAGAAATTGGGGAGCGACTGCCCATCCCACTGAGCCCAAAGCATGAAACAGGAAGACCAGCGTCTTGCAAGCATAGCAAATGTACCGGTTGGCATGGTTGCAACTTCTCCTGTAAGTACTCCATAGTAGGCCAGGATAACGATGCAGAGAGATTTGAACATAACACGTTTTTGGACTGGCAGCCAGTGCAGTGAGCAGAGTACCAGAGAGATATAGGAGCCATAGGGAGTATCTGTAGCGATGGAAGTCACTAAATTTTGGAGCAATTGTAATCAACTGAAAGGGTACAGTGGCTGGGCAAGAAACAAGGAATTTGAATAATCAATGCTACTGAGGATAAGGGAGGCAACCACAGTGGCGCAAAGGTGAATGGAGAGGCAGGGTAAAACCTTGCGGCTGACCCTTATTTGAAAATAATCAACTTTACAGATTGAGCTGACCTGTGCTTCAGTGGACAAGGCAGCCAAAAACCTAAAAGCAAGGTTTCTTTCCACAGCAACAGGTGGCGGACAGGGACCAAGCTCAGGAGGCCAGCAGGAAGACCACAGAGGAAGGAACAGGCAGGACAGAGCGAGGACCAGGGGAGGGGCCGACCACCAGTATCTTCATCTTGTCTCATTAAGCTTAAGCCAATTGCTGCTCATCCAACTACCAACCGCCGACAAGCACCTCCTAAGCAGAGATGCCATGCTTGGCTGAGCCAGGTCAAGCCAGATGAGAATTTGCGTGTAATCAGCATATGAGTAGCAGGGGAAGATGTGGGAGTGGATGAGCAGAGCAGGATACTGGATGCAGATGTTCAATAAAGCAAGAGATAATGCGGAGCCCTGGGGACCCCACAGGATATAGTATTAGGTTGGGAGTAGAATGAAGATTGGGCAAGGGTCTGGCTCCCGTCTGACAGAAAGGAAACAAACCAGGATAGAACATGTCCTGGGAGACAGTTCAGCAGCAGGCTGTCAAATTCATTCTCATTTCCCCCTCGGGAATGTGAGATGCTGCCTCAGATGTCACTACCCACAAAATATACAAGTATTGTGCCAGACCGCAAGATGCATTAATGGCCTTGAGAGGAACGCTTCCTTATGCAAATACATTGTAGGACATATAAATCATATTTGGGGGGAGGCGTGGAGAAAAAAGTGGACTTTGCGCATGCAGTAGCAGCTTGGACCATGATGCTTTCAATAGTCATGTGATTGGACAGAAGAGGAGGCGGGTCTATATTATGTCATCCCTGTCCACAGCCGCAAGGATGCACAGCCTCTGCCAAACCTCTATTATTCTAATATATGGTCTTTAGAAGTGAATGAAATGATAGCACAGCCTCCTTTGGGGGCCCTTTGCCGAGTAGATCAATAAGGTACTATTGGTGACTGGGTCTTGTAGGACGGCCCAAACAAGCAGACTCTGCAATTTCACTACTGTGCATTGTTAGGTGCTATTTGGATGGGCATAAAGGCTTGCCAAATGTCTCTTCCACCAGGTGTGGGTAATTCGGCCTTCAGATCTTTGAAGCTAACGTCCACACAAATTCTGAGCGGTTACGTCGTGTCCTATTCTCTCGTGTTGTCGTCTTATGCAGCCTTGTACCACATGACTGACTCAGTCACAATGTCTTGTGAAGACGTGCCTGTGGTCATGCTCAGCAGGTAGAGCTACAGGTGGTCTCCTACCTTCCCCCTGGGTAGACCTTTCACTGAGGATATGCAGCTGTGAAAGGTAACAGTTAGGATTGGGATTCGTTAGCTTCTCTGATTGCACCTGGGGCTATTTGGGCTCAGGAGGTGGGACCAAGCTTCTATCTGGTCTGTCCACCATCTTTGGTTTTAGATGTGTTAATATGAGCCTTTGAGATGCCGCTTGCACTGAGCTGTGGGCTGGAATATTTCCAGCTTGACAATTACAGGCGGAAAACATGCAGGATAAGCTTTCTACATTTTCATATTCACTGGTACTATTGTACAAGTATGGAGAGGGATCCACTTGGCGTGGGTTCATTGGATTTTCAAACAACTGCTTTGATGCGGTGGGTGAACCGGCAACAGTACTGTACACACCAAGTCTATTACATAGAAAGGGTCTCCGTTAAAGTTAAAGGTCTGTTCAGTGAGGAAGATTTGGGTCCCACTAGGGCAAGCTTTAAGCTCTCTCAAAAGGGGATGGCAGAGCTGTTCATTAGCCTGTAGACTATTTCCAGGGTGTAAACTTCCTGGCCTGGTCTGCTGCGATGGGCTAGTGGGTGAAGAGGGACTGGACCCCCTGGGACTCATTTGTGGAGCATCAATGTAGCAGTCCCCTTCCATGTGCTGGGAGCCAGGGCACAGTGGTTCCTCGCCATAACTCTCACGCGTCCAACATCTACTGGCTCAGCATGTTACTCAGTCCCCTGACTCACTGCTGTGGTGACTACCAAAAACTGAAGTACTGAACTTTTGGGCCCTACTTGTGCGAAAAATGACAGCTCTAGTTTGAGCTACAAAGTAGATGAATCGAAGAAAATATGAGCACCAGCTGTCACTCCTACTTAAGGATGGAGCAGCCAAAGATGTCAAAATGTTACAGGCTCTTCCAGGGGTTACATTATTATTCTGCACATCAGTGGTGGCCTTTATTTAAGCTGAATAAAGTTTCAATTTTGTTTTTATATGTGTTCAACCGATAAGTGCAAGACACAATTGAGCTCTTTTTCACGGCTGTGACGTTTTATACATGTCTATCTGTCATATTGCTCAATTTTTATTACAGCAGGATTTCTTTGGACAGTCACAAAATTTAGAATGCAGGCTCCAATCATCAATAGAAGACTGCAACATGATTCTCCGTTATTCTCCACACAGTTTGCAGTCCTCTCGACAATAAACCACCATAGAATTCAGGATCCAATTACCTACATAACGCTGCATTTCAAGCTTCCCTTTGTGATGTGTGCATACTGGGCAAGTAGACGTGGATAACCTCTGCCCCCAGATGAGACACACAAGTTCTAATAGTATTACATCCCTTAAAATCAGGATTTGTTGTGTGCAAGGTGAACTTCACCCTTGTTATAGGCCACCTCCTTTGGATCTGGACTCCTAATTTGGGTGGCAGTCACCCATTTAACAAAACCCTCTGCTGGGGGTTTCACTTCATTTGAGCATTCTCTACACGCTGTATGAACTCAATTTCCAGTATTAATGTGTGCATTTTAAAGCATCTGATTTTAGTTTAAATATGTACCTGTGTAACCTTTAACAAAATGATACTTAGTTAACATGTCTCCATGCAGCTTATTCAAACACTGAAGCTCTAACTCTGAAGAATATTCTTGAATGTAACCTTCTACTGTTCTATCCCATAAAGGGCGATTCATGCTATTTAATTTGTGTAACCAACTACTTAAGGAAATAAGTTATACAGGCTAAACAAACGTTTTTCTCAAGTCATGAGTGGCAGAGCTCTGGGTAAGTGAGCAACTCCACTACATGGTGGAAAGAAAATTCTAATATTTGATTGAACTTGAAAAGTGATTTGTTTGAGGCAAAAATTGAATTGTATATTCTTATTTTGATCATTTCATTAAACAGCTCATGTGTCAGTAACTGAATTAGATGCGGTCAAACTAATGCAAGTTAGGATATTTTTCCCCAAAACCCTGTATCCAAACTGCTGGTCTAGATTATGTGGTACAAAACTGAATAGATTGAATCCCTGAGGACGGACAGAGCAGTAGGATTAATTTAATGGACATTCCTCGACTAGTTACAACTTCGCTACTTCCGCAAATTACCTTGAGACATATTAACCAAGTATAATATTTTTTTAAAGCATATGGTTGCACTGTAACACGTTTCAAGAAAAGGTAGATATTTGAAAGTGCACGCTAATAATATATTAACATTGGAGCTCATGGTTCATACTAACATCATGTTCACCTTTTCTTCCTTCACACCAGCCATTTTGGAACAGATTATTAACTGTCTCGCTGCAATCCATCACGGGATGGGTCTCTTTAAAACAGAAGCAAACTTTCTTCCTGCTTACACCACCATGCTTACCCTCTCCGTTCCCTTCTTGCTCCCTCACCCATGCCTCGCAACATTTGTGTCCTCTTTGATATTAACCTCCAACTGCAACAATTTATCACTGCTACCGCCTCTGCTGCTCGCATTAACTGCATCAACATTTGGAAAATTCTATTTCTTAATAAGCATTGCACGAAAACGGTTATCACCAACCTTGGGCTCAGCAAAATAGTGTTACGCACACCTGGTATCCACAGGGTCTCCACCCAGCCGGGTTACTCGCTGGTATGCTTCTCATCTTTGCCTTGATGTGGTCTGCGGGGAAGGTCAAACATACACGGTGCGAGGGTCCGTCTTAGACCGGTCTGCCTTTCGGTCCTGCAACCGGTGGTCTAGCTGCATGACCAGATTTATGAATTCTGCACAGTCTCTGGGTGGATCAACCACCTGGACTAAGACGTCCTTTAATTCGCCTCATAAGCCTCGATGGAATTAACGTGGTTCTTTTGTTTTCTGGCCACCTAGCTTCGGCAACCAGTCTGTTGAAGGTAGCAATGTACGTTAAGAAGTCCTGATTCCCCTGTCAGAGGGACAAGAGTTCATTGTCTACTGCTTGTTCCTAGGTATGGCGAGCAAAACGTTTTACCATTTCTCTCTGGAACCCCCCCAAAGTCATGTAATAGAGGATCGTCATGGGTTACCAACGGCACCGACTGTTACGCTCACCTGACTCCCACGGAGGCGCTGTCCTGGTTCGCGCTGCTGTGACCTCTTCTAAGGTGATGCGCAGGGTTCGGAAGACGGACTGGACCGGGCCCCCAAATCTGGCTTGCCTGGCTCGCAGAAGTATCCTTCTGTAGGCGAAAATAGGGGATTAACTGTCTGCGGGGTAATGCAATCGGCCTCCCACTTTCCCTCTCACCCTCCTCGAAACCCTTCTGTGATTTCTCGTAGCGTCTCACCTTAAGGTCTGGAAGGACGAGCTCCCCATCCTGCTTCTGATGCAGGGGCGCGTTGGTATCCAGTTACTTCACTGGATTTTCGGATTGGTGAGAACCAAACTTGCTTGGCTTTCAGGTAAGTTTTTTGATAAGAGGTTCCCCTTGTGTTCATGCATTAATGTACTAATGCTAGTGTCTTTTTCCCCATAGGGGCCGGGGTACGGAATGCCGGGGAACAGGCACCAACCCGAGATGAGAGGTGAAATCCTTGTAGAAATCAGGTAAGTCTTTAATGAGCGTTTTTTGGTAATGTCTTTTCATTCGCTCATTAACGCTGATGTCTCTTTTTCCCCTTAGGGGCCGGGGTCCGGAAATGCCAGGATGCGGCACGGACCCGAAATGAAGAGGGAATGAATCAACAGGTAAGTCTTAACATGGAGATTTAGCTTTCCTTATTCCCTTCTCTCTCTCACCTTTTTGTTCTGGTCTTTTTCTCCCTAGGCGCTGGGGCGTGACTGCGAATCCGGATGATCGCTGCTGAACATGGAGGCGCCCTGTAAAGGTGAGTGGAATGCGGCGCTGCAGCGATCAATGCGATGAGCTTTTAAAGTAAAGTCTTCCTTTTCAGGATTGTCGGCGAGATGTCTCCGGGATGTGGATTTAGCGGGTAAGGACTTTTCCTTCTTCTGTTCTCTTCTTTTGCAGGTGATCCAGGATGCTGGCAGGCGTGGCAGAAGTCAGGATGCAGGAGCAGACACGGTGAGCGTCCAGCTGCTAGATGCAGAACAACGCGAAGCACTTGTGGCTGTTCGGGTGGGGTTTAAATAGCCTTGGAAGAAGTTCCAGGTATGTATCCTTCCTCCAATCAGGTATGTATCCTTCCCCGACCACGCCCGGATGGTAAATTAGTCCCACAGGTAAAGTAGTTGCTTTCAGGCCTCAAGGAGGCCGGGATCCTGCAGCATGGTCTGCATCAGGTAAGTGCACCCAAGCACTCCCATAATGAGCCTGGCGCCTATGGCGCCAGGACTGATGTCTTTTATGAGCCTGGCGCCATAGGCACCAGGACACTGTCCAAAGGGCCCCTATATGGGGTTGCTGGGTCCTTCCTTGGGGACTGGATGTCCGCTTTCGGGGACACAGGGCTTGAACCGGCTCCCCGGGAGCGGGCATCATGACAGCGACCAATCTGCTGCACTACCACTCAGGTATGATAAGACAAAAGCTACCCGAGCTTGGCTGTTTGGAAATGCTCCAGGCCTACAAAGAAAATGAAGGTGGCACTGATTGATGAATGCCGCATACTTCTGTGGTTCGCCAGAGAACCTTTCTGGTGGTGCCAGGTAATGTGATATGTACCGGAGGGGGTGGTATGGCAGGGTTTTGCATCGTTGGATTTATTCCAGGTAGAGGCGTCTGTCCTGCCTGTGATTGCCTGCTAATCTCTTCAGTGCGTTCTTTGGTCACTATTAGGTCTCTCCGGAGGGCATTAGTCTCTTGTCGGGCAGAATGAACCTCAGCACGAAGCTCTCCTAGTAATTGGGCCAACTGGTCCATTTCTGATGTCTCCATGGCGCCCAGGTGGATTTGTTATGGTAGGCTTCGTGTTCTGATACGCTCACCTGGTATCCACAGGGACGCCACCCAGCCGGGTTACTCGCTGGTATGCTTTTCAGCTTTGCCCTGATGTCGTCTGCGGGGAAGGTTCTGCCTGAAAATACAGGCGGATTGTTCAAGACTGACCGACTGGGGTAAGTATCCTCTCTCCACCCCCGTATGCTTTCAGTCCCTCTGGCGCCCTCTCCTTACCTTCTGGTAGAATTAGGCGTGCTCTGCGTCCTGCCTTCTTTGCAGGGGCGCGTTGTCTTTCATGGGTGAGTGCGGTCCAGTTACTTCACTCACGCCGGCCCGTTTGATATTGTTCAGGTAGGTCTTATTGCTGTTCTTTAGTTTGTTGCTATCCTGCATGCCTTTCTTTGCTTAAAATGTCTCTTTTTTCACCCTTAGGTATGCGGAGCTTCAGCGCGGCGAACTGGCTTGGTTGAGCCCCGCTGGTAAATGATGGTGCATTAAGAGCGCTATGATGCGGTAAGTAAGCGCTTACCTGCGCTGCAAGTCTTGCCTTTGCTAACCTGTGTTTTCGTTCTTTGTAGGTCGCGGTGTTCTTCAGCGCGAGTGGAATGTCCGGAGTGGTGCCAGCCGAGAGGCGACCAGCCAGGTAAGCCTTTTGAGCAGTTCGTAATTTGTAAATGTCTCTACTGCTTTCTTTAATGTTGCCTCTTCCTTCCTCTTTCAGGTCGTTCTGTCCGGGAGGCGTGCAGATTCGAGGAAGCTGTTCTCAGTAGCTGCAAGTGTTTAAAGATGAAGACTGCAGGTAAGAAGCTGCTGCTAATGATGTTCCTTTTGTCTCCTTGCAGGTTCTGCTTCTCCGAGGTTCAAGGGAATAGCTGGACACGGTGAGCGCCAAGTTGCAAGCTGCAAAGTAACACAAAGCATGTTCTGCAGTCAGGGTGTGGTTTATATAGCCCAGGTAAAGTAGTACCAGGGAAAGTAGTTCCAGGCCTGCCACACCCAAAACACTAGACCGCGTAGCTTGGTTCTTAGGGAACTACTTCCTCCGTCTAGACCAAGTCATCAGCTTCCCTACCCAAATTCTACAATTTAAGCACATTTCCCCCACTCCTGTGTACAGACACCATACTAGCTGGCTCTCCACGCACAACAGCTCCCTTTTCAAGTTCCTACTCTGGGTTTATGTAGATATCCATGGTTTTGGCTCCTCGGTACTTGTATCCCAGGCTACCTGCCATGCCGTTCCCTCTACTCCTTTGCACTCCACCTCACCATCATGCCCCATAACCTCCTCTCGCTTCTGCTCTTCCTCCCTACTTGCACGACACCATAGGAAACCACTGCCTATCACAATCAAAGCCAATCCAACTGTGGATCTCTTCAAAGCTCAACTGAAACTTCTTTTACTTGCCAAAGAAGGAGCTCTCCCCCACCATACTCACTCACCAGACCTCACCACTCTCCTTCCAGTGCAGCAGAATATGTAATTGTGCATATCTGTACAGTACTTTTTTAGTTTGAAGCACCCAACCCGAATCCCCCCGGCCCCCAGATTAATGTAATCTGGGCAAGACATCTGTTCCTTATATTTTTATTGTTTATTTTGTCTCTGGTCTATGTCCCACGTTGTTCACACCCTCAACCTGCATCACCACTTGTTTTCATCTTTGTACTATTGTACAGGCGGTACTCACCGGGAATCCCTCTGTCATCTGTAAATGTGTTCTTGTAAATCGTTTGATACAAATTAACATAACCGTTGCTCACATCATGAAGTGAATGACCCCATTAGAAATCAGAAATATGAACTACCATTGAATATATGCATCATTTCACAGATTTAAATAAAGGCATTGTTGCACGAAACACAAATCATATGGATGGAGATCACACCCGGAAATCTAAATAAAAATATAAACAAATGAATGTAAAAGTGAGAAATTACAACTTTACTTTGTCCAACTCCAGGCCTTGAGGGCTGGAAACCCGATAGGGTTTTAAGTTATCCCTCATGAATATTCATGAGAAAAATGTGCATACATTTAGAATCATTGTATGCAAATTTGTCTCATGAATTGAATGAGGGTTATCCTGAAAATTCGACATGGAGCTGGACAACCTGTGCATAAAATAAAGATAACGTGATGTGCAAGTTAACCATTTAAGGTCTGGGATACCAACTAATATTATGAAAGGATTAAGCCAACTGCAAACTCCGACTCGTGTTCTAATAAAACATTGTTGAAAAAGAGTTGCAGGTTGATGGTCATGCATACCAGGATAAATACTTTTGACATTTCAACATACATCAGTACCTGCAGATTGGATGAAAAGAAACGTACACTCACAAACCTAGAATTTCTTCTGGGAGTTCAATATCAGATGTTAAGGACCAGAGTCAAGGAAATAAAAAAAATAAAAATACTTAACTGATCATCATTATCCAAATTATAATGCTGCCCTATGCTTTGCTACAGTAAGAATTTGAATACAATCAAAATATGAATGTCCTCTCCTCATGGTGAAAAAGCAATTCTTGCAATACACTACAGCACATTTGATGGTTACCTTTCAAGGTTACCAGGGTCTTCCATTGTAATTTCCTCATATTTTTTCAACTTTCGAAAAATCGTTGTGGTGATATTTTTGGAACAGGCATCCTTGATTTTACCTGGTTGAAAATCAATACATGATTACACCATGTTTAGTCAAACATTACAACCCATATTTTTAAGAGGAAATCAAATAGGTTAAGAATTTCAAACTGACCTTTGTTTGATGCAAGCACAATATACAGAGCTGCTGTAAGGCTTATAATTCCTTCAACTTCTTCGGAAGCTATACAGTCCATTAATTCTGTTAAGAAGGACCTGCAGGGAGAGTGAGTCTGAATGAGAATTTTAGGGAATCATAATCAGAGTGAATTATTTACATTTTTAAAGCACCAACAGTGGTTCAAATCGTCACAAAGCTTGTCTACATAATACACGATATGCCAAATACAAGCCAGTGTCAATTGAAGCCACATTCTCAGTCTCGTGCGATACCTAAGGACAAGTGCTTCAAGAGTCAGGATAAGATGTGACTCTTGAATACATGTGTAACAAAAGAGAACTGCTTCCTTTCACTCATTTTTGATGGATAAGCTCCCGCAGAATGTTGACATTTGAAATAGCACCTGTTGACTGGACTTATAAATCTTGATTTAGTCCAAAGGGAACACTGCTGTGGCTAGGTAGAGAGTGGGTCATGTCATGGTCAAGGGATCAACATTAAATCCACAGTATCTGTTCACTTTCTTTATTGGAAACAGAATAGCAGTGGATTAGGTGTGGGTTCTGGAATGAATGCAAATAGCTCAGCTTTCATAGGACTGCACCTCAGTCCTTCCCTCTCTGCTCTCCGAATCCTTCGGGCATGAAGCGCAGTACAAATAATATTAAGTAAAGTAAACATATCCACCACCCCAGCAGCATTCAGTCACTCACAATGTATGGGGTTTTAGGATCTGTGCACTTCTTGAAGGGTGAAATAGCCCTAAAACGCCATAACTGAAAGCCAGAGTCATTGGGGGGAGATGCCCCTCAGTAAACGGCCGGCTTTGGGTTAACATGGAAATCAGGCCCTGTAATGTCAAAACGAAAAGGAGCGAATTTAGGCGCAGAAGCTTGGAGATGCTTGAAAATGTTCCTCGACTCACATGAGGGAAATATCTAAGAAAACTTTTGAAAAAGGTCTGGAAAAGCTGCGACCATATTGGCAGAAGCGGCCGTTTCCAACATGTAAATAAAGGTGCCAAGATTGTGTGGCACCCTGTGCAACAGAAAGGAGCTTTCACTGTGACAGAAATAGTTATCTATAAAAATCAGTGTTTCCCTTCAATTAAAGATATGCCACTAGAATGTGTGCAAAAATTGCAATAATTAACTGGAGTTCTGTTCATAAGGAACCCATCACAGAAGAATCCTTTAAGTTACAAGAATCTACAATGAAATGTGAAACTACAACAGAATGAAAGGTTTCACGGCTGGAACTTTCTTCAGTAACAATGTAATTGTGCTATTAAACATCAACACTTGGCGCTTCCACATATGCAGCTAAAGTCTTGAAATATACATTATGTTGCCCTTCCGTAATGACTGTTTGCAGGAAATTACTTTTGCATGGGTTGACATGTTCAGATTGTGTGCATTTGCTAAGGTTCAGCAGTGGGGGGAAAAGACAAGTCTTAAGTTTCAATTCCCCCAAGTGTGAAACTAGCTTTTCCAAGCCTGTTAAGGGGATGAGCTGAGGAATTCTCCTGCCCTCCAGGTTTTATGACCAGAAACCACTTAAGGCCACCATAAAACTTGCCTTAGCTGGCAACTAGCCCTTTGAAGCTTTTGGAATGTGATCTAATCTCAACACAGGACCCGTCTTGTCGTCACAGCCACGCATGGTAAAGGTGGGGGCTAGGTTTAAGGAGGGAGCCGATTTCCCATTGTATAAAATGGGAGACATACGTTTCATCGTGTAATATCCATAATATTCATCCCAAAATATTCATGTTAGGATTTCTGCAAAGCTGTCAGAAACCTGCCAAATGGGCCAAAAACTATTTTGGTGATACCAACATTTGTAAGAAATAAATTGATTGTGACCTCTGCATAAATATAAGAACCATAAAAATCTGAGAGCATGTGTAAGAGGTGATAAATATTCCACCCACCGCCAGATTTTTCAGTAAAATAGTTTGGGCGTAAACGAGGAAATACTGTTGTTTCGCACCAATAAGATGCAGAGTCATCAAACAAAGTTCATGCGATTCACTGAAAAATATACTATCCAAAAATTATGCCATATGTGGCATAACAGGAGAAAGGGCATTTGTAAGAATGTGAGATTTCCATGTGCAATATCCAGATCCAACCCACTGTCCCAGTTAGATGATGGATGGGGTACCCTCCCTTGGCTTCTCAGAAAATGGCAATGTTCTCTGGACCTATCGGCCCACAGAAGGGAGGGAACCCACTGCCCTATCAATGGTGTGAGAAAGATGACTCATTAGTGATGCCTTTTGCCCTATAAATAGGCCACTCCGCCTCAAATGAGGACTCTCCCTACCAATTATTGAAGTGTGCAGCTGCCAAAATCTGGAACCATCCTTGCAGAATTGTGCCTAATCGTAAAGCCAGGAGCTGGAGAAGAACCTTTTTGGAGGACAGAGAAAGGCCTTGACTGACCCCTTCATTATCCCTGCAGTGAAACCCTGGCACCCCCTTGATGTCCATAAAGCCCTTTTCTTGTAAGTATAGATCTCCCCATCAATAGATTAAATAAGCACCATCTTCTTCAGCATTGCCAGAGATTCCCCCATGGAAAAATAAGTCCCATCTTGTTTGTTTGTGTAATTCAGTCATTTTCCTATTGAAAACATTTTTACTTGTTTGTGTATTGTAGTAGCTCTCCCATTGACAAATCATGTGTTTGCTCGTGCTTTTGTCAGTTTTACATTGAACAAAATCATCTCTTATTTGCCTGTAGATTGTAGTCCTTTTCCACTTGAAAGTAATTTGTGTGCCTGTGTAGTCAATTCATTTTTCCGGTTGAAGAATCCTTTGCGTGTCCGTGCATTTCAGTTACTTTCCCACAAAAAAATCCTCCGTTGCTGGTGTATATCCCTAGTATATTTTGCTTACCAAATCAATGAATTACCACATTTTAATTCACGGGATAGGGACAGTTGGAATTCGAAACCAACTCTCCCTTCCCAGTGCATTGTGAGTCATATAGCCATTTAGTGCTTTCCCAAAGAATTAAATTCATTATTAGCTAAAAAACTAATTGGTCTGTGCGCTTAAATTGTGTTACCAAACAAATTCCTATTTGTATCTGTCATTTGAAACCCAAACCGATTTTATCATTGTGAGTAATCCCTTTGTCCATAGTCTACCTGTCATGTGCCTCTGTCATGTTCACTGAAAACCGTTTGTCCTATGTGAGTTCCCCATTGCTTCAAGCGTGTCTTATTTATAGTCTCAGCTAAAAACAAGTGTGATTTGCATTTTCGTTTTCCTAAAACTTTTGCTTAACCTTTTAAAAATCGTTTTTCCTCGTCTATCCTTCTTCCCCTACTATATTTGGAGAACAGATTTCGAGTTGCCTTCCCGTTTCATTGCCTAGAGCTTGCCTGTCATTCACAGCCTTAGTAAAGAAACGAGTGTCATTAGCATTTTCGTTTTTCTGGAAATTTCGCTCAACCTGTTTAAAACCGTTTTTCCCAGTCTATCCCTCTTCCCCTACTAGAATTTGATAACATATTTATAATTGCATTCCCTTTCATTTATTTTTTCATGTGTTGCATGTACCCAAAATCAAGTTTCCTATGGTGTGCTAGCTAGTCTGTTCTGAAGCCCTATTTGTTTCTAGTCTAAGCTGCACGAAGAACCTTTGTGAGCAGTCGTTCAAATAAAGTTAAACCCATAAAGTTAAACCCATTTTACTTGGTGTAGAAAACAAATTGTCCCATTCATTGCTGGCCTCATAGTGTTTCTGAAAACCCCATTAAAAATCTGAGTTTAACATGGTGTTACATGTTTGAGCTGTCTTGATTTGCTAATTAGCCAAGAATACACCTTGCTGGTTCTTGTAACTGTTCATTCAATTTTTCCATTAAATCACAAATTAATAAATATTCCCTGATAACACACCGGCCTGGTTCCTGGTCTACTGTGACTCAGGGTGCATGTGGAGGTTGGGTGCGAGATGGGATGGAAACTTCCTTAAAGAATCGGATTGTAATAATAAAAAACGGTTTTATTGTGCGCACACATTGCGGGGAAGAGAGATCCCGACTTGCTTTTGCTGCATAATAATATATTGTGACATTCTTTCTTGGCCGCTTTTACAGTCTTGGTTGACTTGTGCTGGACTTGTCCGGATGCTTTGTTGGTCGTTATCGGCCCAACTCACCATGGCAGTTTCCCCACACTTGCTTGCAGCATTTTTGGGTGGGGTGCGAGTTCGGGTATATTTTAGTTGTGCCAGAAAAAAAAACACCCCTAGTGAATTGTGTCATTTTGATGGAGGTCAGGTATCTTACTTTTGGACCCAAGGATTAACAATTTCCCTCTCACCCAATTTGTAGAGTAGTCCTGCCCAGCTGATTATTCATCAAGGCCCCAGCTTCAAACATTCATTATTTCCCCTCTATTCTTTCCCTTCAGTACTTTTCATCTCCTCCCTTCTTCCTCATCTCACGGAGCTCCTTTCGCTTTTCTCGTTTGTTCTTTCACCCCTTTTGGGCCCCTTGGTATATCAACATCCTGCTTGTTCCTTCGCTTTGCTCTCCTCTTGTCTTTTCACTCGCTGCCTCCTTACGTCGCTCCCTACCCACTTGCATGCCCCCGCCTCTCCTTATCGCTCTTTATTTCCTCGCTGCACCACCACACCCTAAACTATTCCAGGTTTTCAGAATTCCTAATTCCCACAGGGTCAATGTTTTGGTTCCTCCATTACAGAAGTGATATCCGGTGTGATTTCTGGGTAGGAGGACTGGGTGATTGGCCACGTTTAGTTTGGACTAAAGAGTCAGCAAGTGCAAGCACTTGGTTAACAGTCAATGCCACAGCTCTGCTAGCGGAATTAATATAACATACAACCACCACCTTTGATTAATTTCCCCATGTAGTGAATATCAATGTTGTGCCTATAGCTGTGAATTTCATGTTTTTTACCCTAATGTACCACTTCAAGATTCCTAATGCTGCAGGTGCACAAGAGCCAGATCAAGCAATGTCCTCCAACGGCTGGGAGAGCTATGCTGGTAAGCTGTTACATTTCTGCAAACCAGGCTACATTACTGGGTAAACTGTGGCCGAACAGTGAATTGCTTGATCTTTTGTTTCATTCCTGCTGCTCATGTGACACATCTCTATTGCCAAGGATGGTTGTGGACAATATGGGGATGAAAACGCACAAGGCTAGGGATGGACTGGGAAGCCTGGGGACCGTCCATGCAGCCACTGTGGGGCCTGTATTACAGAGCAGGGAGCACACCTAGTCCAATCCACTAGCTTGAAGCATGTACACTTTGGGTATCCAGTCAAAATCTTGAGAAAAAAAAGTCGAATGACAATGATCTCGGAAAAATAAATCTAAAAAAAAAAAAGTCGAATTCCCTCTTTTTTAATTATATATTTATTTTGGGGTCCGGGAATAAAAAAAAATGGGTAAAAAAAAGTGGGGGGTAGGGGGGATTCCCCCATTTCGAATAAAAAACGTCAAAAAAAAATGCGACTTTTTTTCGAGATTTTGACATTCGAATTTTTTAAATTCGACCTTTTCACTATAAACGGTACTTTGTTGCACTTCTTCAGTGTCATAGGCACCTGATGCTATGTAGCTAATGTAAAAATGAGCAAAGCTTGCCTGCATACCTGTTCCAGTCAATTTGCTGCACTACACAAATGCTAAAAGAAACAGGATAATCTGAAAAGAGCCCATTGCAGGTTGTGAATAACCACAGTACTGCAATCAGTTCAGTGGCAGTTGGGGGTGCCAGCAGAAATCTATTGGAGAAAGATCATATCCACCAGAAAGACAATTAGTAACATGTACGAAATTTCTCATTTATGAATGATTCCCAAAGCCGTACTGTAACCAAGGTTGGAAGCAAAGATCACAAGGACCATAAATAAGTCACAGTTCCAAGACAGTACACATTCAAAAAAAGCACCCTCAAACTGGCAGCCTGACCGAGTTGCATGAAGGGGAAACCATCTGCATAACCACGTTGGTCACTTGACCAATGGGCGAACAGACCAGATACCTCCAGTAACCACCTTGTTCGCCACTTTACAGCAAGCCTGGTCACAAGTGACCATTCGTGTGGAGCTAATTTGCTAAGTAATTGCTTTGCTCTTCCCAGGATCAGCAAAACCCGCAAACATCTGGTAGTCAGTACAGTGCGCCTTGAACCAAGACATGCAGAAACAGTGTTCTTTAGATCAAGGTTAACAAACCGCTCTCTCCATCACTCCATCTGTCTCTCCTACCGTCCATGCTGCTGTCTCCCTTCCTGCCCCTCTTCCGACAACAAAAGGCCTATTTTATGAAAGAGGTGAAACGATGATCACTTCAGAAAAATAAAAGCAGATTGTCTCAGCTTCTGGGTCCCTTTTTCTTTATGGAACAAAAGGAAAGGTGGAAAAACAACAAAGTTCCTGAAGCGCACTGTGAGGAACTCATGGTGGCAACAGTAAAGACAAACAAGTGATGACAGTCCAAGGGTTTTTATTTAAACTGTATGCAGGTTGGGAAAACGCCCAATCTAAACCTAAATCTAAGATGGGAGCAAGCGGCGACCATCAAATGAAAAAAGAAGGCAGTCCTGGGGGCGTTGTCCCACGATTTGACTTCCATGATAACTATTGGCTGAATGATTTTTATCCGTTTTAGTCTTTTTTTAGTTGTCGTGCCCAAATAATAAGGGCCTATATTAAAAAACCTATTGTCAAACCTCACAACTAATAAAAAAAAGGGTGTGGGATAGTTTTCAGGAAAAGAAAGAAGTGTTTGTGAATAATATGTCAGGATGCGGTAGTTTGGATCTCCCTTCTCCACTTTTTCTGCACAGGGTAAGATTGGAGCTTGGAGTACAGCACACCCCGAGCTTTCCCAGCACAAGTTAACAGTTCCAAATGACAGCAATCAGGACCGTCGATGGCCAAGTCTCATTTCTCCTGAAAGTCTCTTGCCTTCGAGGGCCTGAGGTATCAAATAAAAAACAAAACAAAAGGGTTCTCTTGGCTCAGGGCGATAATGGTTCACCCCCCTGGATTCCCCCTCTTCTGGACGCAGACCCCTCTCAATTTCCAATGTCCTTTTACACAGTCCCGTTGGACATCCGTTGGCCACGTTGCTCCTTCGTCAACACACAGTTTCTCTGGACTTTTAGACTCTGCCCCTTTTCTCATTAGCACCCCTCTTCTGGGTTCACTCTTGCCGGTTTAACATCCATCTTTTACTCTATGTTCATAGGATTCACTTAACTTATTTTCACCTTGCTGGAATTCCTTCCCTTACTTTCTTGTGTTTGTAGATCAAAGTCTTTCGATTGTATGAGGATTTTGCTAGACCTCCAGTATGACCACTTTCTTGGGGCTCTCCTACGGCCTTCTGGTTTCTGTAGTTTCATTGACGCAAACGGGGATCGACCAGAGTTTCTCGGAGTGGTGCCGGTTCTCACCGGCTGTGATGAACCGCTTGGCTTTCTTCGTAATTGGAGTCAAGGCCGGTACCACAGTAGCAGGTGTCTCCCTCGCTCCCGCTTATCAACGTCGATACGCTCTGTGTACCGTTGACATCTGCTGCAAAACACGTGTGCTATTGTTCACGGTTTTAGGCTCTTTTCTTCAAAGGTTCCACAGGTCTGGGACAAAAAGGGCAAGGCCGCTTATCTCCTCGCCACCCTCTCGCTTCCTGCAGTCTTTTGCCTTCTCTTGAACTGTCACGCTTGGTTAGCCGTCTCGTCATGCTGTCTGCCGTGCTCGTACTGTGCTCTCTTGCTCCACCTTTTATCCATGTGGGGAAGGAAAAGGGCCATCAGGTGTGTGTGCGATTTTGATCAATTGCCCAACTCTGCCTGACCCCTGCATTGGGACATGTTAGGTAAATGGCTCTTGTGTTAGTTTGATCTCTGGTGTGCCGTGCAAAAGTGCTCGTAGCGGAAAGGAGGGGGGGGCAGTGGTTTTGAATGTCCTACATGATAGGATGGGGAAAAGGTGTCAAAGGAAGGGGGATACCACGTCTCACCCGTCTGTGTCCCATTCCCAGAGGAACCCACATCCAAGTGATCCTCCCTCACTGGTCCACCCCCAGGAACTGGATCAAATAATGATGGCTGTGTCCTGGCCACCTGGATGACAGATCTGCGGGGACTAGTTAGGAGGGAGACACATTCAGGTTTCTCACAGCACTCAAGAGTGTCTAATTGACTGCCAATCAGAAGATTATATTCATAGTTTGGAGTCTCAGGGGACAAGAATGTATGCACTCTGAAACCGAGTCCAATCCCAAGCCTCAAAAGCAGGTTAAAGTATCAAAATGGAATAGAAGACACTTTAATATATACTAGCCCTATGACAGATCATGTGCAAGGCATGTAGATGTGTCAAGCAGAGGAGACATGGAGCCGTGCTGTGCCCTCTGGTGGCGGAAAACGTTTTACAAGTGCAGCTGCGCTGGGAGAGAGATGTCATAGATGAGGAATCCGTGGGAGGAAGGTACAAACAAGGGGCATAAACAGTGCACAGCATAGAAAACCTTCCCCATCTACATGGACAGATAACCTTGATAGAAGAGACACAGTCTAACAGATTCAGAACATGTTCTGGGAGGACTTAACTATGGGATCCCCAGCCTTTCAATGACCAGGAATAAAGGTTCAAACTGGCAAAGCTCTTGCGAAGAATCAGATCACTAGCAACATGAGATTTCTCCTTAGTGGGATCCTCAATTTAGGACAATCTGACAAGGGCAGGAGCTCTGAATACCACGTCCTTCTCCACCTGTCTGGGTTTGCAAGGAAAACCGATCTTTTTCACCCAGTACAATCTCAGCCATTATAGAAATAGAGGAATCCGAATAAATACACAGCACAGAGGTAGACGCAAGATAAAAGTATCATTCCATAACCAGAGTATTCCCATTCCTAGGAACTCAAATCATGCCTCCTCATGGCATCAGTTTTACTTTCCCATCCGATGGTCCAACAAGATGCAGAACCACCTTCTCATGACCCAAAATCAGATGGACATAGCTTCCCCGCGCAGCAGAGAAAACACACAATACCTCTTGCTTAGGTAATGCGCCCAAGTAATATTGTCCTCCAAAAACAAGAACGTAACCCGTTCAGATGATCAAGAAAAAGGCAACAAGGAAATATTTAACACCCCTCCATTTTAAGATGATTTGGGAATTTCCACAGTGACTGAAGAAGAAAAAAAACACAAAAAAGCAGAGGTGAGTCCATAGCCATTACCCAAAAAACATTGTCGCCAGAGACGGCTGTTAGCATTTTCAGATGAAACTGCCCCTTACCAAATTGGTCATTGGTACCCATAAGAGCAGATGTCAATTCACTTTGGCCGAAGTAGTATTAAGTGTCCAGATTGCCCCAAAAATGGGACTGCCGCAGGGCCTATTGCAGGAACCATATCTGTAGTCTCACCTCTGGAGAAAAAAGGCTTAACAAGGCCATAATACTGAAAAAGTTTAGCAACTTTGAAGCCTTATGCTGGGAGCCCAGGTGAACCAGCCATTGCTTGGCACAAGGTGTTTGATAGTGACAGGAGGTGGGGAGCCTTCTCTGTTGGAGTATCTGAATGGGGCAATGATTAATCTGTGGGAGGAAAGACTAATCCTCCAGAAGGAGAAATTCCTTACCATTCTGTTCTTTCTATGGATTCTTCTCTCGCAGATTCCTCATCAAATAGATATCCATTCCAGCGTCAGCTGCTCAGAAACGCTTTGACAGGGGGCATAGCACACCTCGACTCGGCAGTCAATTCGCCTTAACTCGATGCTGGAGCGTCTGCTCCAGACGTTGTACATATACTGCAGCACTATGCTCCCATACCTCAGTTCCAACCTCCCTCTCCCAGTGCCCCCCCCCACCCAAAACCCCCCTCAAGCTCAGCCACTGCAGAGGAAAACTAGCTATCACACGGCCAAACAGCCGGCCGAATAGAAAATGGAAATCTCAACTGGGATTATTTGTTCTTTTTAGTGGAAAATAGAGACCGCAGAAGGCATGTGGCACTGAACCAAAAGGAGGACAGTAGACCCTAGAACCATCGTAAACTTCTTCCCATTCAATGGAAAGACAGCCACTGACTGCAGATGCTTTCATAGCGAGGATGGACGGGAGGGGTTATGAGGAATCTACAGGAGAAGAATTCATAGAAAGAACATTACAGTAATTTCGCCTTCAATGGATTGCCTTTCACCTACAGATTCCTCATCAGATAGATTCCCAAAGCAGTACTTGTATTGGAGGCGGACAATTTTGCAAAACCGCCCTTCCAAATTGTGTGTCGGCCCCACGGGCGAGGTTCAGGCTGTAGTGCTATTAAGTGAAGACTAGGCTGCAGCCTGGCAAACGTCTTTAACCAGTACTCCTCTCTGCAGTGCTGCAGAGGTAGAGATTGTGGCATGGGCCCCGATACCCGAGGACAACTCTTTTGCTGCGATGTGATAGCACTTCGAGATGCACAGCGTGATCCACCATGAAATTGTTTCGAGACTGCTAAACCTTTCCTGGCAACAGAAAAGGCCACAAACAATTGGTCGAAAAACTCATTGCCCTCTTAGGGTCTAGTCTTTGACATCTCTCGGGGAAGATTAAACAAAGGAAAACCAATTGCCTGAGATAAGTGGAATTCGGACACCACCTTGGGCAGGATTCCAGCCATCACCTTTAGGGAAACTTTCTCTCAAAAGAAGTAAAGAAGAAGTTTTCATGAAGCCGAAATTCGATCAAATATACCATTTGTTTTTTTCCATTCAATCATTTCTACGGATACTGGACACAATTGCCCAGCACAGAAGAAAGGAAAGCAAAAAGGGACAGCCTATGGCTGACAGTTCAAAGAGGTTGATGTGTTCCCTCTTGTCCATGGGGACCAGAGGCAGCTGACCTTAAGATCGTTCAGGTGCACCCTCCAGACATACAGTAAGGCATCCGTAACCGCAGCCTTGGCTGCTGAGAAGGCGCTCCCCCTTCGGCAGGTTGCCTTGGAGGCCCACCACAGGAGCCTACGAGACAGTGCATCATACCCATCAACGGTCAGTCATGTTGCCTTGAAAGAGACCACTAACAGTAAGGAAGCCACTGGTGCGATCGCATCCGTAACTAGGCACCTGGCACCAGAACGGTGCAAGAGGTCAGGATTCCCAGAGGAAATCAGATGCTGAAAGCCGACACTTGAACTGAAAGAGCTGAACCACCTGGAGGATGTTGCCAACTTAGCATGGAATGCCTTGCCAGAGCAAGTGTTCAGGACTGTCGCTATCAACAGTAGTGTTTGGGATGATGTAACATCAGACTTTTTGAAGTTGAGGGAAAAGCCCAAGCTTTGAAGCAAATAAGTGAGTTGCAGGTTTAGTGGCACTTGCAGAAAGGGGACAATCATCCAGATACAGAAAGAAATTAACCCATTTGGTCTTGAGATGAGCGGCTACCATGTCCAAGAGATTGGCTAAAACTCTGGGAGCAGAGGATACGCAGAGGGACAGTGCCACAAACTGATAGTGAACATCACCACCAACCGCACACCCCAGGTACTTAGCGATTGGGATGGACAGGCACATGAAAGAAGGCATCACAAAATGCGAGCACAAGCAGATCTGAGCCACTGTACCCATTGTGAGAGGTCAGTAATGTGAGGTGGACAAGGGCTCGTAGTTTTCTCAAAGTAAGACATTTTATTAAAGTCAAAGTTTGCAAATAAAGCCTTGCTTTCCCTACTCTACCGAGGAATTCCCTACCTAGTCTAAAGGCTAAGGGAACAATCGCTAGCATGGGTAAACTGGCCCTCACTCTAAACAACAAACATTCAAAGTAAATGATAAAGCAACACAAGACCGTAATCAATAATTAAACAATATAATGTTTGGATGACCTTCACCTGTCCTTGGTAAAATCAGTGTCAAAATGTTCAGTGGAACAGAAAAGTCTTGAACCAGTTCTCATCAGTTCCAAGTCAAAACAAAAGTTCATCAAACCAAAATATTTTCTGGTAGCAATTTTCTGGTTTGGTTGAAAAGATCCCCTTTCAATCTCCATAAAAAAATGGCACCAGTGGTACTCCTGGTTATCTTTTCTTCAAGATTATTTGCCAAAGTTTAAAATATTAGGTATATGATTTCTTCAGCTACAACTTTACAATAGGTTAAGACTTCTGAAGTAAATTTAGGAAGCTACTTCTTTGTGTTGCTACTTCCTTTTAACAACCACTCTTCTACGGTTATTATGAATACAGACACTACTTCAAAACCACTCCAAGTGTGGGGGAGGAGGGGGGAGGGATTTTGCGCACGATCCAAGATGGCAGTTTGAGCTTGTAGCTTCACAGCCCAGTAAACCTTCACAGCACGATCCTAATACTCCGGACTACAAACTATGGCGAACTTCTGGGTATGGTCAGCTGAGACCCTCAGCTACCCGCTGACTCAATTTGGTGTGAGAGGGATACTTTGAGCAGTTGCCCGTGCCCACTACCAGCGTGCCCCACTCCTGAGCTAGACGGCTGGTGCTGGGACCGCAAAGCTCTGACCGTGCGGTGCACGAAGCGTCATTCGTCAGAACAAAGGTGTCCTTCCGCATGTGATCGCTAGTCCTGCACTGTACCTGGCCCCTTCTCCCCAGGACCCGTGAGCTTCCTTTTCTAGAGGGCAACTGCGCTGGGGCCGACACGCAGAGGATATTCCATTGGGCTTCCTGATAATGGACTGGGGGTGCATGAAGTTCCACGCCCTGCGCCCAGTCCCCCCAGTGTGCTGGAACCACTGGTCTGCTCCCCTCTCCCTACTGCTGGGAGGTTTACGTTCCTGTCGGACATGCAGCTGTGCTGGGATAGCCCCTGAAAGGAGGCGGGTGCTGCCGGACTGGTGTCTGCTGGGCACTGAAGCCCGGGGTGGAACCGCCTCGACCATCGGATCAAGGCCATCCCGCTGTGGCGCCGCCTGAACCATCCCCGGTCTCCACCCCCCTACCCCCTGTGAACTGTGCACCCTCCGGTTCCTCCAGGGATGGTACTGATGCTGCCTTTTGCTGCCGGGGCGACAACATTGAACATTCCCTATGCTGTTCCTACGGTGAGTGTAACTGCGCGCTCCGGCCCATTGGCCCTCCTTGCCCGGGTGACCTGGGCTACCTGTCTCTCTCTCCAGTTAGTGGGTCCACCACTTCAGCCGATCCTTGGTGGTGCTCTGCCGGCCTTTGATGCACGCTTGACGCTACTGGACCTGGCAGTGAAATTGGGGAGGCGTGCCAAAAGGTGATATTCTAGTGTGCTGCCCTCACAACTTCAGATTATACAATCCCCTCTGTGTGCACTCAGGGCAGTCCTCCCTCTGCCTGGAGGACCACACAGGGCCTCCACCAAGACCAGACCCGTTCCACGCTTGGAAACTTACATTTTGCTGCAGTGTCCACCTGTGGCACGCTCTAAATGCCTTACTGATCCTCATTCATAATACTGTGTCACTATGACTAAAGGAACGGGCAGGAAACAAAGCTCTATCAACATGTTTGCTAAGTCATTGTCAAAGCCCCGCAAATCCCAAGGTGAGGCTGACGAATCCCCCTCGACATCAGGGGAACCCACTGAATCCCAGAAAATGATGGAATATATGCGCGAAGGCTTCACGACACTGCACAGCAAACTTGACGACATGAGCGGCACGATCAACTCTATCAAGGCCCGCATGGAGAAGACAGACACTTGTGTTGCGGAGGTTGATTCGAGAGTGGGCTCGGCTGGAGACAATATCGCAAAGCTCGGATCCAAAGTCGCCCTTCTGGCTAGGCAGGTGCAGGCCGTAACCAAAGGCTGGTGCAGGCCGTAACCAAAAAGAATGAGGATTTGGAGTCCTGCTCAAGGCGCAACATATTACGCATAATCGGGGTGCCTGTAGACAATGTTAAGGGTCTCATGGAGGATTTTGTAGAACGCACTCTTCTTTCTTTACTGGATGATCCCAGGCTGTCACCAGAGTTCGCGATCGAACGTGCTCACTAATCCTTGGTTGCGAAAACGAGACCCGGGGTTCCTCCTCTGCCCATAATAACACGAGTCCTTAATTACCACGACAGGGATGCTTTGCTGCAAGCAGCCAGAGCCAGAGGGGAACTGTTATTGGGCTCTGCCAGGACTCATCTCCACCTTGATTTTTTTTCAAAAAGCCATACAACAGGAGCGCAAATCCTTTTTAGCTACCATGAAACAGCGCCGAGATCTGGGGGGTCAAATATTCTATTACCCGGCCAAACTCAGGGTGGAACACGCTCAAAAATGTCTATTTCTTTACCAACCCTGAGTAGATCTCAAAGTTTCTAGAAGACCATTTTCCTTGATAGTCCCTATGGTCTGGTGCTCTGGTCTGCGGCTGTACTAAGCGCCCTGTAAAAAAAAAAAGCAAAAAAAAAAAAGCAAAAAAAAAAAAGCAAAAAAAAAAGCAAAAAAAAAAGCAGGCCCACCCGCAGGCGATAACCATGGTCTTTATTTTGTTCGCTGTCAGTTTGAACTGTGCATATGATATTGCTAATGTGCTGAAGCCGGGCTGTAGTCGGCGCCCAGCCCCCATGCAGAGTTGCTATTGTTGTTGGTTAGATGGGGATTCACTCCTCTGTTTGGGATGGGTTTGGGAGGGGGTTGTGGTTGGGGTGTGAAAAAAGTTAAAAATAATTGCTTAACTTGCAGACTAGGATGTGGGGTGAACTTCAATTCTGTTTTGTGTAAGCAGTAAAGTACCTTCTTCTGGCTCAGGCTAGCAGTTGATTGTCATACGCTTACCAACTAAATGGCAGATGAAGGGCTCCTATTCATAAGCAGGAATGTTAGGGTTGGGCAAGCCTGTAAAAATGTGCAAACTGCAGTTGTACGCTGAACGTCACAAAGCCTATGTTCTGTTTTTACAAGAGAGATGCACTGGCTAGGGGTTGTGATAGCTTTGCCAAGAGCTGGTGAACACAGCGCTACTACACTACCTACTCCACGCAGAGCCGTGGGGTGTTGACCCTATTGTAGAAGTCTCTTCGATACACCCACAAGATGGCACACATAGACCCCCTAGGGCGATTCGTTCTATTACATTGCATATTTATGGGTTTGGAAGTGGTGCTCCTGAATATATACGGGCCAAACGTTGACGACCCCGAATTTCATTCCCAACTGACCGCCCTGCTAGCCCAATACCCTCTGGTGCCCATAATATGGGGTGGCGACTTTAGTACCATAGTCGATGTAGATCTTGATAGATCTGGCACTAGGGCTGGCAGTTGACCAGGCCGACCAGGACCATTCTGGAGGGGCAGGCTTCATTGGTTGCCAAGGATGCTTGGAGGATGCTGCACCTGCAAGTTCTCTTTCTACTCCACAGTACATAACTCACCTCGCGGATTGACAGATGGCTGCTGTCTGATTGCCTTATTGGGCGAATAGACACAATGGACATTTTACCTAGGACCTTCTCTGATCATTCCCCGGTGAAAGTGTCTCTGTTGTGGTCCGGAAGGCATGTTATAAGGCAGTTATAGAAAATTAAGCCTGATGCCTTGCTCGACCCTGTCTTCAAGACTGAGCTCGGCTCTAGCATAGACTAATACTTCGAGGTTAACACTGGATCTGTGGACTTGCATGCTACCCTGTGGGAGGCCTTTAAGGCCTATATCCCCAGTGTGGCCTTGGCGAAGGAGCCCACGATTCTCAAAATGATCCGCCGTTCCATCCAACAGAGTGAAAATCGACTTGCCGGACTTTAGCCGCAATACGCAGTGACTCCTTAGACTGTCAAGCTCAGTGTGACTGGGGCTGCCCTGGACACCTTTAGAGACGGGTGGACCAGGAGTGCGTGTTTCTGGCTGACCCTCGAGCAGCTAGACAGTATGGTGAGGGGGAGCGCCCTGGAAGATTATTGGCTAGACTGGCTCGTCAGGAGAAAGTCCCTCAACATATCCCCCTGATTGAAAGGGCAGGCGGGGCACTGGTCCATACCGTCTCAGAAGTTAATGAGGAGTTTTGCTCCTTCTATGAGTCACTGTATGTAAACAATGATACAGCACTTGGGTCTGATATTGACACCTTCTTAGATGACCTTCCCCTCTCAGTGTTGTCTGATGAAGCTAGGTATGATGTGACGTTGGATGGCCCAATGTCTAGAGAAGAGATTCTGCATGCCATAGAGTCGCTTACATCGGGCAGGCCCCGGGTGCCGACCGCCTTACTATTGATTTCTACAAATCCTACAAAGCTTGCATGGCACCTCGGCTGTCCGCTTTGTGGGATGAGTCTTGTGCTTTGGGACGGTTGCCCCCACACTTCGAGAAGCGGTAATCTCATTATTACTGAAGCCCGATAAACCTGCCTCCAAACACGGCTCCCATCGCCCCCTCTCACTGATCAATAGTGATGTGAAGATATTCGCCAAGGTGCTGGCCCATCGACTCTCCCCATACAAGTTGTATATTATTCACCCCGATCAGGCTGGGTTTACACCAGGGCACTCTACGGCTCTTAACCTTAGGCACCTTTTCAATATCTTGGCCCGGATACACCCAGAGGTGCAGGTGGTGGCGCTGGATATGCAAAAGGCCTTTGACTCTGTGTCCTGGCGGTGCCTGTGGGCCATGTTGGAAAAAGGCAACTTCAGCCCCCGCTTTATCTCGTGGGTTAGATTGCTGTATGTGCTACCGGTGGCCAGGGTCTCTGTTAATGGACTCCTCTATGCTCGGTTCGACAACGTAAGGGGGACGAAGCAGGGCTGTCCTTTTTCTCCCTTGAAATTTGCAGTAGTGATGGAACCTCTGCCTGATAGAATTCGCCAGAGGCATGTCCACAGAGATGTGAGACTCATAGGAGAGCCTGAGATGATCTTACTCTATGCGGACGATATACTGCTATATGTGCGCAACCCTGACGTTAACCTTGGACCAATTATGCGCAATGTCCTTCACTTCGGCACCCTGTCCGGCCTCAGGATCAAGTGTACCAAATCCGAACTGTTCCCTCTGACAGACAACACAATGGCCCCATGAGACCTGCTTGGTTTCATCTGATCCCCATCGGAGATCAAATATCTGGGTGTTGTCATCACATGCCAAAAGACCACGTTATACGAGCGGAATGATGGGATTTATATTGCAGCACTTTAGCAAAAACTAAGTATTTGGGCAAAGCTGCCAATCACAGTGGCTGGACGTGTCGCACACCTCAAGAAGGTGGTGCTTCCGCAGTTACTATATCGATTTCTTAACGTCCCTCTCTGGCCGGGAGCTGAGCTAGTTGAGAAACTTAAATCTGCGATCAACAACTTCCTATGGCATTGGGGTGCTGTCCGGCTGAAATGGGACACGCTGACTAGACCATACAATCGCAGAGGGTTGGCCGCCCCTCATTTTGAGAGGTACTGGATCGCTGCTCAAGCGTCTTATTGGTTTGATTCCGACAGCCCCCTCCCTCATGTTAGACTAGAACAGGCAGCTGGAACCTGAGATATACGTTCCCTGGTTGTTCTGCCACGGGTGCAGACTTTGGGCGACACTGGCCCGGTCGGGGTTACGATATTTGCATGGGACACAATCTGGAAGCAGTTGGGTGTCCCCAATCCGTTTCATGGCGGCCTTCCTTTATGGAACTTCTTACCGGGAACCCCCCTGATGGACAGAGTGACTATGCGCAGCTGGTCTGCAGCCGGTTTTGGCCTCCTTCGAGATATCTACGAGATGGGGTCTTTCATTGAATGACAAGACCTACCCAAATTCTTGAGAACGCGCCACTCCTGTTGGCTGCACTTTGCTGGCCTATGCCGAGTGATCAAGAACACGTGGAGGGAGTTTCCTTCACTGCCTCCTAACGACCCACTAACACTGGTCATGGAGGGCACCTTGGCCTGTGGGAGATTGTCTAAATCTGCTTCAAGACCGGGCATGCCAACCACTACTTAAGCTTTGTGATGCCTGGAGAAAGGAATTGGGTGTGGATATTACAGACGAGGTGTGGGATTCCATGTGCGCTCGTATCCATAAACTCTAGATTTAGTCTAATTCAATTTAAACTACTGACTATATTTCGCTACACCCCCACTAGACTGCACCACATGTCACAAGATCGTTCTCCTAGGTGCCCGAGATGCAGTACCGATAAGGCTGGATATATTCACATGCTTTGGGCCTGTCTGAGTATTGTTCCATTTTTGGAAGGGGTATGTCAGGCGGTGTCTGCTAAGCTGGACTGTAATATCGAACCATGCCCAATGATTTTTACAGGCTTGCCCAACCCTAACATTCCTGCTTGTTTCATGAGATTTCTATCCTTCGATGCAGCTATAAAAAGACTGTCTGGATTTTGTATGGTACTAGCGCTACGCTGCATACTATTGATGTGGCTGAGCCCTAGCACTCTTACTGTAAACCAATAGCTTCACGTTGTCACATGGGCCTCTGATATGGAGGGACGATGGATAACTGCACGACCAGCTGCCAGCAGACCAACAGACATTAGGCCCCCCCTTCCGTACCTACCTGCAATCATTAAACATTAACAATCCTGGTGATAGAGAGACCCCTGCATGTCCCAACCTATAACACTCCTCAGTATGGCCATCACTGGGCCCCCGTCTATCTCAGAAGCCATGTATACACTAAATGTTAGATGCTGGTCCCAATTAATGTATGATTATACTGCTGAAAAGCTGTTGCGTAATGCATTTATTATTCGCCTTGTCCTCGTAATGTCAAGCAAATTTAAATAAAGTTTATGAAAAATAAAACTCAAAACCACTCCAATGTGGCATCCACTGACAACTTTGTATACCACCACAGTTCAAGTATTTCTACCACTTCAGAATTATCAGCAGAATCTGACAAGACACTCTGACCTCTTGAGGTAGAAAAGGCACTTTTCCCGTTAATGACTTTCTAAAAGGGGCAGCCTCTTCCGTCTGTCTGACTGCTGCAAGGATAACCTGCCTCTGCCCACAAGACTTGCTTCCTTTCAGCTTCAGCAGTCTTTAGCATTGCAGGTTAACTTCTGCAAATTCTGTACAAGCACCCAGCTCCCCTTCCCCAGCTTTCTCACAACTCTTCTGCCCAGGATAATGACCAGAAGCTGCAGTGCCACTACGTCAGGTTCATGTAACAATGCCACACCTCTATCAGAGGCTATTGGAATGTTGACAACTTCACAGATTAGGTGGATGGGTTCAAAACACAGCTTGTTTCACTATGAAAACGGATCGCCTCTTGGCTTGAGTAATGCTTGTTCTCTTCTTCAATGTAGTAACTGCTTGAAATAAATAATGTCAATTCTGGATAATACAAGGTTCATTCTCCAAAGTGAATTCTTTAAGGTAGATTTTTAAACTTAAAGTATTGAATTAAATAGTGTTCCTGTGTAATATCAACGAGGCAACGTCTAGCTTCCTATGGGAAATACAATAGGTCACACGCAACCTTCCTTTGATGGAGTTTCACTTGTAACCGTTGCAACTCTTGTATACTGCTTTGATTAGGTTTTCAAACAGATTCAGAATGTGTTCCTTCTACACAATTAAGGACACAGGACCACTCCAGTACTTCTAAAGAGTTCAACAAGGTCTTATTTCTCACACGAGCACCACCGGCTTCAGAGTAAGTGTGTTACATTTCCATTGTTAAAAGTTAGTTTGGTAATAACCAACAACTTCTAATCGCTTTTAGTTATACGTGAGTCACTTCGGAGCAGTTACAGTTACCGGCAAGGCTTGTAAAGTGAATCTGAATGCTGTGCTTCACTCACTGGCTTCAGGGACATTGCGGTTGTGGGGGTGCTGCTCTTCCCCGACTTCCTCGACCTCGGCTACTACCTCAGGCTCACGTGGGACCCACACCCTTCTCCTGCACTGGTGTCTACGGTCTGGCCAGCTTAACTGGGAGTCTCTTTCACTCCCTAAACCCTCGGCTTGCCTTCTGCTTCAGGCCTTGGGTTGTTGCAAGATCACGTCCCTGCAATCACAGCTTCTTGGCTCATACGGGGAACACTTCACTCCAAGCAGGTCTCCCCTCTGCAAAAGAGGTTTTGAAAACAGATTCTCTCAGAACTTGCAGGTGAAATCTGCTGTATCCACGCAGGTGGAATCTGCTGTATCCATGTTCCGGAGTCCCTTCTGTGCTCCCACTTCCTCGTGAATTGCCAACCTTGTGCTTCATCTCTGCCACTAATCCTGCCAGCCTTCCAACTGCTGCTTCAGCTCCTTCTCCCTTTCCTTTCTTGCTGGGGCCTTTTATGCCTCACAGAGTGTGAGCAGTAGAGGTAGAGTAAGAGTAGTGGAGTTGGGTAGTATGAATGACGGAGGTATTAGTGGTTGGGAGTAGAGGTTTTGTTTGTTTGTTTTAATATTTGTATTGCAAACCGGACCCGAGGCTATCAGGGCGCAGAAGGGCAGTAAGGATATTTTCAGCTTGATTACATTGCTGTACAGTAATATACAAAAGATTATACAAAATAAAAGGACAACTATATACAGGATACAGGTAGAGTAGGGCACCATATCCGTGGGTGAGCATGGGCACCATATCGCTGGGAGTCCCTGAAGGATGAACAGGGGCTTGAGCAGGGCACCCTATCCCTGGGGTCTGTAACAGTGAGTGGTGCGCAGCGCACCTTATTTAGGAATAGTAGAGACAGAGAGAGCTAGTGGTAGTAGCAGAGTGGGAACCTGGGAACCGTATTAGTGTAATAGCAGGAAGAGGAACAGTGAGTGGGAGAGTAAGAGTAGATATTGATATAGAGTTGAAGAGGAGTTAGGATTAGAGGAATAGTAGGAAGCAGAGAAGTGGGGTGTGAGGAAGGAGGGAGAAGACAGAACAGAGATAGAGTAGTGGGATATATCAGTCGTAGTAAGAACAGGAATGGGAAAATAATTAATATCGAAGGGTGGAGGTGAAAAGGCAGAGTGTGAGATTGGAGGACAGTGACATGGTGGGAGGAGAACAGTAAATACAAAAAACAGTAAATACAAAAGTATAGTAAAGGGTCAGGAGTGAGAGGCTGTGAAAGGTGCGAGTGTGACGCTGGGTGAACAAAGGCATCATTCCCTATTTTCCCAGCAAATAACCAACGAAAAGAGAGGGAGAGTTGGAAGTTCCCTAGGGAGTAAGAAATCCAACGATTTAGGGAGAACACCATTAGTTGTAGTAAGAGGAGACACCTAGGGGTTACCGATCCATAGTTACTAACAGCCCGGTAGGACGTCTGCGGCTGGGAGGTGGATGCCAAAGCCGGCCAGAGAGAAAATGGACAGCCCTAGAGCCAACTATTCCCCAGTCCCTTAGACTGGAAACAGGAATCAAGAAACCGCTATTCTGACAATTTATTTTAATAAACACCCATGAATTTTATTCAAAGAGTCAGCGTGGTTATTTGTGGCAGGCCACGTCGTCAAAACATTGAAATGACAATAAGCCAGAAACTCTTTTGGCACAGTGGCAAGAATCTCCCTATCTGAGGGAAGATACTGCGTCTCATCCCACAGACTCTCCTCACTACCTTGGGCCCTGTACCCACCCAGGGGATCTTCCCGCAGTATGCCATCCCAGGGTTGGGATCAGGAAGTGTCTGCCTTCCCCATGCCACCTGGGAGGAGACTTTATGCAGGATTTCAGTGAGGGATATGCTGGATTCTTCACTCCATCTTTAGCTTTTACATGTGCATATACAAGTACAGTAGCTGCAGATTAAGGGCCCTCTAATCCAGGAGCAAAAAGTTGTGTTAAAACCACTCCCTCGCACCATGGTGGGCACAATTTAGATCATGTCCTTCGCCAGGTGTTTAGATCTCCAGCAAGAGCAGACACTGTGGGAGGGTTGTCTAAGGGACTTGAAGCAACATAAGACAGTAGCCATGGGAAAAGGCATGCAAGGCCCGGGTATCCGAGGTGCCTTTACTCCAGCCTGTGACTAACTAGGACGGTTCTCCAAGTACTGCACACCAGGTAAGAATGGACCTGTGGTAAGAGGGCTACGTGGAGGTGGCAGCACTGCCTCTGGTTGCACTGCTGAACCGATCTGGGAGAAAATATCTTTGGTTTCGTTAGCAGGAAAGCATCTGGCCTCTTCCCCTGTCGGACAAAAGAAAAGGACTGAAAACAACAGCCGGGGAAATATGCATAAGGCTGCTGTACAACCAAGCACATGGTTGCAGCCCTAAATCTCTCCAACAACTCATTTGCCGTGGAGCTAAAAAGATTGTTTGGTAAAATGCATGCTGAGGAGCTTAGTCTCAATGTCCGGTGCTAACCCAAACATTAGCAACCGTGCCTCCTGAACACCATCCTTGAACCATTTGAACGGGTTACACAATCTGCTGTATCCAAGCGGGATTAAGAGATCGGACAATATCAATTGGTGAAATTGCCTTAATCTCAGGCAAGTTTACAACCACCTTTGAAATGATCTCCGACAGACAAGTCTTTTTTTGGACAGAGCTCAAGCAGAGCCAGACTGCCGTAAGCGAAGGTCTTGCATCCTAGGGTGTCAAGAGTTTTATTTTCCCAGTCCAGCAGTAAAGAAGTAATGGTTGCAGACTTTGACCCCCTCACAATGGACCCTGGACCACCAGGCTCTTCAGGGTGGGGCGTGTGGGGGGAAGAAGTTTATATCAGAAAGAGCAGAGCAATGCTTTTCTGCAAAGCCCTTGTCTACAGATAGACCTTAGAAAAGCTTAAGCCAGACAGCTTGAAGGTGTTGAACAAGAGAAGCTTCTCCTTAGGAGTTTCACAAAACCGCACTTTATATCTCACACTTAACTACTCTTGACTGGGGCGATGAAGCCCAAGTTGGGTATTGTACATTTAACTTATCTCCTAGAGCGTCCAAACATATTGTTCTTGGGTATAGACCCCCTGGTCCATGCAAAACTTTTTGGGGCACTTTGGATTACTTTTCAATTAGCTAGGGGAGTAAGCACAAGGAACTCATGTTACTGGGTGACTGGAACATTTAGTTGGATGATTTTACTAAATCAGATTCCAAAGAACTGTGGGAGCTTGTCGGAAAATCATTGTCTTTACCCCCTGTGGACTCATTCTTCTCATCTAAAGGGGCACTGCCTGGATGTAGTTATTGCCAGAGGGGCTTATGTCTCTCTGAAGGAAAGCCAGCCAATTCACTGGTCTGACCATTTTGTGCAATTTCTGTTACTAACTCTGCCTAAGGGGGACAAGGCTGGCATGAAGGACAGACCTATTATTCATACCCGGAAGATCAAAGATTTGGATAAAATCACTGGCGAGGAAGTCAAGAGGGCCCTGGAGACTATCGATTTACAGCTTCGCAGTGATTTCTTTGCCATAGGAGCCGCGATCTTAGATGCTGTATGCATCAAGACGGCTTCTCTAAAGATCAAACACATCAGAATCTCCAACCCATGGTTTACGCCGAATTTGATTCCTCTACGTAAATCAGTCAGTAGGACGACCAACAATGGCATGGTAGACAAACATCAGAGAATGCAAACAGAGCTAAGAAAGCACTGAGGGAGTATAAACAGGCTATCTTTCAAGCCCAAAAATATTTTTTCGCCTAAAAGGCTGCAAATAATCTCCCTAGGGAGTTGTTCGCCATTGTCTCCAAATTTTGCAACCCCGATTGTAAATCTACATTGATTGAATCATCATACGTGCAAGACAACCTTTTCAATTATTTTTGTATGGATAAAATTGAAGGGATAAATAGGGCAGAATATTCTACCTATTTTTAATTTCCAGTGGGTCGCTGAAAAAGGCATACAGCAACTGCTGGATACACTGAAGCCTACAAATGACTATTTCCTGTCCCTGCTTATGTGGCTAGGCGTCTGTCAGTGGACCCGACCCCTTTTGTGACTAAATTTGGTAACAAGTCCTTATCACAGGGGATGGTCCCACTTAGCTTAAAACATGCAATAGTCACACCTCTATTAAAGAAACCTACGTTGGATTCGGATTCGGAGAGCCTCCAGATTTATCAGCAAATAGCCGGCCTTCCCTGGCCTGCAAGAATTCTGGAAAAAGTAGTTACTGGTCAGTTGCAGGACTTTGTATGATACGATGATATGATATGATAGGTTATTTAGAACGTGCTTAATACCCAGAGGTTTCTAAGCGTGGACCCGGGGATCGAACCTGTGGTGCGCCGCAACGTCTTGCTTCCAAGGCGAGCTCATTGCCCCTGAGCTATCCTCCTGAGACTGTACAGCATGAAATGTTACTGGATAAATTCCAGTCTGGCTTTAGACCCAGGTTTGGAACAGAAACAGCTCTTCTGGCCATACAAGATGACTTGCTAAGGGCTGCGGACCAGGTTGAGCTCTCCTTATTGGCGATGCTGGACTTGTCCTCGGCCTTTGGCATACTACCCTTTTCGGTCGATTGTAAGAGGTTGGAATGGTATCAGAGCATGCTATACATTGGTTTAGATCATTTCTGACGGTTCCTTATCAGTAAGTGGGGCTGGATGGCTTCCTGTCGGACTGATCTGTGGTGTGCCACAGGGGTCATCATTCTCACCCCTATTGTTTCATCTGTATGTCCGTCCTCTTTTGGAGATCTTGAGGCGCTATGGAATGAATGTTCATTCCTACACAGATGACACCAACATCTTCATCAGAGTTACTAATTTTGATGACGCATTCAGTCGATTGGCGCAGTGTTTGGATGAGGTGAATAGCTGGATGTCCAGCAATCACCTCTAATTGAATGCAGCTAAAACGGAGCTGATTTTATTTGGACCTAAACATCTTTTAATAGCTGCCAAGAAACAACCTATTCCAACATTAGGGACGGTTTTGAAATTCGTCTCCAAGGTCAAGAATTTAGGCTGCATCTGGCAGGATGACCTGGGCAGCGAAGGCCAAGTGGGAGCAAAGGTTCGGGCGGTGCACATTGTTCTAAGGCTTCTCAGACGTGTTCTACCCTACATCCCCAGGGATGATCATACTGTGGTGGTAGGCGCCCTAACCAATGCACACTTGGACTACTGTAACGGCCAGCTGCTTGGCATCCAGCTTAAACAAATGCAAAGACTGCAAAAAGTTCAGAATGCAGCAGTAAGAACTATCTTTGGCCTAGGCAGAGTTGCACATGTCTCGCCATCGCGGCGTGCATTACACTGGTTGGCAGTAGACGATCAGATTAGATTTAAGGTGGCTTGCCTTGTGTTCAAGTGCATCAATGGTCTTGCCCCAGGATATCTAAGAGAGCTGATTCAACTGTACCAGTCCTTAAGACATCTACGCTGTAATGACCTTCATCTTCTGGCCATTCCCCGCTCTGTATTTATCTCAAGGGGAAACAGAAGATTTGCTGTGTTTGGTCCAAAACTATGGCACGCTCTCCCATTGGAAATGAGGACTCTCCAATCATTGCCCCAATTTCGGAGGGCATTGAAGACTTTTCTATTCAGATAGGCTTGCTGGTGCGTTTCTCTTTTTTACTCTAGACTGCCTCAACCTTTTGGATTCAGATCATGCCTCGTATAAATGATTGTTAACTCTGTGCCTCTATACGGTTGATTCTGTTATGTGCGCGTTATAGGACCCTTGCATGCATACTGAACATTAGGCGGCAAACAATCAAAGTGTCTCCATTGTTTTGGCAACGGTCCTTTAAAAAGGACCCGTTGGGTGTTTGTGTGAAAAAGTCCCTAAGAAAAAGTAGTTGGCAAAAAGCCATTTTTCAAAATGTTGTCATTCAATACTAGCAATGCAAAGTGTGAAAATGTTGACAGTAATAAGGTTGCCAAAAAAGCTATTTTGATAAACAGAAAATTACAAGGCTGTAAACCGAACTATTACCCAAAACTCTAATAAAACCTCCTCAATTACCCTAACTAATTACAACCCAATTCTACCGTGAACCATTCCCCAACACTAACCGTTCAGCTCACTGAAGCATTTTATTTGCATGTCACTCAATAAAAAACACTATTTTCAATTTTTTAGTGTTTTTATTTAGTTAAACAGTGAACCTAACTCACACCTCACCACCAACTCAGCAAAAGTGCCATAGCCCTTGCCCTAACATAACCCTTGCTATTATCCAAACTTTAGCCTTACCCTAACTGCAATTCTAAGATTTACTGTTATCTGGTATGGGAGCTCAGAAGGTTAAGCGCTTGCTGCTGCGATCTGTGTGTGGTCTGTAGGTTGCAGGTTCGATTCCTGGCACGGTCGACTCACTTTTTCATCCTTCGAAGGTCAATAAATGAGTAGCAATTTTGCAGGGGAAATCATTCTTGTATATAAAATGTTGCACGTATTTGGATAAGAGTGCTGTATAAAAGTTATTATTCCCATAATGCATACTCTACCCTAGGTTTATCTTAACCTTTCCTACGCCAACCTTACTATGCCTCTCCAACCTCCATATCCCTTTAACACTTAACCAAAAACATTACTCTATTAGCCCTAGCTCTTACCATAACCACCTACACTAACCTCTACCAAGAGAATTAACCTACCCTAACCAAACCCCAAAATCATCAGCCTTCCCATAATCGCCCTGACCCCAATTCAAACCAAACATTTCAATCCAACCCCCATCGTTATTACCCTTACCCCTATCCTCCAACCTAACCACAAACCAGACAATCAAAAGCCCACTAAACCCTAGCATCACTGCATTTTTGGCTGCTTTCCAGATACATTTTCTGAATACTTTTTGCTTGGCAAATATTTCACTGCAGAGGAATTGATACCCACATTTAGGTTGGCAACATTTTCAGCGGCTACTTTTTGGGCTTTCCAGCGACTGAGACCTGCATAAACCTGAGTTTAGTCGAGTTATCTAGCCTTTTGTCATCACATGTGGAGGTGAAGATAGTCAAATCCCCACCCCGACCACATAACTCTTCAGGAAAGTCCTCAACAAGACCAACCGTCATGGATTACAAACCCAATCGGTTTGGGCCACCTTAAAAAATTTGACCCATTTATTAGATGACTTGGTATCTGGAATCAACAGACTTCACTGGTGCATAGAAGCGAAGGCTCTAAAGGCCGAGGAACCCTGCATTGGGGTCTGGAAGGCAGAGCACAGTAGCACCGTAATGGAGCGTTCCCTATAACAGGAACCTTAACTGAGACCTTAAGAGTGCGGTTTTCTGGCTGAAGGGGATTCTGCCAGCCTTAGAAGAGGCAGTGGGCCCTGCCTCGGACACCAGGGCCTAGGTGGCCAGCGCTTTGGTGAACATGCCATAATCTTTGCACCTAAATTCCCCCTTTTCTCAGCAGTAGAGGAGTTGGTGGGTAAAGGGGACAGCACCAAGGTAGATGGCGATTGCTCTGTCAGAGTCTCTGGAGCACGAGTGACTGGCGTTTCTTCGAGGATGACAAGTGGTGAGACTCCTTAGGTTCTTGAAGTTCTGCAATCAGGGATTTCCTGTAAGCTGGATCTTTAGAAGGAATTCACCTACTCTTATGAAGGTCAGAAAATACTTTAGAAGCACGTTCCCATGAGGCCTTGACATTGCATGCAGTGATTTGTGCCAACAACTGACACAAAGTTGCAACGTGCCCCCCATCACCTCTCCCGTTGGCGCAAAAAGGATTCAGAAGCCAGACTGACACTGGTGGATACATTTCTAAGATAAGGAATCTGTGGAAGAAGGAATCAATTCAAATAAGCTCTTTGGCTCCTTTTAGGAGTCGCCCTGGAACCTCCTGGACAAATAGGTGGTTGTAAGGAGGGAAGAGGATGTGATGGTGGGTAAACTGAAAGAGGACACTCATGGAAAAAAGTCCATATACAGACAAAACCATCTTCAGGATCCACTGTTGAGGTAACCTGCTCCCATGGAGGCAGGAACTGCGGAGTACTGCACATACAGACGACTGATGTTGGAACTCCACCCAACTAAAAAGCTTTAGAAGTGGACAGCCCTAAAGACACAGGGATCCTGGTCGAGGAACTGCCAAAGCCAGATCCTCTGCCACTGCCAACACAAAAGCAATATCGGTGATATAGTACCGAGGGCCTCAATCTTCATCTTCAGGCATATGCTAGACAGCCCAATGTCACAATACCAATGGTCACGTCCTAACATTCCACTGGATGCACCCAAGCAGGAGCTAGAGGCTGGGAAGCATTTGTGAATGCATGCTAGAAAAAGTGGAGCAGACCCAATCTTAATTGGAAACACAGAAACCCCAAGAACAGGATCATGTGCATTTCGCCAACATTAGCCAGGAATCCTAGCAATCTTTCAAGATTTTGTAGTGACTAGGTTTTCTGCATAACCTACCTATATAAAGTGTCACAGAGAACCAGCAAGTGCTCTTCATTCCAGACTTTAACCCAAGCAGACTCAGGAGGAACACCATCCCAAAGAAGAAATCCAGCAACCTAACCAATAACCACTGTTACTTTTGCACTTCTATATGCATCGTATCCAACACATTTGTTTTGCAGGAGATCAAAATCAGTGCACATACAAATTAAGAGATTAAAGCCTTCACATTTACAATAAAACAAAAGAAACCTGTGCATATATGGTTTCCTAACTTGCAGATTTTATGTATAAAACCCTAACATTTTCAGTAAAGCAAGCAGCGCCTAAGCATTTTGTGATTTTGGGAAACTGCAGCAATTGTGCACTTCAAGAACCATATGAATAAAGAGAAAAGCACGTTTTGGGACAGTTTGAACCCTGGGGCTTAAAGAATGCATTCATTAGAAGCCTGTACCTCGTTGGGGGCGGTATATTTGCAAGATAAAGCAATTTGAATAAAGCTCTGCAAAGCCTAAAACTGCATCAGACGTATTAGTTGGGTGAATTGACGACAGCAGTAGCATCGGTTCACCCCAGGAACTATCAACAGGTAGTTCTTCCAACAGAGAAAGTTACTCTCACAAAGTCAATATTGTATATAATCTGAAAGTTGCAAAAGGGAGGTGGAGAGATTAGTCACAGTATAAGATTAGGAGTCTGAGTAACTGTCTCAGCTTGCTTTTTTGCCCTGGTTCATGCACAAGAGCCTGCCTTTACGTCCTTTATGCCATTATTATCTTCAATGGTCTTGTGCCGTTGTATTTGGGGCGAAGCATGACCGGCACAGTGAACTGTTGGGCACCTGCTTCACTCAACGCAAGAAAACTGAGAAGGGCTGGCTTCTCCCAGGCACTCTCATACCACACCATATAAGGTGTGGGAGTACCCAGCTGCAGTGAGCAAGGAGGACATCTTGCCCATGGGACTGAGCTCCCATCAAGGAAATACAGCCCAGGGGCTGTATCCAATCTACTGGCCTCAACTGTCAAGCCAAGCGCTCCGCATCCGGGTTTGAGTCATAAGTGCATAAGGATAGTTTCTGTATTTATGCCACAACCAGGATTGACTAAAGTGTGGACTGGGTAAACACAGGATGGGAAGTTCCTGGAGCAGTGTTTGACACACATACAAAAAGAAACTGTGATCCACCAGAGCACCTGGAGACCATGAAAACAGCAAATGTTTGAAGTATAAATTACAGTAACATGACATATATAACAGCTATGCCATATCCATTGCCAGTGGCATCTATAACAGTACCGGTCATGCAGTTGCACCTATGTTGCTGGTTATTTAATTAGTTCCAGATCCATACAGTTCTTAGACACATTTAAAAGGGGAAAAAAGACATGCAGACCTGGTGTATATATTAAAACAGCAAATGTTCTTTCTGATTAACGTTTCTCACACGGATTCCACATCTATGATATCCATTTCCCAGCGCTAGCTGCTCTTCGGAAACATTTCTGCCCCTACATGCCGGACATGATGTCAGGGCCAGTATAAGTAGAGGCGTTGTGCCCCATGACCTCAGTTCCACCCTTTGTCGCTAGCAGTCTGACGCTAAGACACCGCTGTACTAAGTCGTATTAGCTACCTCAAGAGGGGCAGATATGGGGGAGAGGGGGTGCGCTGTGACGCGCCAAACAAGATGGCCGCCTAGTCCCAGAGCTCTGTGACTAACAAGCTCCTTAAATCTAAATCCTGCGGATAGACAGTGCTGCTGCAGACGCCGGAGACCAGGGAGGGTGTCTGAGCCCCCCCTGCCAAGTCCGGAACAAGTTTGGGAAAAAACTGCCTGCCCGCTGAGGAGAGATATCGCCGCCATTAGCAAGCCCGGCTGCGGAGGACACCAGAGATCCAAGTTGCCACAATAAGCGCTCTGCCCGGAGTGAAACCCCTAGTGGAGCCGTCCCCTTTGCTGCGTGACTCCTGCACCCCTCCCGCCAGCCACGGGCACAGACACCAGCAATCCCTGCACTCGCCCGGGCGCCAGGTGGAAGTGGGCACATAAATCTATACAACCCGGAACTCGAGCTCGGACAGTCCCGCTCCCTGGCGCTCTTCTGTGCAGCACCTCCGGTCCCTGCTGCGGAACTCAGCCACAGACACCTGCAGCCCGCTGCTGGGTAAGAGCGGGACCACGGGGCTGCGCGGCCTGGCACCCGAGCCTGGGGCGGCCCGCTCCCCGGCGCTCCTCTGTGCAGCACCTACAGACCTCCCTGCGGACCCCGGCCACAGACACCCGCTGCCTGCTCCTTCATCCTGGGCCGTCCCACTCCCCGGCATTGGAGAAACCCTGGTGTGGGGCCACCTCCTTCCTGCGCAACACCTCTGCACCTTTCCGCTAACCCCTGGTAAACACACCAGTAGCCTACGTCCTCATCCTGGTGCCGGGTAGGAGCGGGCCCACGGATCTGCGCAGCCCAGAACCATCCCCCGGGTTGGCCCGCTCCCCGGCACCAGAAAGGACATCAGATTGACAGAGGGAACAACTAGCAGAAAATAACAAGGTACGTGTACGTTGGCATTCATACGGGGCTCCTCGTGATCAACCCTACATCCCACACGGCCTCATAGCTGTCCATGCCCGATCAGGTATACGAAAGAAGAACTGACCTATCCAAACAGGTTTTTGCACACACTACTTATTTACGTGTGATTGCTTCATTACAAATGAAACTCTTAACTAATTGGCCTCCAGAGGCAAAGAACGTAGAACCCAAGTGCTCTGGACATACCACTGATTCTATACCTCCGGCTATCCCATAAAAACAGTGTCACTAGTCTGGAGCAGGAAAACAAAGATTATGCTAGACTACAGTTGTGACTTTGGAGCCATTTTTAATTTGGAAAGTTTTTTTGAAGCAGAGGAAACATTTTTCTCAAAGAAAGGTACTGCACAGGTTATACCTTAAAAGGGTCACCAACAAATGGTGTACATAGCAAGTGCGGCCATCAGCTGGAGGTAAGTGATGGGCTTCACCTTACTTCCACTACACCTGGTGACAATGTCCTGCAACCCAGGTCTTTAACATTGTTTATTTCCCCCTAGGCACTCCGTCATTGCTTTATCTTCTTTGTGTCTCCTCCATAGGTCCTCCTCCACCTGACACACTGGGTCCAATTTTCTCCCCCCTTTTTTGGACCCCACCGTGGGGATCCGATTAATGCTGCACGAGTTCCCCCCAGCGCCTTCACATGCCATGGGCGGGTCCTCAGTGTTTTTCATTGATGACAGGAGTACTCCTTCTCAAGGTGGGTCAGGCCAGCTTTCCTGCCATGCATTGGCAATTTTAACCAGCTTTATATCTTTGATTTTATGAACCCCTCTCGCCAGTTTTGTTCCCCTTGTCCTGTCCTGTTCCGTTGAGCTATGGATCGATCCCTTGGAGGCTTGGTGTAGACTTGATTTGTTTCAATCAACCCACGCCTCCCTTAGCCTCACCGTTTGCTCTCTGCTTTCTTGTAGAGCGACATCCGTAGGTCCAGGTGAAGGTAGCCTTCACTGCCCGCCGAAACGTCTTTTGGTCACGCAATTTGATTGTGGCCCGCCTCTAAACCAGCAGGAATACACCTACCGACGTTGACCTAGGATTGGTCTCTATACACCCACAGCACCCACCAATTGATCTTCTGAGTCACCAGGAAGACGGTCCTTTCATCTTTGGAACTGGGTTCAGATTAGAAACAGCCTGGCCTTGGACCACAAGACTTCATACTTGTTCTACAAACCAGTTCACAAGCAACCAGACTCCTGTGTGTGGCAAATTCATTTGCCCTTCTATATCACACACAACCTAGGCAGAATAAGTCTGCCCCACGTTGTAGGTTCTCAGAACCAATGTTGCATTCTTAGTTGTGTGGGTATTCTATTTCATTCTGTATGCTTGGGATAAGTTGCACATCCAGTAATACAAGTTTAAAATGGATTTCGTTTGAAACTGTTTTTTCTTTGTAATGTTTTTGTATGTATACCATTGTTTGGTGAAAAGTTTTTTTTATACCATTTGTTGGTGACCCTTTTAAGGTATAACCTGTGCAGTACCTTTCTTTGAGAAAAATGTTTCCTCTGCTTCAAAAAAAACTTTCCAAATTAAAAATGGCTACAAAGTAACAACTGTAGTCTAGCATAAACTTTGTTTTCCTGCTCCAGACTAGCAACACTGTTTTCTATGGGATAGCCGGAGATATAGAATCAGTGGTATGTCCAGAGCACTTGGGTTCTACATTCTTTGGCTTTGGAGGCCAATCAGTTACGAGCCTCATTTGTAATAAAGCAATCACACGTAAATAAGTAGTGTGTGCAATAACCTGTTTGGATAGGTCAGCTCTTCTTTCGTATACCAGTGTTTTGATCCCTTCTTTTAACCTTCCCAGTACATACGACCTTCCCTTTTGTTTACCACCCCATGCCCACCCAGGAACTGCCTCTCATCAGTTGAATTCACCATCACATCCCCCTACTAGACCCTGGATAGACATTCTTCCATATTCCAACTGACCCACACAGAACTGACAGTATACCCACCCAGCATTGGACACAAGACGGAGGAGAGAGAACAACTCTACCAGCAAGGCACAATACATACTCCTCGCCCCTCACCACCTAGCTACACACCGGCTGAACCAGTGAGACGCGCCATATCCCCCACCACAACCTGGTACACGGTGCACTGACCAGACACCTCGCAGAAATATATTCTGCCCTGCCACCCCCTGCAAACATGGCCGGGGTGCCAAAAATAAAGACAAAAAAAGGGGCCCCATGGATGCCTTTGCCAACTCCTCCAGCCAAGAACATGACACTGAACCCGCAGAATCCTCCAAAACACCTATCCCTGACCCCCCTCCCCACACAAGAAATGGCCCCATATATGGCCGCCATGGAGAGAGGGTTTGCGGCAATCAGTACCAAGCTGGACGACATAGGGGGAAAATATCCAGGCCGATAAAAAGAAAGAACTCCAGGGTCACAGAGGCAGACAGTAGGGTTTCTACGCTGGAAGACACAACTACCATACAGGGGCAAAACCATGGATAAAATCAAAAAAGACATTAAGGCACTACAGAACAAGTGTGAAGACTTAGAATCCCGCTCGAGACGTAATAACATGAGGGTGGTCGGGGTGGCGGAGCGCAAACCTAATATCCCAATGGAACAATTCCTCGAAGATATGCTCCACTCCCTATTTCCAGACGCACAGTTCTCCAAACAGTTCCTGATCGAGAGAGCGCTTACCCCCCCACTCCAAACCGCGGGCACCACCACAAACAATAATAGCAAGGCTGCTCAATTACCGAGATCGAAATCTGGTGCTCCGACTGGCACACGAGCAAGGCCCCCTCTCCTTTGAATCCAACCAAATTCACATATACCCAGATTTCTTTGACCCAGTGAAAAGAGCATTGAGACCGTAAAACAATACATGCCATGATGTTGCCAGCAAGGCTTAGCATCCAACATGCAGGCAAGACACGATTCTTCGACTCACCAGATGAAGCTATGACATATATAGAAAGCCACATCCCAGAGATACCCACAGGGACCTGATCAACGCACTCCCATCTACCGGACCTGACAAGAAACCAGTTCCACCACCTTGGGCAGCAGACAAGGAAGCACTGCGCCGATCCACATGAACACTAAACTACAGTCCTGGAGAGGAGGCTGGGCCACGCTGCCCCCTCTCTCCCCTTAGTTCTACTGCAAAGTTGCAAATGGTTTTTTGGGATACACCGCCCATTTGGGTGGATGGTGAGGGTGGGGGTGGGGGGACAAACTGGCCTGTTGCCTGGCCATAACAGGGTGCGGTAGTTATATAAAACCACATCACCGAAAAGTTGGTTTGGTTAAAGAGAGTTGGAATAAAGACACAAAAAACCTGGCATTGTCACAAGAGGAAAAGACCTTCGTAACACAGCAGCATTAATGCATACACTGCAGAAGTGTAATAAATGGCATCTAAACAAATAACCAGAAGCACTAGACTTCTATCCTGGAACGTTAGGGGACTCCTGAATCCAATCAAGACCAGGAAAGTGATAGCATACACCAAAAGACACAGAATAGACAACCTACTATTACAAGAGACAAATACCATGGGAAAAATGTCTAATTCACTCGGTCGTTCTTGGGGGCCGCAGGTATTTACGACTAATTACTAGTCACAATCACGAGGGGTCCTTACCCTAATTCACCGCAGACTGGAACTCCGAGTTCATAACACCAAGATAGACGCAAATGGAAGATGCGTAATACCTTGGGGCACACTTCAAGGCCAGGAACTAATACTCAAACATATATGGCCACAAGACTGACACACCGGAATTCTATCAACAGATTGTAAATCTAATATCCCCCGCAGAAGAAACAATAATAATATGGGGAGGAGACTTCAATACCATTCTTGATCCCGCCCTCGACAGGACATCCACAGGCCAGCGGGCAAACACTAAAGCAGCACTTATCATAAAACAGGCCATGACCACCGTACCACTGGCGGACGCCTGGAGGGAAATGCATTCTGCCACCAGAGACTACACATTCCATTCATACATCCATGGGTCGAGTTCCAGGATCGACTACTGGCTCTGCTCCACGCGCTGCACTGCGGACCTAAAGGAATGTACTATACTACCCAAGACACACACAGACCACTCTCCAGTGGTCCCCGAAATCCAGATCGGGACACCCAATCCTGAGCAGCGCTTATGGAGAATGCCACCAAATCTCCTACGAGACACCTTATTACACGAACCACTCTGTATAGAAGTGCAGGACTTCTTCGACCGCAACAAAGACTCAGTGGAATCAAATCACACAATCTGGGAAACATTTAAGGTATGGCTTAGAGGTAATCTTATCTCCAAAGTGCATGGCACACTGAAAGACTTACGTGCCCAACTGGCCCTAACCGAAACCCAAACCAAAGAAGCAGAGACAGCATACACTAGAACACCTAAACCTGCAACATTATCCACTTGGAACGAAGCGCTAAATAAGTTCAAGACATTGGCAGAACAGGAGGTGTGGTATACATCTCAACTGTTAGGGAGAATTCTCTCTTTAGGCTGAATTTCCTAACCTAGTGAGTCCCCCAGCAGCTTTGCTGGATTTCTGGAGTTTGTTTTTTCCTCCTGCCAAGATTGAGACTCTTTCTCCCACTCTTGGACATGATTTATGGTATTCCTTTGACTGGTAATGTGTTTTATGGGCTATGGGCTCCTTTACTCCATAGGGTCTCATGTGTTTTTCCTATGTGTGTTACACAGCACCCTCCGTGCAGTAACACAGGGGTGTCATAGTGACACCCCACCATAGACTCCATACCCTGGGACTGACTACTGTCTCCCAGGGCATGTAAAGTCGCCATTGGCTTTACTAGTCCCAAATTATTAACAGAAAGCAGTACAAACCATCATATTGTGGACGTACTGGTCGGGGCAATTCGATTGCCCAGGGGTCTGTTAGTCGAGGGGGCACGTCTCCGTCCCCCTGATCGAGTTTTGGCTGGTGGCAGTGGAAACTACTTTTTATATTCGACCGCGAATATTTCCCTATGGGATTTTCCCATTGTTTGAGGCTACCAACTTTAATTATTTAATTCTCATAGCCTCGAACATACTGCCGGTTTATTTAATGAATATTAATTCGCCGGTTGGTATTTTTTGCCAAGACTCGATTCTAAAAGGGCGTTTGTGTTCTCTTCTGTGACTCCAACCCAAGTCGAGCCCTTTGTTCCACTTTTTGGCGGGCTTCTCCACTCTGTCTGGGTACCACAGGGGGTGTGGGAGGGGGTTTAGGCACCCTGGACTGAGTTACCTTGGTAACTCAAGTCGCACTCTTGTGTGATTGGCCCAAGTGGTGAGCCGGCCGGCTCACCACTTAGCATGTTTGAGTGACAGCTAGGCTAAGTGAATGGGGGTTTTTCTGCATAAAAGCAGGGCTTTGGAGACTGGAACATCAGAAGTCGCCACAGGACCGGAGAATCCGACGAGGGAGAAGCTGAGCCGACCTACCACGACGACACCACCGGTGGAGCCCTGCAGAAGCGACTCACCACTTCCCGACGACAGAGAAGATCTCCCGGCTGGAGAGGCTTCTTCCCCTGACTGGTGGGCACAACCAGTTTACCTTTCTTTCTTCGCACCCCAGCCCGGTTTGTGGTCGAACTGCCCGTGCCAAGCACCCCGGCAGCCGGATAGCCACTCACCACTGAACCGCGAATCAACGGACCACTCCTTGTACCTGAGAAATTCCGCGTCTGGTTTCTTCCCTGGCAGTGCAACGGACTCCTGTCTTCCTCCACGACAAGATCCTCTCTTCCCCCGGACGAAGCACCGACTTGCATCCTCTGCCAGGAACAACTGCCCCCGCTGGAGCGTTCTCACCACTTTAAGGTACTGTGTCCGCCAGGCCTCCCTTTCTAAAGATTGCAACAAGGTAATAATAACTCCTTAACCTTCTGGACTGGACTGGCCGCCTTGACCCTCTAACTGGTCCCTTTCTTTGATCCAACTCCTTTTTGAACCATTACAAGACTTTTGTGCACTGCAACCGTGTGACCTTGGACACATTTCGTTTCGATCCTCTTAAAGCGGATCCGGCCTACTGACTCTGAATTCACGGTTTTACTTTGCCTTCCCCTCTTGTTCTGTTCTTGTAAAAGTGTCGGGATCGGTTTCAAGTTGTTCTCTGCTTTTCTCTCCCTTTTTAAAAAACAAATTATTAGAGTGCCATCTACGTTAAGCGCTCAACGCTGTCTGAAAATAAGTGGGGCTTTACTTAAGACTGGTCTAATATTCTTTTAAGGGAGTGTATATCTTTTAGTGACCGTGTTTTTGAATTGCTTACTATTAGTGCCTGTGTATTTTTCTAGATGTGGTTTTAAATAAATAATTATATCTGTTTTACACCAAGCCCTGGTCAGTGTTTACTTGTTCTATTGTGTTCTCTTGACCTATTGTGAATACTCTGTATACTGCCTAACTCTTCTTGAGGGATGTCTGACTGCTCAGCCACAGCTACCAAGTGCAATCTGTGTGGTACAGACTGCTACCAAATGGGTTTACTGCCAAACACCTGTAGTCCTAAATCTTTTGCAGTGGTCCCAGAGGGAACTGCACAGGTTTCTGCCTAACACCAACCAATCAAAGCCAGGAAATATGGCGAAGGCAATAAGTCTGGCAAGATGCTGTCAAACCTTATGAAGACCGAACAGGGGCACAGACAAATCATCAGCATAAATGATGACCAAGGCTTGGCCCAAGTGGACCACTCAGAAATTAACGAGGTGTTCCGAGAATTCTACAGTAGGCTGTACACAAATTCGGACCAAGTACCAACAGCAGAACTACAAGAATATCTGGACTCCTTCCCACTCCCCAAAGTCACTCCAGAAGAAAGTGCTAACATTTATTTGCCCCTCACCCTAGAAGAAATAAAACAAGAAATCAAAGACCTCAAGGCGGGCAGGGCACTAGGGTCAGATGGCCTACCAACGGACCCATACAAAATCTACATAGACGAACTTGCCTCACGGCTGTTGGAGGTATGGGATGAAGCACTGGAAATCGGAACACTCCCACCGTCAATGAGATAAGCCATCATCACGGTGCTGCTGAAACCGCATAAGCCCGCACATTCCCCATCCTTGTACAGACCGTTGTCCCTCATCAACGTGGACACCAACATTTTTGCTAAGGCCATAACCAACAGATTGAACTCCTACATGACCAAATTTGTGCACCCTGACCAGACAGGTTTTATACCAGGCCGTTCCACCGCCCTGAACCTTAGACGCTTCTTCGCCATCACATCGCAACTGGACCATCGGGTACATGCGGTGGCAGTTTCATTAGACGCGGGAAAAGCATTCAACTCCATCTTCTGGAAATTCATGTACGGATTATGGGGAAAATGGGGTTGGGACCACGATTTCTCCAAATTCTAATACTACTGTACCAGAACCCCACGGCCAGAGTACGCACCCCTGTCAGCCGTTATCAATCTGCGCAGAGGCAGACAAGGCTGCCCACTCTCCCCGTTAATATTCACACCAACAATAGAGGGAATGGCAGCATGTCTACGACACAACCATACCTGGAGGGGGACCTGTATAATGGGAATCCCTCAATTTATCTCTCTACGCAGATGATGACATGCATTACTTACCGTAAAAGCATTTCTGAAGATTGTATCTGCTTAGAGTCACATGCTGTGCATATGGTCCGACATCCAGAGGTAACCGCGGAGTATTGCATCTTGTCTTGCGGGGCCCGAAAGGGGACGTCGGCATAGGTGTGTCTGAAACACTATACCTATCGTGACATGTGTAGTACCCAAAATCCCTCACGCGCCAAGGTCCCTCCGATTGTATTTTTTCTGCCATGAGGGAACCCAAGGCTATAGTGAGTGAGCACATGAAGAGAGAAAGTAGTAAGAAGTCTATGTTCCTTCCACCCCGAGCGGGGAGGCAGGGAGGGTGCATGTGAATCTAAGCACATACAATCGTCAGAAATGCTTTTACGGTAAGTAATGCATGTCTTCTGATGCTTGTTAATCTGCTTAGAATCACATGTTGTGCATAGACTAGCGAGCAGAACCCGGAGTTGGAGGTAGGTTGTGAGAAGGAACAGTAGAAAAAAGATGTCTTAGTACTGCTTGTCCCACCTGAGAATCAGACCTAGAATGAGTGTCTAGGCAATAGTGTTTTGTAAAGGTGTGTACAGAACTCCAGGTTGCCGCTTTGCAAATGGACTCTAGGGGAACATTTGCAATGAATGCTATGGATGCCCCAGTGCCTCGAGTAGAATGTGCTCTAGGCTTGAAGGGCAGTTCTCTCTTTGCAAGAGTGCAACATAGTGTGATGCATTTGACAATCCACCTTGATATTGCTGATTTAGAGACAGGGTCCCCTTCTCTACCAGCTGCCACTGAAACAAAGAATTGTTTCGTTTTCCTCAGTGGTTTAGTTCTATCCATGTAGAACATGACTGCCCTGCGCACATCTAGTGTGTGAAGGCTTCGTTCGGCCATGTTAGTAGGTCTCGGGAAGAACGTGGGTAGTTCGATTGACTGGTTCACATGGAACTTCGAAATAAATTTCGGCGCACATCTGGGATGAGTGCGCAGAACAACTTTATCTTTGTGGACTGTAACAAAGGGGTCCAAGACCGAGAGGGCCTGTAGTTCGCTAACTCTTCTGATAGAAGTGATAGCTACTAGAAAGGCTGTCTTGTAAGTCAGGTCTTTCAGACTAGCTTTATGCATAGGCTCAAAAGGGGGTCACATGAGCCTAGTTAAAACCACATTTAGATCCCACCCAGGGGCTGGGTGAGTGATGGGGGGATAAATTCTTTTAACCCCTTCCATAAAGGCTTTAATCACAGGTATTTTCCACCACGACACCTTCTGCTGTGACGTGGTGTAGGCTGACAACGCCGCAAGGTGAACCCTTAAGGAATTGAAGACTAACCCAGAGTCCAACAGATGGGTTAGATATAACGCAATCGGTGGGATTGACGCCCTTGGAACTGCACCAAATGCCAAAACGTTTCCATTTGCTGGCATAGCAATAACGTGTTAGGCTTTCTTGCCTCCCTCAGTATATCCATGCATCGTTGAGGGAGTTGCAGATGTCCAAACTCTATGACTTCAGGAGACAGGCTGCTAAGTTCAGAGTTTGTGGGCATGGGTGCAGAGTCTCCCCCCCTGTCCTGAGACAACATGTTGTACGGGCAGGGCAGCTTGACTGGTGGGGAGAGGGACATTTCCATCAGGTGCGCGAACCAGGGTTGGCGGGCCCACATGGGAGCCACCAGAATCATGGTGACTGGTTCCTTTTGCATATTGTGCACTATCTTGTTCAGAAGGGGAGTCGGGGGGGGGGGGGGGGGAAAGCGTAAACAAATTGGCCAAGTTATCCAGAGACTGTTCCCCTTGGATCGGTTCGGGGGGTACCTGGAGGTGTAATCTGGGCATTGGGCGTTCTCCTGAGTAGTGAACAGGTCGATCTCTGGAAACCCCCATTCTGCGAAGATGTTGGATAAAATGTCTTCGTGCAAACGGCATTCGTATTCATCTGGCAGAGGAAAATCTCTGCTGAGTACGTCTGCCAGAAGATTGAGTTCCTCTGGAACATGTTGGGATATCAGAAACATTTTGTGTTTGAGAGCCCATATCCAGATGTTTTGGGACAGCTTGGATAGCCCTGGAGAGTGAGTGCCCACCTGCTTGTTCAGATAATACATTGCTGTTGTGCTGTCGGTTAGGACCAGCACTGTCTTCCCTTGCAGTTGCTCCTGAAAAGCTTTCAATGCTTTGAACACTGCTAGTAGCTCCAGTAGGTTTATATGGTTGGACGCTACCTGAGGGGACCACACTCCGTGCGCTGTCTGTTGAAGCAGGTGAGCCCCCCACCCTGTGAGAGCTGCTTCTGTCGTGAGAGTGGCTTACACTGCAGGGGTGGTGAAGGTTTTCCCCTTCAAGAGGTTCTCCCTCGACCACCAATGCAGAGAGAGAACTAGGGCTGGCGAGACAACCAACAGATCTTCCCATTGTCCGCTGGCCTGACACCACTGGCTGTTGAGCCACTCCTGCATGGGACGCATGCGCAGCCGCGCGTGTGGCACCAAGTATATGCATGACGCCATCATCCCTAGCAAACGCATAGCTTTGCGTACCGTCACCTCCCGACTGCCTACATACTGAGGAACTTGAGAGCGCATGTTCTGAACCCTCTCGCTGGAAGGGAAGACTAGACCGCCTTCTGTGCGAATAAGAGCCCCCAGGAACTGTTTTACTTGGCTGGGGAGTAAGCTGGATTTCATTTCATTGATAGAAAATCCCAGGCTGAACAGTAGGTCTACTGTCTTTTGGGTGTTCGAAAAACAAACGTCGAACGAGTCCCCCGTGATGAGCCAATCGTCGAGGTAAGGGTAAACTGGAACTGAAAGTCTGCGCAGGTGTGCTGCTGCCACTGCCAGGACCTTGGTAAACACCCGTGGCGCTGAGGCTATGCCGAAGGGGAGTACCTTGAACTGGTAATGTTTGTCCTGAATCACAAACCTTAGGAATTTTCTGTGCGCTGGCAGCATTGAAATATGAAAGTATGCATCTTTCATATCCAATGTTGTCATGAAGTCCCCTTGTTTTAGCAATGGGATCACCTCTTGAAGTGTTACCATGCGAAACTTCTGGGGCTTTATGAACTTGTTCGCTGGGCGCAGGTCTAGAACAGGACGCATAGTGAGATCCTTTTTGGGTACAAGGAAGTATATTGAATAAATACCCTTGTTTACCTGAAGAATCGGGACGGCTTCTATGGCGTCCTTTCCCAGCAGCGCCTCCACCTCTTGGACCAGGATCTGCAGATGTTCCGGTGAAAGGCGTCAATGTTTCGGCGGTCTGAACTGTGGGGGTCGGGCGAATTCCACGCAGTAACCGTGGGCGACTGTCTTTAATACCCACTGGTCTGAAGTTATCCCCTCCCATGCCTTGAGGAAAGATGTTAATCTCCCCCCGTCCGGGGTGACATGGGAGGGGACCTGAACTTGGTCATTTCTGACCCGAGGTTGACGCACCTCTGCCTCTATTCTTTCCGCGCTTCTGACCCCTCTGGGGGTAGTAAGTGGGGCTTGCAGCCGGATGACTTGAGTTGAAGTTGCCCGTGCCGAAATTATTTTGAGCTGCGTGGACTTGTATCGAAAGGACCGCCGAGAATTGCTGCCCCTCTGTGAAGAGGGTTTTTGGGAAATCTGGTGCAGCGACTTAAGTCTCATGCTTCTTCTTGGCTGTCTCCAACGCATCGTCTACCACCTTCCCGAAGAGGTTGGCCTCTTCTATGGGTTTGTTGATGATGGATCCCTGGGTCTCAGGCCTGAAACCCGACGTGCGCAGCCACGCGTGTCTCTTTAGGAGAGTACCCTGTGCGAGAGACCTGCCTGCTGTCTCTGCGGAGTCCAGGGTATTCTTTACAACATTTTGATTGGCAAGTTTGCCCTCCGAGACAATGGCGAGAAGCTTGGCTCTGGTTGGTTCCGGAACCTCCTGAAGGCATTCCTGGAGTAGGTTCAATTTGGCGTCGGCGTAGCTTGCCAGTAACGTCGTGTTATTGGCAATCCGGACGGTATAAGCAGCCGCCGACATGACCCGTTTGCCTAAGGCATACAACCTTTTGGACTCCTTGTCTGGGGGCGACTCTCCCATGGCAAGGGGAACTCCTGCTCTTTTGCGAGTGTTGGTCACCACCAGCGAGTCTGGGATTGCATGCCCTTTGATGTAAAGCGGGTCGGTGGGGGAGGGCCGGAAGAGTTTTTTGACCCTTGGGTTCACGGCCCTCGTTTGAGCGGGTGTGAGTAAAGAAGAGGCCAGCCATCTCTTTACAGAGCTCAAGAGAGGGATAGACTGGCTAGCCGGAGGCTTGTCATTAATTATGTTTTCCGCGAAATCCTGTTCAGGCAAAGCCTCAAGTGTGGCAATTTTAAAGAATTCTGCTGCTTTTTTCAATGTGTTGTTCAAAGCCATTAGATCATCCACCGGGGGAGCCTGCCGAACCAGTGTGGATAGGGGAGAGTCGAAGCAAACGATATCAGAATTGTGATCATCCTGCTGGGTGTCCTCCCAGTTGTCCGTTGCGCCTTGATCTTCCCCATAATTGTCCAGAAAAGAAGTCTCCTCTTCTTCTGTATCGATGTCTCTATACATGTCCTTCTGGACATCTTCTTGACAATCAACATAGTGTTGAACATCTAGGTGTTGGGCAACTTGTGTATTAGGGTTAGGGTCTACCCGAGCTTTTTTCGGCAGAGGTTCATCAGAAGCCCCGAAAACCTGCTGAAGCCGATCCATATACCCCTCAAATTGCTCCGTGGTCCACTTGGATGACCCAAATGGACCCAGCTGAGCAGGAACCGGGTCCTCCGCCGTAAGGCGTTTAGAGGATCTCCTCAGGGTGCTTGAGAGGGGTAACTGGCTCTCTTTGTAAAAGTCCTCAGGATCGTCTTCCAAAACCGTGGAAAACCTTTCGGCGGTTTGGCCCATAACTGTGGGCGAAACCGGTACAAGGCCCACCGCCGTAGCAATCCTATTGATGCTCTTACTGATAGTTACCGAATCTTCGGGGGACCACGCCTCCGATGATGGCTTCCCGGGTAGAGGCCTACTCGTAGTTAGAGGCCTACTCGTAGTTTGAGCCTGCACGGGCCTTGGAAACCTTGAAACTCGTCGAAGTTTCTTGTTCAGAAACTTCGGCGTGTGTAGTTTGGGGAGTAGCACCTTTGTTATGTTTATTAAGCCCAGTCGTCATGCGCTGCTGCGGATGCGGGGGAAGGCTTCGGATCAGATCGATCCGATACCGCTTACGCCTTCTTCAACGAGGTCGTTGAGGAGGGCGCTTGGGTTGTGTGCTTTGTGAGGTGCGATTGTACGCCCCTGTCACCGGGTGTGGTCCCTGTAGCAAGACCGGAGTCGAGCCTGGAGGGGTCAGGGACGGGCGTGGCGGCTCTAGAATCGTCCGCCTCAAGGTCTACAACGTCTGCGTTGGACGTTTGGTCATCCGATGTACCCCCGTCACTCTCGGCTGGTGTCACAGAAGGGAGGGAGGCTCCACGCGTGACATACCGTAAGCGGCCCACCGCTTCAACCGGCGCTCCTTAAGGGATTAGGTTTAGGAGTTTATACGCCGAATACCGCTTTAGGGGGAGACAAGCGTACATGAAGTGTGCTCGTCTTTCCACGGATATCTGACCCTTCACAGAGGTCAGAATCTAAATGGAGTCCTTTCCATAGCAGAAGGGAAGGGTGACCAGACCAAAAAGGAAAGAAGTGGAAAAGAGGAAAGACATCATAGCAGTATGGCAAACCCCGAGCCCACTCTCCCTACTGAGTAGGCCGGCCGGAAGGCCCGACCACGTGGAGGTCCGAACGCCGGATCTTAGGTGCCAGAATCCACAGCGTAGACGGTTCCCCCGTAGTCTTCGTCGAAGATGTTCTTGATAGACGAAGTGACTTAACGGGGATTAAACCGACAATTCGGTAAGATAAACAATGTCTCATGAAGAGCTCCGCTATAGGGCGACCAGTTGTCTGGGCGGAAAAAAACAATCTGAGGGACCTCGGCGCGTGAGGGATCTTGGATACTACACAAGTCACGATAGGGATAGTGTTTCAGACACACCTATGCCGAGTCCCCTTTCGGTCCCCCGAAAGACAAGATGCAATACTCCGCGGTCACCACTGGATGTCGGACCATATGCACAGCATGTGTTTCTAAGCAGATTAACAAGCATCAGAAACGTTATACCTTAGGAACCCAGATATCCACTTACCGCCAGTGCTACGTGATATTGCCGAATTCACCAGATACTCTGGATACAAAATCAACCGAACCAAGTCTAAAGTAATCCCCCCTCACCGAGGCGACAAACCAGTCTGTAGTCATGGAAGACCTACTATGGTCCCCCACCTCAGCAAGATATCTGGGCATAATAACGGCACCAGACAGAAGAACACTGTTTGCCAACAGCTACGCCCCATACCTAGCACAACTAGAATGCAAACTCAACGCCTGGACCAAGCTGCCATTGTCGTTGTATGGTCGAATATCCCTGCTGAAAATGTTAATAGTACCAAAACTGCTGTACCTATTTAATGGCATCCCGATCTGGCCGGGCAAGAAATTCTTCGACACTATGCAAAAGCTTACCACACGCTTTGTATGGGAGGACGGTCGCCTAGACTGAGCTGGCCCAAACTATGCGAGAACTACGACACAGGAGTCCTAGCAGCCCCGCACCTCCAGCTATACTACCACTCAGCTCAAGCACACTTCGCAAAATTCTCGGCCACCACCACAGAACAATATGCGCATATACATGCAGAAAAATATGCAGCTTCTACGCTGAACCTCAAGAGTATGATATTTGCCAAGCTACCCATAGAAAAACTGATGGCTGACCCCATGGAATCAACAGCGAGAGCATGGGCACAGATCCTCAAGAGAGTGAAATGCGAAACACCCTACTGGCCGTACCTTCTCCTATGGCAACACCCAGGTCTGGAACCCACAATGGATCGCACTATACAAACACTGTGGGACCCCAATATACAGGCCAAGATCGGAGACCTCTTCCCAGAGGGTAGATTCCTCACGTTGAGGGAAATCCAAAACAGAACAGGGAAATGTCTAACCACAACAGCTGAAGGCCTTGTGCAAGAAAAAATGGCCATCCTTCCCCAACGCACAGCCAACACACAAATTCTTAACAGAGATCCTTACAGAAGAGGGCTTCGTAGGCAATGTGGCCACTTTATACAGGATCGCTCAATCTAATACACCACCCAAGAACAATAGGAAAACGAAAATGGGAAAAAGACTTGAAAATTCAGATAGATGAACAACATTGGACAAACCACTGTAAATATACCAAAACCACTTCTTTTTGCGCAAATTTCAGACTCATTCAATTCAAAATCCTGAACCAACACAACATGACATCCAAACAAATCGCCAAATTTGATCCCTCCAAGCCACAGCCATGCCCCAAATACAGTACACTCAATGCAACAGCTGGGAACTGTACTGGGAATGCCCACCAATTAAGCAATACTGGAAAGAAGTCGCCAACACAATGGATGCTATATTAAATACGAATATCCCAGTTACACCACTGAAATACCTTCTGGAAGATATCGGAAAGGATTCCGTCAATACCTGCAAACGGCATATCCTTAAGAAATGGAAATCAAAAGACCCCCCCACACATCAAAGCTGGTTAAGAGACTTAATCAACACACAAGAATGTGAAGAGACATATGTCAGAGGAATTCAAACTACCACGAGACCCAAGGATATATGGGCCCCACTCAGGTCATACCTGCTGGCTGAGGAAGAAGATACAAGAACCTTGAACCCCGCAACATCCCCTGAATGACACCCTATCCGGGGACTACTACTCCCCCATCGCCCCCTCCTCCCCCACTCCTTGAATCTAATATAATATGTCTCAAGCTACACTGGACTATATATGTATGCTGTGATTCTTTGTTTGAAAAATGTCCTTCCTCATATGTGAAAATGTCAGTATTAAATAACGTTTTATGGAGGGCGATTAGGAATCTGTCCATCAGAAAGAACATTACTGAGAGGCAAGTAATTTGATTACTAATAGAATCTTTCCTCCCATGGATTCCTCATCTATGAAACACTCCCAAAGCAGTACAACAACCTGGAAGAGGAAGGCTAGCACGGACACAACCTAAACCAGAAAACTCGGAAGGACAGCGCTGCAGAAACAAGCGTCCTGCTCAGACATAGAATTCATGCATAGCTAAACAAACATATGGAAGGAAGCCCATGTAGCCAATATCCAAAAAAAGCACTCTGCATTGCAAAGCTGAGGTGGTGGGCAGCTGTCTGGTGAAGTGAGCCCTGATACCCTAGGGGATCTCCTTGCCAACCAGATCATAGCATTCCAAGATGCAGAGAATGATCCATCAAGTTGGTATGTTTCCGAACAGTCCTGCCAGCTCAGGCAAAAGGTTGGTCATCAGTCCTGTTCTCGCTTGTCCGAGAGACGTAGAACTTGAGGGCCTGCACCGAATCTAGCTGATGGAAACGTTCCTATGTTTTGGAAGGTGTGAGGTGGAAGAAAGAAGACTGGCAGCTGGAGCTTTTGTGAGAGATGGAAATCAGACCACCATTCAGAAGGAAGGAGGGTCTGACTCTCAATGTCGCATTCTCCTTGGAGAAAACCAAGTAGGGACGGATGACAGACACTCACCCGTCTAGCGGACGTGATGGCAAACAGATAAAAACACCTTAATGGTGAGCAGTCAAAGAACAAGAATGAAGGGGTTCAAACAGAGCACCTATTAAAATTTCCACACCATTTATCTCCAAGCTCATCAACGCCTGTTACGCTCACCTGGTCACTGCGGGGGCGCCTGCTTTGGGGGAAGAGTCTGGTTCTTTTCTGCCTCTCCGAATCCCTCTCTCCCTCTTCCTAACAGGACTGCTCCTTATGTATTTAGTAGACAAGCTCTCCGTCCTGCTTGTTCTCAGCAGGGGCGTAGTTGCTTCTGTACTAGCCGAGTTACTTCACTGGTTCTTTTGACTGCCTGTGCAGATTAGCCAAATCCACTGCGGCGATGACTGCAGTTTCCACTTGCTATGGGTTTTCTTCTTGCTGGCGCGTTATGCGCTTGTTTGCAACCAAATGTTCGAGCACCGAGGTAATTCCTTTTATGTATCCTTTCCTTATGTGTCCTTTATGTGTGATCTAGTTCTAGATCACTGTGGTTGCTGTCCGAGTTTTAATGTCCTTCTCTTTCTTTTGCAGAGCCCGGGTGATGCCAGTGTGCTTGGAAGCGGCGTGTTGGCTCCGGTGTGGCGTTTTATGCACGATGTCTAAGCGGAACTCCAGGACCAAGGAGGTAAGTATGTAAGTATATTTTCTGAGTCCCTAAGACTACCGTGAATACTGGCTTAGTTCCGATGCACTCACTGGGTCGTCTTTCTTCCTTACAGGTGGTGAGCGTTTCGCTGTTTAACAGATTAACTCGAAGCGCGTGCTGTAGTCAGGGCTTGGCTTATATAGCCTGCCATGCCCAGGAGTTTCGGCCAAACACTAGTCTGCATGCTAATTGCATGGAATGGAGGCTGTGGCCCTACGCCCTCCATGTTGAATGGTGTTTAGTTCCTCAGGCCTATACTTACAATGAGCCTGGCGCCTCTGGCGCCAGGACAAAGTCCAAGTGCCATTTCCAGGACTTTTTCTGGGGGAGGTTGGCGTCACACTTTGATGCACAAACCCCACAGCTACATGAGGGCGGTGTTGCATAAGTGCCCTTGACCCACATATCACGACAACGCCGCCTCCTCATCTGGTATCATCCCCAGCAACCTCAAAGAGTCATGGGTTCTCCCACTACTCAAAAAGCAAACTCTGGACCCTACTATACCCACCAACTACAGACCCATCACCACAGTCCCCTTCCTCCTCAAAATACTAGACAAGGTAGCATACCTCCAAACACAATACTTAGAACTTAACCATCTCCTAGGAGTCCGTCAATCCGGTTTCAGACCCCAACATGGGACCGAAACAGCACTGATTGACTTAAAGGCACAAATTGACTTGCTCAGAGAAAGTGGTAAAGCAGCCCTACTGCCACTACTCGACCTCTCTGCGGCATTTAATTTAATAGATCACAGAATCCTCTGAAACCACCTGGACTCTGCTGCCCACTTCTCGCAAGAAGCAATAGGTTGGATTCAATCATTCCTAGACAACAGGACAATGCACGTTTTCTCATCAGCATCCGCCGACCCCATACCCACCACCTGCGGAGTGCCCTAGGGATCCTGCGTGTCCCCGACCCTGTACAGCATATTCACAAAGGCCCTTTTTGATGATCTCGATGGTCTTGGTATCACCTACATGAACTATGCCAAAGATACCCAGATCCTCATTCCGTTGACGGGAGAGTACATCAAGGATTTTGCCTTGGTGAATAGGGTGTACCTCATCATTCAGGTATGGATGGCCTCTCATGGCCTATGCCTGAATGACAAGATGGAACTTCTCATCCAACTCTGAGGGAAGATCAATCATACTTGCGCTTTAGGTCCAACCTCATTCACTGGATCAAGGAAAACGACTGCTAACATGCTACCACACACCTTTGCTCCTCACCTTACTCACCTCCCTTGCCCTACTTCCCAAACAGTCGGCATTTTTGTATATGACTTAACTGTATTTTTTATATGACCAATTGTCTGTACATATCCTGTTTATACTGTATGCTCTTGAAGAAGTGGTGCTCCAGGTCCCTCTTCCGACACCAAGCTGAAAACTTCTGCCACCGGCCGGCACAATTGGACTTGACAGCGGGTCTTCTAGCAGAGAGGAGAATGCCCAGAACGTCCCCCAACATATCCTACTCCTTATACATCAGCCTTTCAGATGCCAAGCATGAAGCCTCAGGCTGTGGAGGTTAGGGTGCAGGTCCCTCCTCACCGAGTGGGAGAGGATGTCCAAACTGGGAGAGGAGGTCCGAACTCTGCAGAAGATGCAATGGAGGGGAAAATGGACATGGACAGCAGCTCAATCCGGAGCGATCAAAATAAGAGTGGATGCAAATAGACGCAGTCTTCTGAAAACCAGCATAGTGACAGGGATCATCAGGCACGCATAGAAGATGTCGAAGTCAAATTCGACCTTCAAGGCATCCCCCAGTGCTCCTCACAAGGAGATTCCCTGGAGCAGAACCACCTGAATTTGCTGTTGACATTGGAAGCAAAGAGGTACACCTGGGGATTACCCCAGCGGAAGAGAATCTCCTCCGGAACTTCCTGGCAGAGCTCCCCCTTTTGGGAGGCTGCTGAATGACTGCTCAGTGCGTCAGTTAGGGTGTTCTCTTTGCCGGCCAGATGGGCCGCAGTCAGAGTCACTTTGCTTGCCAGAGCCCTGAACCAAAATCGCATTGCTTCTCTGAATAGGGGCAAGGGGCCCACACCACCCCTACCTCTTGTTAAAGTAATGTATGCTACAGTGTTGCCCGTCAGGACCAGTACCTTCACACAGGGGAGGAAAGGGACCAGGGCCAGCCTGATTGCCTCAGCTCCAGACGACTGATGCGCTTTCGGCACTGCAATGGGGACCACAGTCCACTCACCGTAAGGTCTTGGAGGGGAGCGCCCCAGCCCTTCAGGCATGCATCTTTGAATATAGGTACTTGTGGCCCGAGCCACTTGTGGTCTGGGTTGATGAAAGTGACCCCTTCACGGACCACAACTGTAGGTCTCTGGACACACACTCTGAGACAAAGGTCTAAAGTTCATCCCTGAAACTGAGATCACTGCCAGCTCTGGGGTCACTGTAGCAACCTTATGCACAGCCCGGTATCTGGTACCACCAAGGTGCATAATGCCATAAGACCCACCAAGCACAGAAAACCTGAGGTTGGAACTGTCGCTCGAGGTTGGAAAACCTGGACAATCTTCAAGATGTTCACCACTCTGTCTTTGGGCCAAAACCCCAACCAAGGTAGACAAGACTAATAAATCAGAGGGACTGGGACGGCAAAACCGGAGACTTTCTGAAGTTCAGGGAGAAGTGCGACCTGTGCAGTAGGCTGCACGCTTGGTACAGGTGTGACAACGCTTGATCTGGTGAGTGAGCTTGGACGAGCCAGTCATCCAGGTAGAGAAAGAAATGGATGCCTTCCTTCCCGAGGCGAGCCACCACTACTGCTGCTAACAGCTTGCTGAAAACCCTGGGTGCAGAAGAGAGGGCGAAAGGGAGAACATTGCACTGAAATTAACAGTTCCCCCCCTTGAATCTCAGGTAGTTCCTAAGCTTCTTCTGGATACCTACATGGAAGTAGGCATCCTCGAGATCCAAAAAGATGACCCAGTCATTCACGTCCAGGGCCATGAGTATCTGGGTAAGAGTGACACTCTTGAACTTCGCCTTGCACAAGTACAAGTTCAGAAGCTGCAGATCCAGGATGGGTCTCCCTCCTTGGCACCAGAAAGTAGGTTGAGTACCAATCCCTGCCTTGTTCTGAGTATGGTACCACCTCTATGGTCCCTTTTGCCAGAAGCCGACTACTTTACTTTTATCTGTTTACAACACGCACCAAGATCCCCGGGGTTTACGGCCTTATACAAAACACAGGACAATTTTATATAATAGGCTAATGGGAAAACAAGTTACTTACTTGAGCGCTCATGTTCAAGTTCTGGTCTAAAATGATCCCTAACGTTTTCACTTTCTTCTTTGCCATAATGGCACACCCTGCTACTGAAAAACAGTTATAGTCTGGGCCTAACTTTCTTATTTTATTCTCAGTCCGTACTACCATCAACTCGTGTTTTTTCTTTGTTGCGTGCTAAACCATTACCTATCATCCATGTCTGTATGAGGTCATACACTTTGTTAATGGTTCTTTCATCCTCCAGATATATAAAACACAAAAAATAAATACAAATACCTGATAACGGGATGGAACATTGTGTGACATCCGCGTAATTGGTAAAAGCTACAGTATTTTTCTCCAGGAGATTGGGAACCGTAAAAACATTATGTAGAGAGGATGACAGCCAAGCCCCCTGCAGCAGACCATATGCTAAAAGCACCGGTATCGCTTTGGGATCCTTGCTGCAAACCCTGCACCACCTGGAACTCAAAAAAGAGGTGATCCAGAGAGCAGCGTTGTCTGAGAAATGAGCCACCTCTTTCAGCCTAGTAACCAATAATACATGTTCCACTAGGTCAAAAGCTGTGGCTAAATCCAGCAGTATGAGCAAAGCAGTTTGACCTTTATCCATGGAATCTAACAGTCTTGATTTCAAATCGAGTAGCGCTGTTTCCGTACTGTGTCCTTGCCTAAAGCCAGACTGCCATTTATTGCAAATCATATGTTCATTCAAATAAGCTGAGATTTGAATACAAGCCTTTAAGATCTAAAATGTGTGTTAGTAATAGGCCTGTAATTGGCTGCATACTAGGACAGAGTCCGTGTTTCATTAATAACGGTGTAATCCAGGCACTTTTAAGCCCCACTGGCACATGGCTTTCAGCAAAAGAAGCATTAACAAATTTACACAAGGCACTGATCAAGATGGAGGAGCAAGACTTTATGATCATTGCCAGGCAGGGATCCCCCTTGGCAACTAGTGGGTTTAAGATGGTCAATAATACTCGCCAATTCAACTACGGATACAGCTGTAAAGTTAAATTGACAATCTAATGGTTTTTGTGCACGAGTCACCAAGTCATCAGTGTTAATAGCCACATCAATATTCATCCTTTTTACTTCAATATCCTTTTTTTATCCAATTCCCCAACATTGCATCTTGGATCAGTGTGCACCAAGCTCATCCTTCACCAATATGTTAGAGTTCTTCTGGTATGGAGTTTCTAGCTCTCTAAGTATTTTAAAGAGTTCCTTGGCCTCTGATTGAGAATGGATTATCCTTTCGTTAAACATAAATTTCTTAGCTGCTATGACTATTTCATAATCCTCCACAGCCGTCATGTATGCCTCCTTGCTAGAGGTATCCTGAGATTATCTCCAGGCATAGAAATATTTTTCGTTTTAGTCGCTTTCAATTTCTATAATTCAGGAGTAAACCAATTGTTATCATTTTTCTCAAAGATCTGTTCAGTTTTAAAAGGTGCAAGAGTATTAGTAGCTTCCTGAAAAGATTGCATATAAAGATTAGCAATATCTTCAGACGTCTCCAATTTACTTATCTCATGAACCATAGGCCGTAGCAATGGTTCTAGGGCCTCTGGGGTTAGCTTTTTAAAATTTCCAGGTATAATATTAATTTTCTCTTTAACTTTAATCCTTATGGGTTTGACACAAACTATTGTGAAATGAACAAAGGAGTGATCCAACCATGTGCAGGGCAAAACTGCTCAGTCGGATGGATCTTTTCCAGCAGCAAAGGTTCTGGAGGCAAGGGTTGCTGACAAAGGGGGAGGTGTGTAGAGTAAGAGGCAAAAGTGAGTTAGGAATTTCTCACCAAACAGGGATTTCGTGCCTCCTTAAGGGGGACAAATGGCAGAATTCCACTTCACAGAGGCTACGGGGGGACAAATGGCAGAATTCCACTTCACAGAGGCTTCGGGCCTGGGGATGGCAGAGAGCACCGTGGAGGTGGAAGCGCCTCCTCTAGTTGCACAGCAGATTCTACCCCTGTACGGATGACATTGTCCTGGCCTGCCCAAAGGGGCCCAACTTAAACTCTTCTGGGCATTATTGGCAAAGGGGTGAAAACCCCCGCATCAGCCCAACGGGCTCGCATTCCACTTTTGCTGCACCGCTCGCTAGTCCTAGCATGGTGGCGTTTGCCTTAGAGGCTTGAAACCTCTGGAGAGACTCGTCAGCCTTGGTGCTGAACAAGTTCATGTTACCAAAGGGCATGTCCAGTAGCTTGTCCTGGATGTCCTCGGCCAAGAAACACTTTGCAAAACAGTGCTGGTGGGCCATGGTTCTAGAAATGCAGTCTGCAGTGTCAAAATCTGTCTGTAGGCTTCTTTGCCATCCTTAATAAGGGCCTCAAAGCCATCCCGCATCTCCTCTTCAGGGATGTGTTCCACCGCCTTGGCCATCATTGACCACAGATCAAAGGCGTTGATGCACCGGAGACCCAGGCTCGAAGAGCCAAAAATCTACCAGCCCCATGTATCCAACCTTTTGCTCTCCTTATCCAGGGGCACTGATGGGAATGAGGTGGTCTTGAGGTTCGCCCTAGCAGCGTACACCACCAAATTATTTTTGGGAATTACGGCTAGAGAGAAATAAGGAGTCTGAAGGGGCCAGCCTGTGCTTCTTGGCCATGTCACGGTCCACTGAGGACTGACACCGGTTTGGCCCACACTTTCACCACAGGTCCCTCTACTGTGTGACTGAAAGGCAGCAAAGTCTCCTTCTTAGGACCCTCGTCCAAGATATTGGTCAGGTCATAATGCACTTTAGACCGACAGCACTAAGGTGTCCACCACCTTCGCCATCAGATGCTGGAAAGCTGCCTGTGGCTTGCCTGGGCCGGCAGCAGACATGTCAACCTCTGGTGAGGAGTCCAGGCCGCCAAATCACCCCATTACCCATAAAACTCCTCTGGGAAGTCTCTCATTTTGGTGGAAGGGTTTCAGTCCGAAAGGAACAGGATTCCCTTCCTTATTATAAATGTCCTCTAATTGGGACATAAATCCCCTCAGGGAAGGGAACTCTTGCCTGCCGGCTCTTCTAAGCGTGGTGGGGTCAGTCGACTTGGCTGTAGCTGGGGCCAACAGCTGTGATGCCGTGTCTGCTGGCGTCGGGCCCAGAGCCGCCGGGCGCCTTGGTGAAGACATCTAGAATCTTCATTCAGAAGGTCTCGAAGACGAGTGATGCCGTGAAGAACCGCTTGGTGATCTTGTCCTTTCCGACAGGAGGCCGCTTTTCTGTGCCGCAAACCGCACCCAGCGACCTAGAGCGGTTATGCTTATCCTCTCTCTCCTTGTGGAGGAAGGTGAATAGTTTCGCTTCACATTCTCAAAGTGCCTTTGGTGCATCGATTGGCACGATGTGCAATCCTGCGAGTCGTAGCCTTCACACCAAGGCAGTAAAGGCATATGCAGTTCCGAGACAGACATCTGACGCCCGTAATCCACACAGGGTTTGAACCCCCAAGATCTCGTTGGATTCCGCATTGTGATAAATTAGAGAAGCTAGTCAACAATTCAGTAAAACGAATAAAGTTAAAAGCAGTGTTCCTACTAGAGTAAAGTGCGCAGAAAAAAGGAACTGGGATCAGAGGGCAATGTGCCTCTAGAGGGATCAAGATTGGAAAAGCATAAGCTAAAAGCAGCTCCTTGGTATCCAGCTAGTAGATGGCATTCCGCAAATCTAGCTTGCACATAGGATACAAAAATATTATTTTGTCCATAATTTATAACCGCTTATGCTTTAACTGTTGTATAAATGTGTCCTAATGCATAGAGTTACATTCATATAGGTGTGTTTTCTCTTGCATCGTTTGGCCAGGGGAGCCAAGAAGTAGCACCTGGAAGCTGTTGGTGTTAAGCTAACCAGGATCCTCTAGGCTACAAGTAAGAGCTAAGTAGCGCTCAGCGCCCCTCAGTTTCAAAACTTGTTCTATACATATAGTCCCGATGTCATGTCCAGTGCCGGGCACGTAGAGGCGTCAGATGGAGCTGCGCTGCACCCCCTGGCAGCGGAAAGATTTAGAAAGAGCAGATGGCGCTGGGAGATGGATATCATAGATGAGAACTCTGTGGGGGGATCCACTAGAAACTGTAGCGCTCCAGAGTTAGTATTTTTATGGATTCACATTCTTTGAACACTGCCAGCTGTTAAGGATGAAACTTATGGTACACTACATCAAAACAAAAAGCAATAAATGGTACTCGTCACTGCATTAAGCTGGCACAATTTTGTTTTTAAATAGTCATTTTTCTTTTACTGGAGGATATTTTTAATATGTTATTCTAACTGTCTACCAATTAAACAGTACAGTAGCCTATATACCTCGTTTGCCCCCCCCAGCCTTTCCTTAGCATTACTATAGAGTGGGCTTTGATTCCGGGAGACCAGTGCTGCCAATCTAACAGGCCTTTTGTGCGAGATTCCTCACAGAGCCTTGCAGCATTGAAAGTGCACACAGACGCAGCTGAAGCACGCCTTCTGTGGAGATACCTGGACTCCTAACCAACAGGATGCTGCCAATTCCATATCGCTTTTGAAAATGACACAGTTTTTGGGCATGATGAGTTTTAAAATACATGGAGTAAGCGCAATAAGTTTGGGCAGAGTGCCCTGACATATCTGATGGGTGGAAGACTGATGCTTCGTACAAAGAAATCGGTCCTGAGGAAGATGATCTAACAAACATATCATCGAAACCGGTCGACCTAAGAACATGCAGATATTCCCAAGTCATATGAGATACATGCAAGAAACTAACAAACCATGAGTGACCAGTGCCTATAGGACACATTATTGGTTTTTAACTACATTTGTTGTTTTTCAAATTCTTTCTGTGCAATAATGCAATTACGCACATCGTGGACCTAAATGTGCAAAAGGAAAAGTAATAGACGTACATAGACATTTGATGTTTTGAAAGCACTTCGATTCACTTTTTCTAGTAAAGAAATTGTTTTTTTTACGGGTAGGCTCAGAATATTGCACGGAGGGTTAATAACATTTCTGGTAAGGTACCAGCCCCTGAATATCCCCCGGTGAACTGTTTTGCCGAACATAACCTGCTCTGCTTTTTTCTGGGACGGGCTCCGAGACCTAGCCGTTTTATTTGGATAAACTATCCCTTTTAGACAGGTGGCGCACCATCGCAACCAAGGGTGAGAACACCTTGCAGGACAAGGGTGTTCTTCTGGCCAGGGTGAGATATAGGGAACACAATAACAGTTTTCTGACACGTAAATATGAACAACAATGACCATATACCTGTCCCTGTTCTGTGTGATACTACTCCCTTTAGTTGCCTGTAGATTTTTCCATTGAACAGAAAAACATTATTGCTTTTAAGGCTGGTGGTAGGAAATATGTGGGTTGGCAGCACTGGTCCCCCCGGAACAAAGCCTAATCTATAGCAGTCCCTGTTCTGTGTGATACTGTAACGTTGATGTAACAGGAAGGTCTGCATCCCCAGTTGAGGTGTATTGAATGTATGAAAAACCTTTTTGACACGGAGTGGTTTGTGAACCAAAGGGAGTAGCTATGGGTGACCATTATGCACCGTTCCTTGCAAAACTTGTTAAAACTGTTTTCTGGAGAAGCATGTATATACAAATCATCCATTTATACAACACATTTATAAGTGGCATTGTTACATAGATGTCTTTATGTTTTGACGTAGATGCGAGAACCATTTGAAGGATTTTGTTATGTAGCTCAATAATAATGTGAGAGCCATTTGAAGGATGTTGTTGTGTATCTCAATAATAATCAATTTGGGATTGAGTTCACCTGTACCTCACAGCCCATTGAGATTGACATTTTAGACATACATCTTCAATTACAAGGCAATGAGCTCTGTACAAGTACACATAGAAAACCTACCAAAGTCAATTCAGGTCTTTTGGCATCCAGTGGGCACCACAGGAGTGTTATTAACAGTATACCGACTGTTGAACTCCTAGCTAGTAGGAATTGTAGCACTACAGATGCGTATGAACTTAAATAATGAATATTAACAGAATGATTCTGTAAAAGAGGCTACAATGAAGCTAATGTTACCAGGACCAAGCTTATTGGTAGAAGAAAAGGAAGGTAAGAACCTGATAGCCAATTGCTTTTTAGGATTTTTAAGAAACAATGGAATATTTTGCAATTAGATCCCGATTTGAAATCCTATACCAATGGTTTGCCTAGTATCGTTTATATGAGAGCCCCTACTCTTCGCACAATTTTGAGTCCATCAATGATGGTGACCGTTGTTAAACATAAGAAAACCTGGTTGTAATCGAATGTGGTGGGATTCCATAAATGTGGCACATGTAGTATGTGCAAGTATGTGCTAAACTGCTAAAGTTTGGAATTGAGTTGTGGTCTACTTTTCAATATTGATGAATTTATAAATTGTGGGGCAAACTTTGTAATTTACATAATACAGTGTGTTTGTAAATTGCTTTACATTGGGAGCACAATAATAGTTGTGTGCGAGGATCGGGGAACATTTGAATAACATTGGGATGCAAGATCCTAGATTGCCCTTGGCTGTAGGCTTGCAAGAAAAGCACCAATTGGATGACAAAAGTGGTAAATGCTTCATCGGACTCGGAATAATCAGCAACAACTGTAGAGGAGGAGATAAATAACTCCTCCTGCGGCAAGCCGAAGCAAGAATCATTTGTAGAGACAAAACTGTTGCACAAGGGGTGAATACTGAGCATGAGATGGCTGTTTTTCTGCAATGACTTGTATACATGAAATGATCACAATTGGTAAATTTTGCGAGTGTATATGTTGTTCATGGGGGCATGATTTACTCCATAACGCAACTGGTACATATATTAATCAATTGTCAACTTTTGAAAAGTCTTAGTCAGCACCATACTGGTCTTTAACAAGTTGACAAATGCAGTGTTTCCCTGGCACGAATTGTGAGCACCATTAATTCATTTCTTGGATTTTAAATGAACAATTAAATCTGGAACAAGGGGTAACATAACTAAGTTTAATGGATTTTTCTAAGGCACTATCTTTTCGGAATCGCTGGTTATTGTTTAGTTTGAACACCGTTTCAGGATTTAGTCACAGGTACCCATGGTAATTGTATTCTGATGTTGTGATAAAGCACGTTGGATGGTTCAAGTGTATATGGGTGACAATTTCTTATTTGATGTACTATTTAAGTGCACAGGCTAGCTTTCGTGATGCTGCCATGCAGTCCAAACAGCGGGCTGAGGGTGTTCGTGCACCTGCTGTAGGAAATCCGGAAATGCATGTAGAGCAGCTCCCATTGGATAAAAGTGGTAATAATAAATACCAGATTAGTACAGCTGGGATGTCGGAATATCCACAGCAATCTAGCGTACATTTGTAAAAGGATGTTCTAATAGAAGGCCTCAGTGACCCAGGAATGATCAGTGATAACAGAACAGATGCCAAATCATGTGGATAGTGCCTTAGACTATTACTAATAAACACTAGGTCTTTATTAAAACATACAGTAGAAGTTGCCTGACATATGTAGTGAAAATGTAGATGTGTGTGCAATTACTGAGACCTAGAGTGACGCGGCAGCTGGACCTACCCTGGCATTAGCCATACCAGAAGGCTACAGTATGTTACAAACGAATAGAACTACAGGGAAAGGAGGAGAGGTGGCGTTTATTTTTAAATGGAATCTGGATGTCTGGGAAGGAGAGCCCCGATCTATGGAAGGTATTGAGATTAAGCATATTACAGTACGGCCCAACGCGGACACCACTATTAATATGATCCTGGTATATAGACCCCCAACTCATATGCCTGATTTTCCAAGTCAATTGAGTAGCATGTTGCTACCCGTATTGAAAACCAAGACCAAGACAATGATCCTTGGGGATTTTAACCTTTGGCTGGGCATCTGGCATCGTTGGTCTGGGATTCTTTGGATTACTTAGCCTTTAAGCAACATGTGTTAATTCCAACCCATGAGAAGGGAAATACCTTAGACTGGATAGCTACACATAATACAGAAATACAGGATCTGACCAATGTTTTATATACTGCATGGCAAATGCTGGTAAACCAATCAAGCTTGAGACAGAGGAGAAAAAAAGTAACGGCTAGAAATTTGAAAAAACGTACATGGTTAACACCCTTATCACAAAAAATGTGTCGTCTTACCATTGGTGACAAGATGGTACGAGTATACAGGCAGTCGATCCAGGAAGCCACTGATTCTTTGGCACCCATTGAGAATCAAGCGGGTAGTTGAGAAATTATACGTTACTCTTAGTCCCCTTTCCTCCATACTGCATGGGCGTCCCCTTCCAGGGGACGGGAGACAGAATCCTTTTCACCAGAAAAAACCTTATTCCCCTTTCAATTTAGAGGCGCGCTGGGGTGCAGCCCTCGGAGCATGCGGTGCCCTGACTCCGCCGTCCGGCGCCACACCTCAGTCCCCATAAACGCATCGACAATAGATTAACATTGCCTAACGACACCAGTTTCATAGGGGGGGAGGTTGGTGAGACTTATGGAGGAAAGGGGGACTAAGGACTAAGAGTATGTTAGTCACTACGATGAGCAACTTATAATTACTCTTCCGTCCCATCCCCTTTCCTCCATACTGCATGGGCGATTACAACTGAATGTAGCCCCAGGGTGGAGAGGAGACCCTCTTAAAGCAAACCGGTTTCTGAGAACCGCCTGACCAAAAGCTGCGTCTGATGTAGAACTAGCATTCAAACAGTAGTGCTTGCAGAAAGCCCAAGGGGAGACCCATGTGGCCGCTCTGCTTATGACTTGCCAGGGGACGTGCCGGTGGAAAGCGATGGACGTTGCCTTAGATCCGACTGTGTGGGCGTGCATGCTGGCTGGCAGTGGCTTATGCTGTCACTTGTAAGTTTCTTTGATGGGCGAGACCATCCAACAGGCTATGGAGGCCATAGAGGCCTGATACCCCGGTCTTGATCCGGAGAAGGTGACAAAAAGTGCATCCGACATTCAGAAGCCCTTGGTCCCGTCTATTTCGAATTTCAGGGCACGCCTGACATCAAGGCAGTGCAAACCTCTCTGTGCCTCGTCTTTGGGCTCTGCAAAAAACAAAGTAAGCACTATTTCTTCATTCAGATGGCATGCAGGTGGCACCTTGGGCAAGAATGCTGGGTGTGTCCGCAGGACTACTGTGTCCCTGTGAAACACCGTATATGGCTCTGAGGCGACCAGTGCCTGGATTTCGCTAATTCTGCGAGCCGAGGTGAGGCCGACTAGCAAGGCTGTCTTAATGGTGACCAGCCTGATGTCCGCGGACGCCATTGGTTCAAATGGTTTGTGGGCCAGGGCACCCAGAACTACGTTGAGGTCCCATACGGGGTGAGGCCTCTTGAAGGGCGGGTAGAGCCTGGCGAGTCCTGTCAAATGTTTCCGGATAACCGGGTTGGAAGAGGAAAAGATTTCCTCCTCCGGGTTTCTGTAAACCCGAATGGCTACCAAGTAAGTGCGGCAAGTGTCCACCTGCATGCCTGAGTGAGCGAGGTGCGCCGAGAAGGAGAGCACGTCGTCCAAGGTAGGGAAAAGGGGGTTGATACCCTTAGAGTCTGCCCAGTGGCAGAACCTGGTCCACTTGCTCTTATACTGGGCCCTGGTAGACTTGCTCCTTGCGCCCTGTATGATCGCTAGATTAGCCTGTGTGAGGCTGAGGTGACCTAGCCTGTTGAGGAACCACGTTGTGAGGGCTAGTTTCTGTGGCGTGGGGTGGAAAACCCTGCCGCTCTCCTCCGCCAGATGATGTGCTGGGCCCGTCAAGAGGCTAAAGGGCGGCCTCTCCGAGAGGCTGAACTGCTTCGAGAACCATGGCCTGGCCGGCCACCACAGTGCCATCGGAATGATGATGAGGTGGCGAGATTCCTTGATCTTGCATATCACCCTGTGTATCAGTGGTGTGGATGGGAAAGCATATGTTTCATTCCGTCCCACTGAATCTGAAATGCATCGCCCGGAGAGCCAGGGCCCAGAACGTGCCAGGAGGCGAACAATTGGCACTTCCTGTTGTCCCAGGAGGCAAAGAGGTCCACCTGGGGGTGTCCCCATTTGTAGAAGATTTCCTGAAGTACTAGGCCGTTCAACTGCCACTCGTAGTTGTCCGCCCCCAATCCCGCATGCTGACTGTAAGCCTGCACAGTGTGTGTGTGTGTGTGTGTGTGTGTGTGTGTGTGTGTGTGTGTGGGGGAGGGGGGGGCAAGAGGACTGCTGCCATGAGACCCAGTAGGTGTTGGTACCACCAGGCCGAGGTCACTTCTCTGCTGAGTAAGAGCACGGAAGGCCCTCTTGGGGGTCGTGATTTTGTCCTCCGAGGGAAAAACTCTCAAAGCACGTGTCCCAAATCAGACCCAAGAAGGTCGGTGACTGCGTGGGCTGCAGCTGCGACTTCTTGAAGTTGAGTGAAAAACCCAGCTCGTGCAGCGTGTTCATAAGAGACTGGGAAGTATGGTGCACTGCTTCCGGAGATGACGCCCTGACAAGCCAGTCGAAGTACGGGTAGATGTGGTGGCCCTGCGAGCTGAGGAGGGCCGTCACAGTGTTCATCAGCCTCGTAAAGACCCTATGGGTCGAGCTGAGGCCAAGGAAGCACCTTTTATTAGAAATTGTAGCCCATGCTCCTGAATCGTAGAAAAGAACGATGAGGCTGCCAGATCGGGACGTGTAAGAACGCGTCCTTCAGATCCAGAGAGCACATCCAGTCTCCCTTGCACAATGTGTCTTATCAAAGCTGGCGTAACCATCTTGAATTTCTGTAGAGGTAGGGAGAGGTTGAGGGTGGAAAGGTCCAGCACAACTCTCAGGCCCGACTGGTTCTTCTTCTGAATGGCGAAAATCCTGGAGTAAAAGCCCAAGCCTCACTGGAAGGCTCGGACTTCCTCCACTGCCTGGCTCTGGACAAGCTGTACCAACCTGAAGGAGTGGAGGGGAGGAGGGAGGAGAGGCTGGGATGGGGAGGCGGTACCCCGTGGATACTACCGAGAGGATCCAGGGGTCCGCAAAATTCTGGCGCCAGAAATGTGTATGGAGAGCAAGCTTGCCCCCCACTGGAGACACGTGTACCCGGAGGGGCGTGTCATTCCATCTTTCCCTCTGAGGCTGTTGTGGAGGAGGGGGACTGGAAAAAGCCCTTACTCCCCCCACCCCCTTTTTGTTGTTTGCGCCGATGTTGAGTCGGCGAACGGTCAGGCTGCATGGACCTCCGTTCTTGGAAGCCGCGGAACTCTCCGTATGTATGCCCCTTGTCCGAGCGTTGTTGTGACTGGGTGTACGTTTTGGGCGTGGCCTTTGTGAAGATAGATAAAGAATTGGCCGTTTGTGAGCCGTTTTTCTTTTTATCCAGCTCCTCGTCTGTTGTGGAGTGGAAGAGGTCACCCACTTCGAACGGAAGATCTAAGATGCAATCCTGGACATATGGGTTGAATTTTGTAGCACAGAGCCAGGCCTTCTTCTCATGTCCATGGCAATGCAAATGGCACGGCCAGCGGTGTCAATGTGGGCCACAGTGGACTCCATGTCGTCTTGCGCCACCATCTTGGCCTCTGCCAATCCCGTCTTGAATCGCGATTGGCTCTGTGCCGGAAGCTCTGGAAGGAAATCCACAATTTCCTGCCAGAGCCTCTGGTTAACGGCTGCCAGCATGGCATCCGCGTTGGCTTGACGAAGGTGCAAGGACGTGTTGGAATACAGCTTCTGCCCCGTACCCCTCCAAGATCTTCTCCTCCTTACCTAGCAGCGCCGCAGAGGAGGCGGCTGAGGACGACTGAGGCTTGAAGTATAGTGATGCCGCAGCGATCACCGAGGAGTATGGCTGACGATGGGCCGATAGAGTGTATCCCCCTCCACCTTCCTGCACTTGGCGTCCAGGCGCTTATTCACCGGCTGGAATGAGTGGGGCTTGAGCCAACCCTTCTTGGCCAAGGCAACTACGTCCTTCTACATTGTGATCCCTGTTCTAGTCGTAGGATGTATCGTTAGGACTTCTGCAAGGACCCCCTCTGCTGTTTGCTCAACCTCGGGTTGAGGAAGGCCCAAGTACTCTGCCAGATGTTCATGGAAGGCTTTGTCTGAAGATGGCGTGTTGGGGTCCTCCTCCTCATCTGTGTCCGCCTGTGGGTCCTGTTGGTCAGGGACCGGAGGCAGGGAGTTGGGAGCCGGGGGCTGCAGTGTGGAGATCGGAGCCTGGGGTGGAGGCTGTTGCGGAACTGCCTAGAAATGAGGCTGAACAGGGGCCAGGGGCAGCTGCACTGGAGCCAGAGGGGCTGAAGCCATTGGCGGCAGCACGTCCCTGATGGCGTCTATGATGATGTCCCCCATCCGAGGACATTTCATGAGCCCGAGGAACCGTTCAAAGAACCTGTCCTCGCAGGCCGGATTGGTGGTAGGCGATACTGACAGGGTAGCGAGGGGCTACTGGAGCCATTGAGTGCCCTGCCCATATGGACGCAGCGGGAACTTGCCTTGCACTAACGATCGGTAAGCTGTAGGCCACATACCTGTTTGACACCAGACACACAATCCTCCATCTGCTGCCTTCCCTGGAGCGGCGTCGGCCAGATGTCTGGATTTTCTGCTACAGCAGCCATTTTGTCAAGCTGCCTTCCACGTGCCTGCGTCGTGTTGCTCGGCTCACTGGGCCCGCCCCATCCAGGACCCTTGAGTGTGGATCATGGGGCCTACCCTGTTCCTCAGGCCGAGACCCGGTAGGCATTTCACCCTCTGTGGATCTGCTGGTAGAATTGCGTATAGGTGCCGCCTCTGACATGTTGCCGGTACTAGGGCGTAGCCCCTTGGGTGAAGACCCGGTAAAAGAACCTTCCGGTCCCTCAGCACTGTCACCGGGAGGATCTGACCCCCCTCGGCCTGGCAGCTGGTAGCTGATGCAGCCTCGGTACCTGAGCGGTCCCTCCCACATGGGCGAGTCCTTGGGAAGGAGTCTCCCTTGCGGGGTGCACTGGAAAAGAGCGGCCCTACCTTGGGCCTGGATCGATGATAGACTAAATCCTTTAGGCCCTTCGGAGGCGATCTCTGGAAGAGCTCCTTCCACCTGGCTAGTTTGTTCTCCAGAGACCTCGAGGAAAGCGTGTCGTAGTCTGGGCTAAGGCACCATAGGCGGAGGGCATGGGGGTCTTTAGTCAGGAAGAGACTGTTGCAGGATGGACACCTGCTGAACCCTGTAGAAGTCGACATGCGCCGGTGAGGAGCGCGACGCCTGAGGACCAAGAACCTGAATGATAAAAAGACAAAAAGAAATTTAAGAAGTATCCGCGTATGGAATTACATGGCACAAGTCAAACCCAGGAGCGCTGGTGAATTCGGCCCGTTCCCGGCAACACGGAAAAGGCGACTGAGGTGTGGCGCCGGAGGGCGAGTCAGGGCAGCGCATGCTCCCACGGCCCCATCCCCGCACGCCTCTAAATTTAAAGGGGAAGGTGTTTTATTCTGGTTAAAAGGGTTCCGTCTCCCATCCGTTGGAAGGGACGCCCATGCAGTATGGAGGAAAGGGGACGGGACGTAAGAGTAGGAAAGTAATGCTTGGTTCCCAGCTGGTCTACAAAAACTGAAATCTATAAAAAAATAAACACTTCTATGCATGAAAGGCTTCTCAGGGCACCCATGAGAAGGAGACTTACAGGACTGCAGCCAAAGACTTTAAATTGGCAGTAATTGCAGCTAAAAAGAGTTTTTATGATGACAGGATCAGAAATCATGGCTACTAGCCTAAACAGCCAGACTCTCACCGACATGACCAGCTAGCCGCCGCTCTCTACCTGTAGTAATGTTTACTCCACCTACAGCCTATTCAGGACCAACCTTCACGTTAGCCACTGACTTTTTTTGTTCTTTTTTTGCATATTCTCTGTACATACTTCTCTTGGTATATTCTACTCTTGTATGTAAACATTCAGAGCCTGGACTAATGTACGTTCTGTCTGTTGTATTATGATGCTCGTGTAACGATATGTAACTCTGCTGTACACATGATTATGCGCCCAGTTACCTGAGGGTTCGGATGCGCTTTATAAATAAACAAACTAAAGGCACAATCTAGTACTAGAGAACTTTTTAAAGTACTTAAGGAGTTGGAAGAGCCAAGCAAAGATAAATCACACACGACGACAGAAAAATGTGCATGGTGTACGTCGATCCAGGATGCCATAATTGGTAAAATAGATAAGATAAAAGATCATATTTAAGTCAATAAAAAAACCTGTGTAATGTCAGCTAGTTCAACAGTTATCTGAGAATCAAGAACAGAGGTTTAATTTTAAGCCTGTTACAGAAAGGGAATTGGCCACCATTATTGCCAATTTGAAGCCAACCAATTGCCCGGCTAAATGGTATCAAAGAATGCGCCCCCCCCCGTCCCCCAGTTTATCTGCAACTTTCCATATTTCTGAATGAACATGACATTCTTAATAAGTGGCAGTAAGGGTTTAGAATAAGGGTTTAGACAGGGCCATGGAACGGCTTTGATGGATTTAAAATCAAGTTTGCTGAACTATATAGTCAAGGGACAGGCTGCGATGCTTAAGTTATTGGACTTTTTGGCCACCTTTGACCTAGTGTACCATGGTCAATTGGTCACTAGATTAAAGGATATAGCATATTTCTTGGATAATGCGGCCCTCTGGATTGTGTCTTTTTTGAGTAAACTTACATCTGCAGTATGGAGTGGGATGGTGGAAGCCCCTCTTGTATTCCTGAAGTTTGGCGTACCACAGGGAGCAGGCTTATCCCCCTCTCTATACAACATTTTCACAGTCCCATTTTTTTATACATTGGAAAAAAATAATATAGGGTTCACAAATTTTCGCAGATGATACACAATGTATCATTCCTTTATCAGGTCTATATGAGGAGGATGATAATGTAATCAATAAGACCTATGAGATCACCCAGACATGGATGATGGAAAATGGCCTGGCGCTTAAAGAAAAAAACTTGAGTTGATGGTAATAGGCGCAGTAACAAAATAAAGACGTTAGGTGAAAAATACCATCAGTTCATAGTAGCGGGCTGTAATATTGAAACTAAGACGAAAGTAAGGACCCTAGTCACTGTCTTAGACCAGAACTTAAATAAGAAATAAATAAATTGTTTGATGTCGTCCGCACCATACCACATTAAATTGTTAGCTCAACTCCGGCCCTACATCTCCCAAACTAATTGTGAGACTGTAGCTAGGGCAATCATTGGGTCTAAGATTGACTATTGCAGTAGCTTACTAGCAGGTATTGCAAAGGTGGATACCGCCCGGCTTCAAACACTGAAAAATTGTTTGGTCAGGATCATTGCTGGCTTGAAAAAGAGAGACCATGTGTCCGTTGCCAGGCGCAAATTGCACTGGCTTCCAGTTGAACCTAGGATCCATTTTCGGATCCTAATCATCACGCATAAGTGTCTCAAAGCAAACGGCCCTTGTTACCTGGCTGGGGCTTTGTAAAAAATTAAATAAAAAAAAAAAAGCATGTAAGGACGCTGAGGTCAAACGACACAAATCAATTACAAATTCCAAAGTGCAATCTTAATCAGGTTATGAGATGTGCTTTCTTTGTGGCTGTGCCTAAGGCATGGAATGATATCGCCACGGATCTTAGAGATATTGAGTTGACAGCGACATTTAGGTAAAAGATCAAGGCGCAGCTATTTAAATAGGGGCCCTGTTTGATATTGTAACTTTTTTTTACCCAAGTCATTTCTGTGTGTATGTCTTGCTGTTTGTTGCGCCCTCACGCCTCTGGGGCTTATGGAGCACTATACAAAAGAATAAAGTAAAGCAATGTTTACACACCATGATTGGCTATGGGCATGCATGGTGTTTTGGTGACGTATTAAGTTCTGATTTTGAAAGGAAGGATAAAATGGTTCTAGCAATATCTAGCAATGGCATGTGTAGGAACACAGGACGCCAAACTTTGCCCACTGAGGTTGCGGGTTCTTACAGACCGGTTTATATAAGTGAGTGTTTCCTTAGTGATGCGAGTTGACAAGAGAAGGTTTTTAAAAAAAATAATTGTATCGTTAGGAAACAGCTTGATATTTCCTTTGTATTTATGTTGGCCTTTTTGGTTCAATAGGTACACCTGCTCACGTAAACTGCTCTATGCCCAGACCTGGCGTGCTGTCAGAATAGGAAAGCTGTAGAGCAGGTATTATATGTTTGTAGTGTTGGTATATGTTTAAAACAGTCCATTCGGTTTCTGCTTTTGCCTTTCTTTACCTTTTTTTTGTATTAGATCACTTTGAAATGAACATTGCAGACACTGATTATCTTTGAACAGAGTTTTACTGGTAGGCCTCACTCCAGCCTAACAGTATATTGTTGGGAAGAGTCTTATTGTTTTATCAACATATGTCAGGTTGGGGTTCAGTAACCCCACACACACTCTTGCAATTAATTACATGTTTGAAAGATATGGTGTCTTACTGGTGCGGTTATGTGCGCTATATCTCCTTTATTATGGACATTTTTTGCAGTTATTCGGGCGATTGGCTTTACTTTAGATTAGGTTCCAGGTTTTCTATTTCTGAATCTGTTGCTCTTGGTGTTGCCAATAACAGTTTATATCATGGTGGGATGAGAAGGGTTTTGGAACTTACTATCGCTTATGACAAACAACAATGTTTGTACTTTAATAATAATAATAATTTAGCATTTATATAGCGCTACAAACCCTCAGGTATCTGAGCAATGCTTATCATTACCTACTGTGTGTGGTGCTCATTTATCGACCTCGGAAGGATGAAAGGCTGAGTTTGGCCCTGCTGGGATTCGAACCTGTGTCAGCAGGCTCTGCACGGATGTCAAAGCGAGCGCTCTACTCGTGCTATCGGACCGGCTGTTATGTCATATGTTGCAATTGATGTTCATATTTTGTTTCTTTTATCCTTTTTCTTTTCTTGTTTACCTGTTTGTCTGTTTTGTGCCATCATTAAATTGCCTTGTATATTTTGTTTGGAAAAACGTGATTATGATGTATATTTGTATGTATGTGTGCACTTGCAATGTGCCAGTCAGCCCTGAAGACTACCGATTTGTCGAAATTTTTGTCGGCTGTTTGGCTTTTTTAAGAATTACATTTTTTGCAGTATTTTGAAGACTGCCTTTTTGTGTGAATTACCAACAGAATGAGATGATCATGTAATCATAATTGCAATCAGAGTCTTTTGCTGTATAGATTTGGATGACTTTAAATTGATTTATCTGGTGCACTTTACACAGCATATGAAAGTACTGGTTTTTTACTTTAATTTATTTGTAATTCACACAGCCAAATCGGCCCAGAGGCATACGGGCGCCAAGAACAAAGGTCTACAAACACAGATGTCAAAGACAGACAGACACTGCTCTACTCTCCCTACACTATCAGAACGAGATAGGAGAACTCTTATTCAAATAAGTGAGTCTTCCGTTTTTTCTTAAACAGTTCAATGGACTCACAGCATCTAACATAAAAGGGCATTGCATTCTAATATTTGGATGCAGCTGTTCAAAAGGCACAGCTCTTAAAGACTGAATTGGATGTGGGAATGTCCAATAACTTGAGGCGGTTTGACCTCAGATTCCTGATGACTTTTTTTCTCCTCTTCAACTTATCAGCCACATAAGGGAGGAACTGTCCCGCTAAGCATATAAACGTGATAAGGAGGCGAAATTCAATTCTTGCCCAATGGGAAGCCAGTGAAGACTTCTCCTGGCATCTGAGACCTGATCGAACATCTTAAGACCCAAAATAGCGCTGACAGTGCCATCCTGTATCATCTGAAGTCTCGAGAGTTCTTTCCTCCCAATGCCTACCAGGAGGCTTCCACAGTAATCAATCTTAGCACCAATAATGGCTCTCGCCACTGTTTCACAACTCTCTAGGGAGAGGTATGGGCAAATATGATGCAGTAGCTTATTATAATAATGGGCCGAAGATGATATCAAACTACTGACCCGGGCCTTCATGGATAGGGATTAGCTTTAATTAAACAGTCCACAATAAGGAAGTGCTGATAGTCCTTGCTGAGGTTTTTAAGTCTGTGAACAGAACCTAAGACCATGAGTTCTGTTTTTCCCAGTTCAATGCCAATCCCTTTCGGCACATCCAGACATGAATTAGGTTGTAGATCTTATTTATGGCTTTCCCGTCCTCCCAATAGTCTCCTGTAAGGGGGGGATGAGACACTGAGTGTCATTGGCATAGTTTGAGAAACAGACCTGATTTTCTTCCAGCATGGTAAAGAGTGGGGTTGAAAAGATATTATAAAGAATGGGCGATAGACAGGCCCCCTGTGGGACCCCATAATTCAGAGGGACTGGAATTGCTTCCGCTATGTTACTACAGACCCTAATCGTACTGTTACCCAAAAAAGATTTCATCCATGCCAATGCTTTATCACTGAAATTTGCGACATCCCAAAGTCTTTGTAGCAGCAGCGTGTGATCCACCAAATCGAACGCCGCCGATAGATCTAACGCCATAAGCCATCTTCTGTCCATCCTATTGGATTTTAAATCCAGAAGAGGACTCCGTACTATGACCCGGCCCAAATCCCGATTGATATTTATTGAGGATGGTATTATTCTCCAGATGAACTAGCACTTGTTCATAGGCAATTCTATCTAAGATTTTAGGGAGAAAAGGAGTATTTGCAATAGGTCGGTAATTGGTAGGAACAGACGGATTGAGACATTGTTTCTTTAAGAGTTGAGTGGCCCATACCTGTTTCAGACCCGTAGGGACACTTCCCTCCTTGAGAGAAGTTATCAGAGATTCAGAGCATGCTTTAAATGCTATGGCCGGAAAGATATCACCTTTACAAGGTGAGGGTTTGAGTTTGGCCAGGACCAGCCTGAGCTCTGCTTCTGAAAATTGTCTAAAATTGAAAATAGGGAGTTCTGGGCAGAGGACAGCACCCGTCTTCTGAGTGAGACCAACATCCAAACTTTGTAGTAAGTCTGTTCTAAAGGTTTTCCTTTTTCGATAGTACATTTTATCTTTTCTAGCTTCTCGGTCATGGCTTTTTGAATAGAGGAACACCAATCCACATCTCTAACAATATTATCCTATAGGATAGTGTTCAACTTCTCAAGTTCCTTGAGGATGCTAAAAATCTCTTTGGATTCATGTTGAACTTTATCAATTCTGGCATCATAGATATTTCTTTTAACAATAACTATGGCTATTCGATAGTTCTTGGCCGATATAAAATATCTGTTTATCCAGAGTCCAAGGAGGACTTCCATTGATAGAAATCTTTCCTTTTACAGATCCTAGGGTTTTAGTTCTTCAGTAAACCATACCTTAGTGGGCTTAGTGATAACCTTCCTGGTATTAACCAGCGCCAGAAGGGTGGGTATCTTCTCTAACACACCAAGGAAGGAGATTGTCGTCATCTCCGTGCAGTCAAGCTGTGAGATTTGATCATTAGTGGGTACCATCAGCTCACCAATTATGTCCGGTAGCAGTCTCTTAAGGTTCCTTGAAGTTACCCACTTATGATTAGGGACACTATTTCTCAATGGAGGTTGGGCAGTAATGGCAAATTCCACCAAAAAATGATCCGACCAAGGGCACGGAATGATATTAGGATTGATCATAGAGATGTTATAAGAAGTCACCCAGTCAAGTATATGTCCTTGGTTATGTGTGGGCTCATCACTGAGTTGACTAAAACCTGCTTTAAACAAGTATCTCTCAAGTATCGCAGCATCACAATTGGCCCCAAGTCCCCAAGAATTATCCATTTGGAACGGAGTTGAGAGAGAATAAAATCCTGAAGGTCATCCAAGAAATTCGGCATGGCAGCCTTAGTTTGAGCCATAAGGTTTCACACCACTTAAGATCGCTTTTGTCTGCTTCACATATTTCAAAGCTTTGTTTAAAAATAAATGCCACCCCTCAACCCCCCTATTCACAAACGGATAGTGTAATTCGTGGGAGTGGCCAAAAGAATGGATGGACTCGCCGCCTCATGAAGCCAAGTTCCCGTAAGGGTGCAGATATCGATATCATGGTCAACAATATAGTCTGCGACCTCCAAAGCATGTTTTACCAGCAACCTGGTATTTAGTAAAAGGAGTTGTAGGGTGGAAATAGATTGTTTTGAAGTGCCTAACAGATGTGACATGTTTTCTTGAGCTCCGGTAGATCGAGGCCAAACCCCTTATATCTGGATCTTTCATAGTTTCACATATATTCAATTACTAAATGACTTACACCTGGTTAATGTTCTCTGATAGATGCAATAGTCCACAGATATGTAATCTTTTGAGGTTATAGGTTAAAGGATCGAAAAAAAGGGTCGAATGGTCAAAGGATCGACTCAAAAGTACCGAAAACAAAAGGATCACATTTTTTTAAAACATTTTTTTCTCCTTTGGGCCCCCCCCCCCAACCCCTGTTTTTTTTGGTAAAAACCATTTTTCTTACCTATACGAAAACCAAAAAAAATATATAATGAAAAAAAAATGGATCCTTTTGTTTTCGATCCTATTGTGTCGATCCTTTTGCATTCAATCCTTTTTCATTCGATGCTTTAACTGGACAGCATCTTTTGAAATGCCTCCATGTGGACACTAGCTACAAATACATCTGGAAAAGGGCAAAATGTGTTGAGCAGCACAAGCCGAACGGTCGCTGATCCTTGCAAGAGGCAAAACAAACTGCAGTACAAACCTAATTGCAATAAATACAATGGAAATGGGCTCTGTGGGGGAATACATATAAATAACTTTAGAGCTATTTTGTTCCTTTTTGCCAGCCTCAGCCTTCCTTCACCTCTTGGGTTTTGATGGCAAAGTTGCCAGAGAAATCCAAGGTTGAAAGAATGGCTCCCACGTCAACACGTCAACACTATCTCTGGGCAAGAACAACAACAAAGATCCTTGGCGACGCTCACTGAAACGCAGGGAAGTGAAGACACCTTGCTGAAAACTTCAGAGGGCATTCAATGCAGATTAGCCACTGAAGGGAACACCTTCTTATTCGAGCACCCAGAACAAGAAAAAAGCAGGACGCCAAGAGGCCCATTAGGTAGAGAAAGGCTGAGGCTGGCAACATGCATGAGTTCAAACAAGGATGAGACCATCTAACAGATTCCGTTGACTTGCCTCTGGAGGAAAAGCCTTCACTACCAGAGTGTCTAAGGCTGCCCCGATGAACTGCCTTTGAGGGCGTCAGCTAAGAGTTCTGAAAATTCAGGGAGAATCCCAACCTATGCAGCAGCTGGCAGATGCCCTCGAAGTACTTTGGCACCAGCTCCGCCGAACAGCCCTGAGAGACCAAATAATCCAGGTGGGGGAAGACAATAATCATGTCCTCTTCCTGAGCCTCTGCCACCATAAGCTGGATGAAGACCCTAGGGGCAGAGGACAGCCTGAAAGGATGACCATTGGACAGAAACTGGGTGCTGTCTATCAGGAAGATCAGTAACTCCAGCGGCACAACCAGTCCCGGCTATGCAAAGACTGGAGAATCTCCTTCAGCATCACTATTCTGAAACTTTTCGCTCACAAACTTGTTCAAGCCTATGAGGTCCAGCATGTGATGAAGTCTTCTCCCCTTCTTCGGGACCAGAAAATGCTGCATGTACAATCTGGACCCCCTCTCTGATCCCAACACTGTTTCTAAGACCCCCCCTTTGTCAAAGGCCCCAGAAAATAAACTAAAGTCATTGATCGGGGTGGGGGGTTGGTTGGACGGACGGGGTTCGGGGGTTAGACTTAAGAAGGAACAGGAGGCAATAACCGTCCGTCTTGGACCATTCGGAGCACCAGGGCATCTGAACGGACTGCCTTCCACTTCTCGACAAAAGCAGATATATGACCCTTAAAGGGGCCAGAATTAGTGGAGGGATTCTCAAGTAGGTTTCGGAGCAGACAGCAGAACCTGAGTGCTTACATTATCCTCCTGAGTGTGTATATCAGCCATTACATGGGAGGCAAAATTCAACCCCGTCACTGAGGCCAAAGTCGTACAGTCGAGGCCTTTGAGAAATTATCAAGCAATTGTTTTTTAAACACCTACATTTTGTAGATGCATACTTAGATGGCAACGAGGCCTTAGAACGTTGGCTTGAGTCAGAAAAGTCTTTCATGGACAAAAGACTTCAGACTCAGGACTAGATGCGTCTCTTGTTGCAGACGGAAGACTAATAAAGTGGCTCACTATGAGAGTGCAAACATGCCTCCTTTTCTCCAGATTGTCCTGCTTCATCTCAGGTGAAGATTCTTCCTTCTCGATCTATGAAGACTTCGGAAGTGATGGAGCTGGGGACGTAAATGGTGAACTTAGGTGGGACTAGTGACACCTTAGCTGCCTGTTCACAGAGATCCCTGGAATTCATTGACTGAATGGACCTACAGTGCTCTACATCATGATCCAAGACACCACACGCAAACGTTGTGGGAATCATTTATGTACATTTTAGTGTCACAGTCCTGCCAGCGCTTGAATTCCGAAGGCTTCAGGCCAGGCAAAATGGCAAAGCAAAAAAAAAACGGTCTAAATGTTCCCGATATAGCAGTCTGCTGAACGCGCTGATAAAAAACTGAGGTAATGGGGAGTCATGTGCCATATTAATACTGAGGGGATGTCATGTCCAGAGTCGAGGGTCTGGTTGTTGCAGATAACTATGGTCAAGCTTCAATATGCCCCTGGTAAAAATGTCAGAGGCTATCAAGATGATGAATCGGCAGAATGATGCAATCCATTACAAAAAAACTTACAACAGAAAACTCTGAAGAACCACTCTCCCAAAACCGGCATCTTGAGCTGTTGGGGAATCCAAACTGTAATGTTTGGAAAATGTATGCAACAAGGACCAATGAACTGCCTGGCACCTTTTGACAAGTGCCACGCCACTCTGTTACACCCATTCAGCCAGCACTCCTCTTGTGGAATGTGCCGCCAGTTCTAGAGCTATTTCTTCATCTGCATTTTCATAACATTTAGAAAGGCACAGAACAATCCAGCACAAAACTATCTGCTTAGCTACAGTTCTGCCCTAACTAGACTGAGCAAAATACACCAAAAAGATGTGCATTCCGTAGTAAAGAAGCTGTTCTGGTCATAGACGGAGTGCGGCAAGGGAGGAGTGGGTCTACAACTACGTTTTAGAACACTGTACATTTCAAAGAGGAGAAATATCTATTTGCATGTCAGTCTGGTCAATCCATCCATCTTAGCAGTCTAGCACTTAAATGCTAGACAATTCTCTGAACACGAGTACCAACAGCAACCCCAGACATGTGTTTCAGCCTTCTTGGGCCTCATCAGTGAGGTCAAGCTGTGCCTCTATAAGCAGCGTGAGCAAGTGGTCCATGTCTGGATTAACCTGGGTAACTTATGGTGAAAACCCAAGTCCCTAAACATTTATACAAAGACCCTCCCGAGTGGGAAACTACTATAGAACGGGGGTTACTTGGCGGTGTTCGTTCTCGGTAAAGGGGGGGGGGGGTCGCAGACCTTTTGAGCAAGTGCAGAAAGTAGCTTCTCAAGGACCGCATCATTCAGTTTCCCTGTCACAATACCCTCCTCCTCTTAAAAGCCATGCAAGGAGAGTGGGGGTTTGGATGAAGCACCTGACTAACTGACTGGGATAGGTGTGATAGCGGTTCTGGCCTTCGAGGAAGGTAAAATGGTGGACAGATGGCCCTCTCAAACCTTTCTGTGCACATGCCTTCCCAGACCAGAATCAAGGAGTCGGAACTCCTTTGAACCAAGGGGATTTCTGGTATTGTGGGCAATGCACCATGAAGCTTGGAGTCCACCCTACTAGAAGTTTCCACCCCCCACCAATGCCGCCATTCAAGGAAATTCCCTCAAAACAGAAAAGCTTGCATTTCCCGCTGCCTTGGTCATAAAAATATAGAGAAGTCTCACTCAGTTGGAAGGTCTCTGAAAGTACCTCTCGTGGGAGACAAAGCCATGCCTGCTCACAGCATCTGCCACCCAATTCTCTGTCCAAGACAGATGACCAATTAGAGCAAGGTCTCTAAAGCCCAACACCAAAGCTGTGTAGCTTACCGGCACAGAGGAAATGGCCTCCCAACTGCCTCTTTTGTTGTTTTGTTTCCCAGAAAGCAAGACCATCAACGCCAGTCGGATTGCCCGCAGCTCCAGCACAATGATGTGCCAACAGCACTCTGCCTGGAACCAAAGCCTGGAACACAGATTCTCAAGGTGAGCTCCTCAGCCTTTCTGGCCACGAGCACTGAAACGGCTGCCCACCTTATGGTCTCCAAACGACACAACCAACAAAAATCCCCAGAGACCTTCCTCAACACCTAAAGAAGATTTGCCACGTGGCCGGAGAATTGAGATAATTGGCTGTGAAGCAGTCACTGAAGGGAAGGCATCCTCCATCGAGATCACAGTAGCAGCAAGATGCAGGATGCCATGAGGCCCAGAGGGCAGAGAAGACCTGAAATTGGCAGTATGCGTGGGTTCGCGAACAAATTTACCATCTGACAAATGCTGTTACCTCGCTCCGCAGGGGGAAAGGCCTTCCCCAACCGAGTGTCCAGGACTCCTCTGGAGTCATTGAGAAGGAGTCGGCTTAGAGTTTTGGAAGTTCAGAGAAAAGCCCAGGCTGTGCAATAGTCACATGTGCCATCGAGATAGCTTGACACCTGATCTGGAGAATGGCCCCGAAGAAGCCAGTACATACAAGGAAAGACGTGAATCATATCCCTTGTACAATGAGCAGCCTCCACAAGCATCAGCTTGGTGAAAACCCAGGGGGCAGTGGTCAATCTAAAAGGAAACTTAATTGACTAATAATGGGTGCAGTCTATCACAAATCTCATGAACTACCTGTTCTTCGGATGGATTGGAAAATGGAAATAAGCATCTAGGAGCTTCACTGACACCACACAGTTCTGGCTCTTCAGAACCTGGAGGACGTGCTTCGGGATTACCATCCTGAATTAACTTGTTCAAGCCAATGAGGCCCAGAATGGGACACAGTTCACCTGCTTTCCTCTAGGGAGTAGTGAGAGAACCACCCTAATCGCCACCAAACCGGGAACCACTTCCACTGGCTTGGCTAGGAGGGAACACATCCAATCCAAAAGTGCAAGTTTAAGATCCTGATAAGAAATAGAAGGAGGTACATTGGAATGCTTCTTGATAAAAGGAAAGCAGGAATCCTCCCGAATCAACTGACGCACCAAAGCGTTGGCCTGTCACACCTCGGCAAACAAGGTTGGGACAAAAATGGGGTGAGGACACCTCAAAGGCCTTTGAAGAAGAATGAGTCAAAGGGCTATGCCTTCTGAGCACCTCTAAACTTGCCAAGACAGCTATCTCAGCTGAGGCGGCTTTGCTGCGGCAAACTGCATTTTTCTTCAGTAGCTAAAGGATGTAAAGTGCCCGAAATCTGGCAACGCAGGTAAATGGAGCAGCAAGGAGAAATGTTTGCTGAACTGCCTATCGCAATGATTTGGTTGCGATATTGAAATAACCGAGATACTCATCAGCCTTTACACAAAAACATGTTGATCCCATCAAATAGCATGTCCAATAATTTAGACTTGCGAATTCCTATTGATGGTCGATCAACGCCAATCGCAAGCGGGGGGCTTGTGGGATGTTTCAACCCACTGGTCCAGGCCCTGCAACATTACTGTGCATTGCTTGCAGCAGAAACATCAGAATGGCCGCCGGAAAGCATGCTGCTCGCTAAAAATCACCAGAAAGTGCGCAGTAAAAATCTGAAAAATAGGCCGCCATCCACTTTTGCCTATGTCAGTGGTAACACCAGAGACCACTGCCAAAACCCATCATTTGGCTGCCCACAGAGCAGAATCATTGCAAAAGAAACGGAGCTGTTTTAAAAATCCCTGGCTGTCAAAATTGCAAAAATCATGGCTCACAAACCACACTAAAAGATCCAACCTCCTTGTTGGGTGGTGAACATCATTCTACTTCGATAATCTGCATAAATACAATGTCCACAGAAGTATATATTATCTGAACAAAGTCCACTTTTGAGGATGGTTGAGCTGGAAGAAATCTGTCAAAAATGGGTGTAGTACCGTTACTCACCTCTGTCAGAAGCTGGCGATTTAAAACTTGTCAGGTGTAGAGTTGTACATTGAACTCAAACTATGACAAAGAAAGTCTTGCTATCAGAAGCCTAAGAGGTGGATACAATTAAAAACTATATTCTAAAAAGGCTTGAAGCAAGAAATTGTTTGATGTATTTATTAAAAATGTAAGTTATATTTTAAGACAAGACAATTTCAGATATTGTGTTAAAAGTTAAAGTTTCCCCACACTGGGCTTCAAACACATTCCACACCTCCTCCCTAAACAAAGGGACCTGTTCTCCTGTGCTCTGCTAAGAAACTGACAGGCTGGTGTGAAAAGGAACTGGGAGGGGCACCCTGGCCTGTTGCTCTGAGTGCAGACAAAGGGCTCCCTTGAGCTGAATGGAGATGCTAATTTGGGGCGTCAATAGAAACTGCCCTGGCAGGAAGGAGGCCATGTGACACTCTGACTCAGCCAAGACCTTGGAGGCGGGCCAGACTGAAAATGTGGATTTGACATTGGATTAAATATATGTTTAAGGAAAATACTTCTAAAATATTGTACCGTACTGACAAAAATATGAACCTTAGAGAGATTATTAAAATAAAAAATTTGCTCACAGTTTAAAACTAATCTGGAATCTGTGCAATGTTCTGAGACTGAACCACAAAAGTTTTTAATATTGTAGCTAGTGCGGTTGTGCTAGGAACATGAAAAATTACAGAAGTATGACCAGATGGTATGTGCATGTATATGTAAAAAATTGTACAGATCCGAAAATGTGTAACCAACCAAAAGCGTGAAAAAACTGTCATTTGTGAACCGAAACTTGTAGGAACATGGGACTTGAACAGAGACGTGCCTTAATTAATCTGTGATGTGTATATGTAATATGAACAAGTTGTGCATATGGGAAATATGTTTTTTGGGAACAATAGATTTTCTAAGTAAAAGCAAAGGGGAGGTTCTTCCATAGGTTGTAAATGGCAGCATCACTCTGACACATGATGACACACTGTTCCTTTCTCAAATCAGGGGACAGGGAATTCTCTGACCTATCAGATCCTTAGAGGGTTGGGCATAGACTCCCCACCCACTTTGGAAAATGGATAAATAGGGACTGTTGAGGACCCACAGACACTTTCTCACTCATCAACTGATCCCCTGGCGAAACACCCTGCAGGAAGAACCAGACTCCAGAACCCTGAAGCAGAGGCCTAATCCAATAAGCTGAACCCTTTTCAGCAGGCCTTTAAAAACCTTGCAAACCTGATTTTAACCCCTAAACTTCCAAGGGGCACCACAAAATCCAACAGCCTGGCTGAGCGGTTTTGCTGTTCTAGCTAAGAACCTCATGCTAGAACCAGATCCAGACTCATAGAGCAGAGCTGTACCCAGAACCAACCCGTCGGATCTAGTCCAAGAGACCGCGCAGACCAGAGTGCTTTGCTGAGAGCAGAGTCCAGGTGCCCTGATCCTGTCCGATGGCGAGTGAAGCCAAACCCTTGACCAGATCTTTGACGGGCCCATTCCATTCCAAAGCCATAGGACTGAGTATTTAGTATAGAACTGGCCATAGTCATCTCTTAGTTTAAAGTAATCCTATTCAATCCATTTCAACCTATCCAGAGCTGCATTATAGAATCTTGTGTCCATCCTGAATTCTTCTCATTATATAGTCTGTGATAATTGTAGCGATAACCAACTGTGCGCTGATATTTTCTGAAGAAAGTCAAGTGTCCTGGCGCACAGCAATCAGAGCGGAAGGCGCCCTGTTCTGGTGGTTGTCCCGTTGGGTATGTTGTACTTTCATAGCTCCTTAGTATAAGTTCATCTTGGTTCCTAATCTTTAAAATGCATCTTTCATTTTGAATCTTGACTCTGTTTCTGAAAAATCTACCTTCACAAAAACATCTAACTTTTGAACCGTACGTCCTAGAAACTAAATTTAAATTTTGAAGCCAACATCCTCAGCTTTCAAAGGAACCCAAAACGACATTCCAATTCCTTATAGTGTATCCGTAATCGCGTTTCCCGCACGCGGAACAGTTGCTGCGAATTTGCAATTTGGCTCAATTTCACCCCATGTAAAATAGCTATTTCTTGCTTTCAACTTCTGAATTTCGTTTTCCATCTGCTAATCATTCTATAATCATTGGTAGTGTTGACCTGAACCAATCCAAAGCAACTCTCACTAGTTCTGAATTTCATTTAGTGAATTAAAGTCATTTTTAGCATTTTCCCATTCATTGCAAACCGCATTTAAAAGCAATTGACCTGTTTAAAATCATACCTGTTCTCTCTAAGCTTGCTGGGGGAATTGGAATTGAACTGCAATTGTTGATTGTTATTCCTGATACCTGTGTGCCCTCATTCCATCTCTTCATATTGCATAGTGGGGGGAGTGAGTGGTCACAGGGGAAAGAGTGATGATATTGTCTTTTGATTGAAGTCATATCAAGTTTTATTTCTGGGTTGCATTTATTCCTATCATTGCAATCTCTCGAACCCATACAAAGTATTCTCCTCTGCTAGATTAATCAATTAGGAGTAGGAATGGGAAGAATAAAGAGATTGTTGATATTGTAATATTACCCATTGCTGATCACTGTTCATATTTATCAGTGTGACATTCAGATATTATTCATATTTATAAAAGTGTGATATATATATATATATATAGTTCAATTCTTCAAATAAATCTTTTAATTTGCAAAACAAACCTATTTCTTGTTTCAGTGAGACCGGGGGAATTCAAAGAGAGGGGCGTTATATAAGGGTACATCATCCAGAATTAAACAAACTTTTGACATAAAAATATATAAATAAGGGTTTCCATTGGGCATCCCATCCTAGGCATTGACTTAGTTGGAGTGCTGGATTGAAATCACTTAAACACACCCGGGTGAAAATCCTAAGGTTTCATCTAAGAAAATATTTGCAGTACAGATGCCGTTCCTACGGATCGACCAACACCATCAGCTGTTTCCAACTCGGCCTGCAGTGCCTCACATGAGGCCTCTTTGCCGGTAGCAGATCAATCCATTACTAATCTGCCTCTAGAGCAAATGCAAAATAGGCCTCTGAAAAGTTGTCAGGGAATTTAGCCAATGCACAGGACACATCTACAGCCTTAAGAGCCATGCTCCTAGAAGCAAAGACTTTCCTTATGAGAGTATACATTTTCGATTAGTTGGGCTTCAGGTTAGCTTTCTCTGTCTGAACCACGAGGCTCACAAGTGACAAGTGCCCGGAGAACAAACCTTTGTCTCCCAGCACCAGCTTCTACTTTTTCATGGGTTCCTTGTCAACCGATACATTAGAGCAAGGTGCTTGCCAAAAGACCAAAATGGAGTTAGCAATATCAGTGTTAAACGCCAGCACTGTCTCTTCCGAGGACTTTATCCAAATTATCTGTTAACTCGTAGTAAACAAGGGGCTTCAACAACACCCGAAACCCAAAGCTGCCGCCACCATCACCTTTTTCATCATCCGGCGATATTGTGCACTGAGCTGAACATCCGGAAAAGCCATCTGCATTTCCAAATGAGGAGTGCTGTTGAGGATGGTGGTTTCCTGCCAATCTTTAGCCATTTTCGAAATGTCTGCTCATTGGCAATGAAACCCTTAAAGGATTTGGTCTTGCTCTTCATCAAAAATGGCTCAACCAGAAATATTGAGCACTTGGCTTTGGGGTAACTCAATCGTCTACCAGGCAATTAACACGACCGGTGAGTTATCGATGGCAACAAAGGTCTGGTTTGTGTTTAAAGCAAAAGTAACTAATTCAAAAGTTGAAGGTTGCTCGTGTGCCGATAAAACATATAATGGAAAGGACAATTGCTGAATTGTAAAAGGAAAGGATACAAAGTAGCAGAGCGGTACTGCGAAGCGAAATCACACATTCAAAAGTCTCTGCGAAATGTTCCAAGTAGAAGCATATTACAACGGGACCCAAAGGCAAGAAAGTAACCGCGATCCCAAAAGAAAGTTGAATACGTGAAAAGCAAAGTATGTGAACTCTGAATAGGCCAAGAGGGCAAAATATATGCACTTGGAAAGAGGCCACAAGAGTCAAAGCGAAGCGAAAGAGATACCAAGAAGACAAGAGGACAGAACAAAGAAAGAAAAACCAAGAAGTATTGGTGTTGCATATGAACTTTGAAAGATGCCAGGACGACAAAGTAAAGAGAATAAGAAACCACAGATACCAAGAGGCATTGGTGTTGCAAGATGAGGAAGATTGTTGATTGTAGAACTGTGTACAGAGGTCGAAGTGGTCATGCACAGGTCTACGTAAAATCCTTGCAGTTTCGAAAGTCTTCAACAGTGAAAAGAAGACACCCAAGACAAAATGTGGTGAAGGGAACCCCCATGAAAGGAATGACAGGCTCGAGCCCGGCAGAGGGAAGCTTATGCTGAAGTGTGAGGAAGTGAGAAAGTGAATGTGAAAAGAGAGGCAGGCTCGAGCCCGGCAGAGGAAAGCATGTGGTGAACTGTGGGAAAGTAAATATCAAAAGTAGAACTGTGTATTTATAACAAGGCGGAAGAATCCTAAGGAAGTGATTGAACTATCAGAAGCTTAAAGCCCAATCCTGAACTGTTGAATTGTACCAGTTGGCAAAAGTGTGCAAAACTGATGGAACTGTGTCATCCACCTATCCTTTTTAAGAAACTCAAGACCGTGTGGTGCTGTAACGCTCACCTGACTCCCACGGAGGCGCTGGTCTAGTCTGGGTTGCTGTGGCCTCTTCGAGCATGATGCGCAGAACTCAGAACACCGACTGAACAGGACCCTCAAATCTTGCTTGTCTGGCCCGTAGGAATATTCTTCTGCAGATGAGAAAGGGGATTAACAGTCTGCAGAATAGTGTGCTTGCTCCCCTCTTCCCCCCTTCGTTCTTCTCTAACTTCCTCCGAAATCCCCGGTTGAAGCTCACCTTATGGTTTGAAAGGATGAACTCTCCATCCTGCTTCTGGTGCAGGGGCGCGTGTTTGTCCAGTTACTTCACTGGTTTTCAGAATGGCGCTTTTTCCGAGCGGAACGCCGTAAGTATGGAGATTACTAAAGTTCAAGTGTTGAGCCTCCTTTTCTGTTGCCTTCCTAACCTGTGATCTGTCCTTTATTTCAGGTGCAAAATGAAGGCGATGCGTTGAGGAATTGAATTGCCGATGGTAAACTCAGGTGAGTTGGCGATGGGAGCGATCCCTCTTAATGTCTTTATATTCCTCTAGTAATGTCTTTTGTCCTTTCCCCATAGGGGCCGGGGTGCGGTACCTGCCAACGAAGCGGCGCCGACCCGAAATGAGGAATGGTCCACCAAAAGAAGGTCGGTAAGTGTTATGGCGGAAAATTAGGCTTTCCTCATATGTTCCTTCTGCTCACCTTTTGTCTCTTCTTCTCTCCCTTAGGCGCAGAGATGTGGCGACCGGTGCAGACAGTCGCGGTGGAGCCAGAAGAACTCCAGAGGACAGGTGAGTGAAGCGCAGCGCTGCAGCGAGCAACGCAGTGCTTTTAAATGAAAGTCTTTTCTCAGGAACGCTGGCGTGAAGGTTCAGGATGCAGGTAAGAAGTAGGGTTGTAACGGTATAACGGTATACCGTTAAAGATACCGTGAACCACTTAATTGAACAATAATAACCGTCACATTGTTTATACCGGTATACCGTTTATAACGTTAAGAAAGGCTGCAGTAAGCAAGTGCTGCGCAGTCTTGGTCTTGTACTGTTGGATGTGCCGTCTGCGAAGTAGTTTCGGTTGGAGCAGTTTTTAATGCCATTCCATAAACCACACATGCCTGACATAAAATCAATATGTTAGCAATAGGAAGAATAAATACAGTGCCAAGAAGGAAAAGGGTTTACTTTGGGATGGCGTCTTTGGGGTTTATATATTTATAATGGATAAGGTTTGCTAAACATATGACAATGGGGGATTTCGCTGGTTCCATCATTGAATTTACATATAATAAGTCACAGGGCCTCATTACGACCCTGGCGGTATGGGGTAAACTGTGCCGTAAAAGGTGCTGGCGCCGTTTACCCCGTACCGACCTCATTACAAGGTCCCCTCGCGGAACCCAGGAAGCAATGCCTGGTCAAACCAGACGTGCTTACCGGGTCCCGCGAGGGGAAGAGGGAGCAAACAACGGCCAACTCATAATGGCCCGTTGTTTGCTCCCTCTCCCATTACCATTCAGCCCTATGGGGGCTGAAATGGGAATGGGGAAGGACCAGGTCCGGGTCCTTGGAGGGAGGAATTACCGGGCCTTCCGAACTCGGAATGGCCCGGTTATTCCTCATTCTGAGGACCCGGACGTGATTTCGGCGGCAGCCATGCCGCCAATAGCGGCATGGCTACCGCCAAACTCGTAATGAGGGCCACACTGCGAAATTCACTCAGCTCTGTGGGTATTCCCTGCTGCCATACCAAAGGGTAACATGTCCGTGATTACTGAACACCTTTTGACCTGCAAGTAAACTAAAGGCTGTAACGTAAAGAGAGTGTGTGTGCGTGTGTGTGTGTGTATGCGCACAAACGTATACTACCATCAGCCTCCATTGATCTATCAAGATGGCAACATGTTCATCTTCACCAGTAACCAGTGGGGGAGCTAAAAGCCTAAATGACCACTTAAGAAAAGCTATTCAGTTTGCTTTGCCAGTCACAGCAGGGCTCCCCCCGCCCCCCCTCTTCACACGTGTGTTTGGTGGAAGCAAGCAGTGGCATTTCAGTGGAAAGTATGTTGAAAAGCCCAATTCTGGCCCTGGGTGCCTGGTTTTGTTTGTGATGATAAATCTGACAATTTATGACCTTTTAGAAAATATTTGTTAAGATTAGTTAACTCCACCTGCTATACCGCGATAACCATGATATACCGTCATTTGGCAAGAAGGTTATCGTACCGTCATAAAACTAATACCGTGACACCCCTAGTAAGAAGTTTGATAAAATTCTTGGTTTTCACCTTTCTCTTCTCGCCTTACAGGTGTTCCAGGATCGAGGCGGGCGTGGCTGGAGACCAGATGCAGGAGCAGACACGGTGAGCGTTCAGCTGCTTGGATGCAGAACAACGAGAAGCATGAGCTACTGTCTGGGCGTGGCTTAAATAGCCCCCAAAGTAGTTCCAGGTAAGTATCCTTCCCTGGCCACGCTCGAGTGGCAAAATAGTCCCAATGAAAAAATAGTCCCTTTCAGGTCTCAGGGAGGCCTGAATCTTGCAGCATGGTCTGCATCAGGTAAGTGCACAAAACACCTTCCTTTATGAGCCTGGCGCCTATGGCGCCAGGACAGAGTGCAAAGAGCCCCTATAAGGGGCCGCTGGGCTTTTACCCAGGGGCATGATGCCTGCTCCCGGGGGTGCTGGGCCTGGCCTGGTGCTCCGGTGGTAGGCATCATGACAGGTGCTGAACATGGGGAAGGGAGTTGTTACATAAGCCATTCTGACATTTCTTTTGAGAAACTGTTTTCCTTTTGTATTCCCTAACACATTTGTCATTTTGAGAAGGAGGGCCAGGTGGTTATTTTTTTTTTCATAGTTCTTTTTATTTTGACTAGACTGACTTGGACTTGTTTTGATTTTTGGTCATGGTCGAGACTACGCCGATTTTAGAGTTAGGAATTCTACCAACCCAACCTCTTATGAATGCCTTGTCTGTAGGCTCTCTCTCTCGCCTGCCCATTCTCTTACTGTGGCTATCATCTACTGGCCTCCTACTCAAATCACCTCATTTCTCTCTGAGTGGGCAGACCTCGCCTCCTCCCACCTGGCCATGACCACTCAACACCTCCTCCTCGGTGACCTCAATATACAATTTGGACTCTCCTTGTTCCTCCTCTGTATTTTTCTGTGACCTCTGCAACTCCCTCTGCCTGTCCATCCTTCCCTCTGGCCCGATTCACTCTGCAGGGCACACACTCAGTGTCTTGAACTCCTCTGATCTCCGCCTCTCCATGCCTCTGACCACTCCTCTCTCCTGGAGCGATCACTCTCTCCTCTCCTTTCCTCTGCTCCCCCCAAGCCAAGCCTACCCCAACACTGCCACCTACCTTCTCAGACATCTGGCCCATGAAGAGTGCGTCAGTTGTGGCTTTTGCCGCCACTTCCCCCCCCCCCTCCACCTCTGGCTGTCTCACATCCTGACACAGCCCTGTCTCTGCTCTAATCTTCAATTTCTGATACTCTTGATGCTCTTGCCCCTGTCATAGAGGATCCGTTTGCAGTCCAACGCCAAGTGCAATTCCTGGTACGACTCTGACCTAGCTACACTTAAACGTAAGTGTAGGGCGGCTGAGAGGAAATGGAGGGCTTCTTGTTCATCCTTTGACAAACTGGCCTGTCGCCTGCTACAAAGGCAATACCGACTCTCTGTCCTCACCAAGAAGAGAGTTTACATTCAAGCTCGTGTCTCTGCGGCATCTATCAACCCGGCCGAACTCTTTAAAATCGGCAAGGAGCTGGCCAACCCTGCTGCAGTCTCTACCCCTCCTGTTGCCTCCCAGGATCTTTGCAATGCCATTGCCTCTCACTTCATTTAAAAAACGCAGGACATCCTGTCCACCCTCACCCCTTTCCTTCTGTGCTTGCTGACCCTCCTTTAGCCACACCCCCACCATCCTTCTCGTCCTGTCGGGGTGATTATCCCAGGGTCGGCAGAGCCGTCCGTGGACCTCCGGGCTGGGGAAGCCCCAACTCCTCATGTGTCCACAAAAATGAGTATGAGACACACACAAGGAGCAAGGCTGAGACTGCTGTTTATTTCAACGGCAGGGATGGGTTTCTCGTATGCATCTGAGAAAGCGCACCTAACCCCTCAGAGGGGCTCACAGGCCCTTTTTTACTACAGTATGACACGCTACCCGCGTCACCTGGGAAAGTTAGTACAAAAACCTATTGCCACTTAGGATTGGTCCTTCGAGTGGTAGGGTTAGTATGGTTAGCATATAGAGACGTAGGTTATTGGAAGGAACCAGATCAGGTGGTACACTGGTTTAGGCCGATTTGACCGAAAACAAATGATCGAAACGACCAAATGTTCTAAAAATGCTACCACCAAAGGATCAAACACCAAATGTTCGATCCTTTGGTGGTAGCATTGGAAAAAAACGGGGGCTGCGGGGATGTCCCCCGCATTCCCCTGCTCACTATACTTTATGGTAGAGTGAGCGGGGACTGTGGGGGACACCCCTGCAGCCGTCCGTGGTCAAAAAAAACAAAAAAGAAACGGGGGCTGTGGGGGTGTCCCCCGCTTTGCCCCGGACACTATACTTTATGGTATAGTGAGCGGGGGACACCCCCGCAGCCTTCCGTGTTTAAAAAAAAAAAAAAGTAAAGGACATTCGGTCAGATCACTTGGATTCGGTATACTTGGGCTGTCCCTAACATTTGTTACTTCAGAATTGCAACACGGAGTCCCTCGGTGATTGGTTATGAGTAATGGCGTCTGTAGTGAGCCCCCCCTGTGTTCTGATTGGTTCTCCCGCGAGCCCCCAAGCCTGGGACCATTGTTGTTCCCAGCTCACGGTGTACCTGTCATTAGCAACAATGTGCAACTATGTGTTTGTGCAGACAACGGACAGGTCTGCTCATAAGCGAGTTGTTCTCATCGCTGTAGGTGTCCACCTTGCCGTTTCGTTGTTGCAACCTATGAGTCCCTAGCGGCTTCTCTGTCTCGTAGACTTGGCACCTTGTCAGTTCGGCTTGGTCACGTGTAGAGACCCCGTAGCTGGAGCAGAATTATGAGCATTTGATTTTGTATTCGATGTCTGGAGGCTTGGCGTTTGCAGGTGTAACCTTGGCGCTGGGCTCTCGGCATGCGGGTTGCAACATTGTGGCCTTGGCTGCAGGCCCTTTTTAGGGGCTTGTTCTGCATGTCAGCACTTGTATTTCATTCTGAGAGGGTTTTCGTTTGCGAGGCCTCTGCCTCGGGACTCTTGCTCGCGGCCTACTCGGGCCTAGTTCATGGGTGGCGGTCCATAATCCATAGTATGGTGGTAGCGGAATGACAAATCATCATATGCAGCACTAGATATACATGATGGCATCTCAGAGATAGGTGGCAAGGAAGCATCAGCAAGCATATACACGATCTCTTCAGGCGTCTTGCGTTTCTGCGGTGCCGTTAAAGGCCTATGTGAAAAATAAAAATGATGCACGTCCGTGGGTGTGACAGTCCGCTACGTCATAGCACTGAGTATGTTCTTCGTGTAGATTGGTGTGTGAGTGACCAGTGTGCATGGTGGCACGTGTGCTCCTGTCTGTTAGCTATGTCGTCATGGCATCTCTAACAATGTGGATACTTGTAGTCATTCTAGTCAAGTTCATCCATGCCACAGATATCGTCATCAGTCGTGCGGGCTGGTGTTGGTCGTACTGGTGGGCATACTCCTCTTTTGTGTAAGTTCCTGAACCAGGGTATTTTGTCATCTGGCAGGTAGTCAAATTCGACTCGTGGAGGGTGTCTGGGCCGTGATCCCCTAGGCCATGGTCTGGATGAGATTGGGGGGGGGGGGGTATTATCCCATTCTCCCACTTCAGTCCTTTCCTCTTTTCTCCCCCGACGAGATCGCTAGACAAGTCTGATCTATGAAAGCCTTGTCAAAACAGGTTCATCCCAGTTCCTCTAAAACCATCAAGGACCACATTGATACCCTCGCTCTGGCCCTTGCTGATTTTTGCAACCACTCCTTTGCCTCAGGATACTTCCCCTCCCCTCTGAAGCACTCATTTGTGCATCCTCTTCTCAAGAAACCCACTGCTAATCCTTCTTGTCCAGCTAACTATCGCCCAATTTCCATTACTCCCTTTCTGGGCAAACTCCAGGAAAAGTTGGCCATCTCTCAGCTTAACCTTCATTCCAATTCTGTTGGTTGTCTCCATGACCACCAGTCTGGCTTCAGAGCTGCCAGAAGCTGCTCTCCTGAACATTTGTGAAGATCTGCTCTCCAACCTTGACTAACATTCCCTCTGTCCTCCTCGATCTCTCGTCTGCCTTCGACACGGTCAACCATACCATCCGGCTCAACCATCTCCGTGAAAACATGGGTATCACTGATCAGGCTCTGGCCTGGCTGACCTCTTTCCTCTCTGATCGACCCTCCCAGGTTCAACTTGGGTCCTTCCTATCATCTATCTTCCTCTCTACCTGTGGTGTTCCCCACGGGTCTAAATTCTTGCCCTGGCTTTTCAACCAATACCGGGCAACTCTCGGCCACTGCATTGCCATTTTATGCTCAAATTTCCAGTGCTATGCTGAGGACACAACTCATTTTCAGGCTGGCCTCGGCCTCTGCCATATCTGATTGCCTAACTGCCATTCAAGATTGGTGTGCCGCCAATGATCTTTGTCTGAATGCCAGCAAGACGGAGATCCTCCTCATTGGCACACCTTCACCATCCTTTCCCCTGACTCTCTGGCCGGCTTCCCTTGGCCCTCCTCCTACCCCCACCTGCGAGGCTAAGAACCTCAGGGTCATCTCTGACTCCACCCTTTCCTTCTCCGCCCACATCTCTGAGGTCTCTAAAAAGTCAAACTTCCGACTGCACCTCCTCAGAGGTACTCTGCCTTTCCTCTCCTTCCCCCAGAAGCTCATGGTATCCCAAGCTCTGGTTCTCTCTAGGTTGGACTATTGTAACAGCCTCTTTATAAATCTACCTACCTCTACTCTCCGCCCTCTGCAACTAATCCAGAACACGACTGCAAGACTTGTTCTTGGCCTCAAGCCCTGGGATCGTATCTCTCCAGCTCTGAAATCTCTCCATTGGCTCCCAGTGGATGCAAGGATTAAATTCAAAACCCTCTGCATTGTCCACAAGGCTTTCTGGGGCCTGGGTCCAAAATTCCTTCAGCTAGCCCTCCGCAAATACCTTCCCTCTCGAGCTCTTCGCTCCGCTACCTCTAACTCCCTCAGGGTCGGTCGTTTTTCAAAGAAACGAGCTGGGGGGTAGATTCCCGTCTTCGTCTGGGCCTCCCTCTGTAACAGCATCCCTGCCACTTTAAAACTTGAGGAGAACCATCTCTGGTTCCAGAAGCACCTCAAGACATTACTCTTTTCTTCTGCCTTCACTCCCCCGCTAATCTGTTCTCCCTTGGCACCGTGCACCTAGCCACCCTCTGTCCTCCAGGTCCAGGTACCTGCTCACCCTGCCACCCTCCCGCACTGCCTCCGCGCCACCCCTTGCACTGGGGTCTGTATCTGTACCCATACAGCCCCCCTTTTCTTCCTGCACTTATCAGACCTACCCTGTCTGCTGCCTTAAACCTAGCACTTGCAAATTGCTGGCTGCACTACCACTGTTTGTTGCCTTTATTATTTATTTACTATTATTTATCTGTTTCTCCTTTGCTTCGCATCTTCCCCTTCTCCCCCCTTCCATGCACTGTTCCCCTCCATTGCCTAGCCTGAAACAGTTGTGTACGAGCGCGATAGAAATAAAATATCAATATCAACCAAAACACCAAATAAAGGTTCTCGAAACCTGTATCCATTGTGTCTACTACTTGATATCATGCCTTCCTTACAGCACCAAGCTCTTGTTTGTAACTTAATTTGTAATGGATTGCCTCCCCCATAGATTACTCTTCTTAGATAATAGTCAGCAGAGAGCTATTCACAGTAGGGGCGTAGTGTGCTTCTGCGCTCACCCTCTCTGATGGTCCACTCTATGGCTCTGGAACCACAAAAACCTAGAAATTAACAAAACATTTGCAATACTATACTCCAAAAAAACCAAAAAAGGAACTCTGCTCTGACATTACTTAAAAGCAGATCTAGCAGCTAAATAAAATGTAACTGGGCCAAAATTAAGCCCACTTATGGGCAATGAGAGCAAGAATTCTAAGATAATCACTGTCGGGCAGAATGGGTCAATGCTTTCACCACAACAAACTAAAAAATCTTTCCCATTTCCCAACATAAGTGGCTTTTTATTATAAAACCGACTTGATGACAATAGACCATTCCAAAGAATCTTCCGAAAAAATCCAGCCCTGTCCCCGAACCTCCCAACAGAAGGCTAACTAGATTCAGATGGATTTTCCCTGCTCTTGTGACAGATCAAGTGCTAGCCAGATTCTCAAGATATAGGTACTGCATGTTTTCTTACAGACCACAGTCCCAAAACTCAGTCTTCCTGCACTGCAAGACTAGATAGGCTGGCTGGAACGCATACAGATGATGAAGATGCTAATTCACAAGAACATTCTTCAGGGCCCCTGTGGAAGGATATTCCCTTAAAACCTAGGAACAGTTTCGTTCCAAAAGTTTGGAGAAGCCAATTTCATCTGTCACCTCATGGTGCAGCCTCCCATGGGATAACGCTTCCAGTTGATCGTTAGGACGTTTTCTCTCCAGGTCGGATATGTCAGATATAATACTGAAAACACTGCATGAAACTGAAGTTTACATGGATACTATAAAAGAGGGAGCAAGAATACACTAACATTTTAATTATTTTTATCAAATAATGCAGAGGTGTTGTAGGTCAGGATCTTTACTTTCCATGAATAGGCGAGAGAAAGGTAGTCGAAGCCTGATCACCCACAATCTGAAGAGCTGACATGGTATGATAAACTGATCTCTCTGAGACCCAGAACACAAAGGAAACAAATGTCTTCCTTTACGATGGTCATCCAAGGTTAGTGTGGTGACAACAGATCCGAAAAAGGTGCAGAGAAGACAGTGAGGCAGTGTGTTACCAGTGGAGTTCAGCTAGACCTGCATTACATGAGTATTCAAGGAAGCAGTGAACAGTGAGAAATCAGCCAGCTGAGAGACGGGGAATGTCAGACACAGAACCTGTGAATCCGAGATATGCAAAACATCCACATCCAAAGGTAACAGATCTCCATTGAGAGATGTCAGAGCAAGAAGAGGATGAGAATTGTGAGAGCTTTCTGAAATGTCCTCTACTGAGGGGTGTACACAAGGAACCAGGGCAAGAGAAAGTAAGTGAAATGAAGCAGACACTGGAAAAAAGTGCAGACTTCTGCAAACAAGCATTGGCAATGCCAACAGTTTGGGCTTTTGTGGGCATCTAACAGCAGTGCCTGCAAAATGCCTAATACTTTATACACATGGTCAATCAATGCATGATCAAATAACCAAACACCTACAAGCTCTGTGTCGTCTCCAACATATGGCACTCACACAATCCCAAGAAATGCAACTAAGTGCACCAAAATGGATGCGCCCGCAACTTCAAGTAATCAGTTCTGGTCTCTGCTTGCTAGCAACCAAAAGTGCGTTTGTTGTTGCCGACTGTGAGAAAAAATTAGTTACTCACTGTAGTGACAACATACTCCTAATCCATATTCCCCTTTCCTCCATACAGCATGGGCGTCCCTCGCAAGGGACAGGAGACGGAACCTTTTTCACCAGAAGAAAAATCTTCTTCCCCTTTAAATTTAGAGGCGCACAGGGTTTGGCCCGCAGAGCATGCGCTCCCTTGACTCCGCCCACTGGCGCCACTCAGTCCCCTTTGACACGTCAACAATATTACCAATGCCTAATTACACCAGTTTTATTAAGGGGGAGGACCGTGGGACCTATGGAGGAAAGGGGGCTATGAACTAGGAGTATGTTAGTCACTGCGGTGTGTAACTTATAATTACTCCTACGTCCCGTGCCCTTTCCTCCATACTGTATGGGCGATTACAACCGAATGTAGCCCCAAGGGTGGAGCGGTGACCCTCCTAAGAAAACAATTTCCTTAACACTGTCTGACCAAATGGTGCATCCGACCTGGAGCTTGCATCCAAACAGTAGTGCTTCCAGAAGGTCGAAAGCGTAGCGCATGTAGCCGCCCTGCTGATGACCTGCCACTGAACGTGCCTCTGAAAAGCCACAGCTGTAGCCTTGGCTGTGATAACGTGGGAATGCCTATTTGCTGGGACCGGTTTGTGCTGCCCCTCATAGGGCTGCTTGATGGCCATTACTATACATCTTGCTATAGAGGCTTTGGAAGCTTGATAGCTTGGCCTTGACCCAACGAAGGTGACAAAGAGAGCCTCTGATTTGCGGAAGCTCTTGGTCCTGTCCAGGTAGAATTTTAGAGTGTGCCTGATGTTTAGACAGTGCAGAACCCATTGAGCACCGTCCTTGGGGTCCGCAAAGACTTATGGAAAGTAGTAGAAGGCCCTGAAGCCACCAGTGCCTAGATTCCACTGACCCTGTGTGCAGATATAAGGCCCACCAGTAGGGCTGTCTTAAAAGTGACTAGCGTGATGTCTGCAGACGCCATGGGTTCGAATAATTTATGAGCCAGTGCACCCAAGACCACGTTAAGGTTCCACACCGGTTGTGGCTTCTTGATAGGCCCACCAGATGTCTTTTAACCACCGGATTAGAGGAAAAAAATACCTTCTCCTCAGAGTTCTGGTAAGCTCCGATTGCCACCAGATAGGTGCAACATGTGTCCATCTGCACCCCTGAATGTGCGAGGTGTGCAGAGAAGGATAAGACATCTCCCTCAGTGCAGGTCAATGGATCGACCTCCTTTGATGCAGCCCAGTGGCAGAACCTAGTCCACTTGATTTTGTACTGGCTCCTTTTAGCATCGCTCCTAGCACCCTATATAATGTCTAGCTTAGCCTGTGAAAGATGTAGATGCCTTAGTGTGACCTGATCAAGAACCACGCTGTGAGGGCTAGCTTCTGATGGGCGGGGTGGATGACTGTGCCTCCCTGCTGTGAGAGTAGGTGAGCTGGGCCTAGCGGAAGGTGCACCGGGGCCTGTTCTGACAGGCTGAGTAGTTCCAGGAACCATGGCTTCGTGGGCCACCACAGAGCTATCAGGATGATACGGAGGTGCCGGGCCTCCCTGATCTTGCAGATTACCCTGTGAATCAGGGGAGTGGGAGGGAAGGCATACACGTTCATGTTGTCCCATTGTATCTGCATAGCATTGCCCAGAGAGCCCCAGCCAGGATGCAAACTCGGGACACCTTCTGTTGGACCAGGTTGCAAAGAGATCCATCTGAGGATGACCCCATCTGTTGATCTCCTGAAGGACTTGTTCGTTCAACTGCCATTCATAGTTGTCCGCACCCAGTCTGCTGAGCCTGTCCGCCTCCAGGCTGGACTCCCCCCGGGAGGTGGATTGCAATCAAGTGCACGTTGTTCTCCAGAGCCCACTCCCAAATGCTAACTGACAAGGCGCATAGGGGAGGAGACCTGGTGCCACCCTGCTTGTTGATGTAATGCATGCTGGTGGAGCTGTCCGTTTTAATGAGGATCGTCTTGCCACTGATCGGAAGAAAGGCTTTCAGAGCAAGCCAGATGGCCATCAACCCGAGCAAGTTGACGTGAGCCTCCTGCTCCTGCTGAGACCAAACTACTTGGACACTGATCATCCAGGTTGACTCCCAAGCCCTCAAAGGAAGAGTCTGTGGTGATGGTAACCTGCAGTGCTGGGTGCCTGAAGGGCCTGCCTATCCTCAAGTTGTAGTCCTTGCTCCACTAGACTAGGTCCTGGTGGAGATGGGGAGGAATGTTGACAAGTTCCGCTTGGAAACCCCTCTCCTGACTCCAGGAGGCTGCGAAGTGCAGCTGCAATCGTCTAATTTTGAGCCCTGTGTATGGCACTGCCAGTAGACATGCTGCCATGATACCCAAGAGGGTGGTCAGTCATAATGTAGAATGCAATAATGTAGAAAGTCAAAATGTCGAATTTTTTCTACATTTTTTAGAATCTTTCGAAAAAAAAAATATATATATATAATTAAAATGTGTTGAGTATGAGGGGTGAGAGGGTGGTGGGGGGGGGTTGGGGGATGTTGGGTGAGAGGGGTTGGGGGGGACCCCCCTAGTAAATGATACTCTTCTTGTTTATTTATTGATAGTGCTAATTAACATTTTTTTTTCGACTTTTTTTCTAAAAATTGACTCTTTTCATTATATGTATAGGTTTTCTACATTATTGTTTTCTACATTATTGTTTTACACATTTTTGTAAGTCGACATTTTTTTTTCTACATTATGACTATAAACCACCCAAGAGGTGTTGGTACCATCATGCCCAGGTCACAGCTCTGCTGAGAAAATGCCCAGTGGTCCTCTTCATGGCTGTGATGTTGTCCTCCGAGGGGAAAACTCTCTCGGAGCCTGTATCCTGGATGAAGCCTAGAAACGTTTAAATTCTGCATAGGCTCCAGCAGTGACTTTTTGTGATTGATGGAAAGTCCCAGTTCGTGTAGCGTATTCATGAGGACGGAGGTTGTTTGATGGACTGCCTCTGGGGATCTCGCTCCGACGATCCAGTTGTCTAGGTATGGATAGACATGGTGACCTTAGGCACTGAGAAGGGCTGCCACCGCGTTTATAAGTCTGGTAAAGACCCTGGGGGCTGATTTGAGGCCAAATGGTAGAACCTTGTATTGCAAATGAAATCCCATGATCCTGCACCTCAGGAAGGACCGATGAGGCTGTCAAATAGGGACGTGAAGGGATGCCTCCTTCAAATCCAGGGGCACATCCAGTCTCCCCTGCACAGTGTCTTTGCAATAAGCGCTGGGGTAACCATCTGGAACTTCGAAAAGGGAGAAAAAGGTTCAAGGTGGAAAGGTCCACTATAACTCTCAGGCAAGCCTGGTTCTTCTGGTGTATCGTGGAAATCCAGGAGTAGAAGCCCATATCCCGCTGGGAGGCTGGGACTTCTTCCACTGCCTGACTTTCTACGAGCGATCGAATTTACGCCAACAGAGTTGCTGTCCCAATCTGTGGGAGGGGAGGGAGGGACCGGTAGGCGGTAGCCTGTGGACACTACTCAGAGGATCCAGGGGTCTGCAAACCTCATGCGCCAATATTGTGCGTAAAGGACAAGCCTGCCAGCCACGGAAGACAAGTGGACCCGGAGGATGGTGTTATGCCTTTTTTCCCCTCTGAGGCTGGGGCTGAGGAGGGGGACAGGAAGAAGCCCTTATTCCCTGCCTTGTGCTGGTTACAGCGGTGCTGACCTGGAGACCGGTCCGGCTGTCTTGTGTCTTGACGTTCATTCCTGAAAGCCCCGAAACCCGCCGAAGGACCGCCCATTGTCGGAACGCTTGTGCATCTGGCTGTAGGACTTGGGCGTGGACTTCGTGAGGATAGATAAGGATTTTGCAGTCTGGGAAATGTTTTTCTTCTTATTAAGTTCCTCATTGGTGGTGGAATGAAAAAGGTTGCCACTGTTACGCTCACCTGGTATCCACAGGGACGCCACCCAGCCGGGTTACTCGCTGGTATGCTTCTCAGCTTTGCCCTGATGTGGTCTGCGGGGAAGGTTCTGCCTGGAAATACAGGAGGACTGTGTTCAAGACTGACCGACTGGGGTAAGTATCCTCCCTCCACCCCCATATGATTTCAGTCCCTCTGGCGCCCTCTCCTTACCTTGTGGTAGAATTAGGCGTGCACTCCGTCCTGCCTTCTTTGCAGGGGCGCGTTGTCTTTCATGGGCGAGTGCGGTCCAGTTACTTCACTGACGCCGGACCGTTTGATATTGTTCAGGTAGGTCTTATTGCTGTTCTTTAGTTTTGTTGCTATCCTGCATGCCTTTCTTTGTTTAAAATGACTCTTTTTTTCTCCCTTAGGTATGCAGAGCTTCAGCGCGGCGAACTGGCTTGGTTGAGCCCCGCTGGTAAATGATGGCGCATTAAGAGCGCTATGATGTGGTAAGTAATCGCTATGCGCAGCGCTGCGAAGTCTTGCCTTTGCTAACCTGTGTTTTCCTTCCTTGTAGGTCCCAGTGTTCTTCAGCGCGAGTGGCATGTCCGGAGTGGTGCCAGCTGAGAGGCGACCAGCCAGGTAAGCCTTTTGAGCAGTTCGTAATTTGTAAATGTCTCTACTGCTTTCTTTAATGATGCCTCTATCTTCCTCTTTCAGGTGGTTCTGTCCGGGAGGCGTGCAGATTCGAGGAAGCTGTTTTCAGTAGCTGCGAGTGTTTAAAGATAAAGACTGCAGGTAAGATGCTGCTGCTAATGATGTTCCTTTTGTTTCCTTGAAGGTTTGGCTTCTCCGAGGTTCGAGGTAATAGCTGGACACGGTGAGCGTCACGTTGCAAGCTGCAAAGTAACGCGAAACATGTTGTCTTGCTCAGGTGTGGTTTAAATAGCCCCAACAAAATAGTCCAGGTAAAGTAATTCCTAGGCTACCACACCCAAAACACTAGACCGCATAGCTTGGTTCTTAGGAACAAAGCTATGTGGATGCCTCCATGTTGGCTGACAATACAATAAAGTAGTTCCCAAGCACATTGTTTTTTATGGTGTATGAGCCTGGTGCCATAGGCACCAGGACTGGCCCCATGAGGGCTTTTGAAGAGGCTGCCAGGCTCTAGAGGCCCGAGTTCTGACTCCACAGGGCCAATGGGTTTGCCAGAGGGGGTTTTGGGCGAAGGTCGTGACAGCCACCCTCAAATGGAAGGTCCAATATGCGCTCCTGGACATCCAGGTTGAACTTGGTAGCCTGTAACCAGGCAGTTCTTCCCATGTCCATAGCGATGCAGATGGCACAGCCTGAGGACTCCATGATGTCCTGCGCCACCATTCTTGCTTCCACCAGTCCCACCTTGAAGCGTGCCAGAGACTGCACTGGAAGTTCCAGAAGGAAGTCAGCTATTTCCGGCCAAAGTCTTTGATTTAAAGCAGCAAGCATAGCGTCCGCATTAGACTGACAAAGGTGCAGCGAGGCGTTGGAGTAGACCTTCTTTCCCTATGCCTCTAACGAACAAGTTACTTTCTTACCTGGTAACGTTCTTTCGATAGGATGGTCCGACGACATATTCCATATCTATGACAGGTAAGGTCCACAGCTGTGCTGCTTCGGAAAATCTTAGGCGTCTGCATCCTGCGTCGATGACGTCGATGTGCCGTCCCCGAGGACCTCCTCCGACGGCCGACGTCACCCGATGTGATAAGTAGGACGCACGACGCCCATAGCCTCAGTTATAGTTTTTTCCCAGAACGTGTGCCACCAGTATTCTGCCAGTCAGACACACAAGGCCTTGCGGAACGCAAGCTGCAATCGCAAAAGAAATTCTGCAGCGGGGAAGGTAGGGAGGGAGCGATATGGAATACGTCGTCGGACGATCCCATCGAAAGAACGTTACCAGGTAAGAAAGTAACTTGTTCTTCGAGGGGATTGGGTCCTCCGACGTATTCCATATCTATGACAGACTCTCAAAGCAGTACCAAGCAAGGAGGTGGGAAAAGAATTCAGAACACAAATTTAGCATGCCCCATTAAATTGCGGAATATAGGACTGCCTTGCCAAAGGCCAGATCCTGCCCTCTGATGGAATCGAGGGAGTAGTGACGTACAAAAGTATGTACTGAAGCCCAGGTGGCTGCATCACAGATGTGACGAATAGGAACACCCCTCTGCAGGGCAGTAGACGCAGCCACGACTCCCCTGGTAGAATGGGCCCGCAAGCCAGCCGGAGGGTCCTTACCCGCCAAGCGGTAACACTCGGAGATAGCTAAAATAATACAACGAGACAAAGTCTGTTTCGTCACAGATTGTCCCAAACGCTTTCCAGCGTAACCAATGAAAAGTTGATCGTCCACTCTGACCCGGTACATGCGCGAAATATAAAAGCTCAACGTTCTCCTAGGATCAAGCCTATGGAGCCTCTCCTCTTCCTTACCAGGATGTGGAGGAGGATAGAACGCCGGAAGAACAACCTTCTGGCTCAAATGAAATTCCGAAACCACCTTCGGAAGAAAAGAAGGACGAACTCTAAGGACAACCCTGTCCTTATGAAACACAGTGAAGGGTGGGTTAAACTGAAAGTGCCTGTAACTCACTCACTCTGCGAGCGGAAGTAACCGCAACCAAAAACACAGTTTTAAGAGTTAGTAGTCTCAAAGGGAAAGAATGTAAAGGCTCAAACGGAGCTCCCATAAGAAACTTAAGAACAAGGTTCAAATCCCAACCGGGCACCAGAAAAGGTGACGGAGGGAACACATTAGTGAGCCCTTTCAAAAACTGAGAAATTAAAGGAATCTTAAAATAGGAACACTCTTCAGACGAGCGCTTAAATATGGACAGCGCCGCCAGGTAACCTTTAATGGTCCCCACTTGCAAGCCCCTGTGGGCCAAAGAAAGCAAAAAAGACAGAACCATGGGAATGTCACATTCAAAAGGATCCACATTCTTAACTATGCACCAGTCGCAGAACTTTCTCCAACGGCAACGGTACAGTGGCTTTGTCGCCGGCCGCCTGGCCGAGAGCAACACCTCCATCACGTCTTCAGGGAGGTCCCAATCCTTATACCTCAACCTTTCAGAAGCCAAGCATGAAGGTTGAGGGATCTGACCTCTGGATGGAGAACCTGACCCCCCCCTCCCGTGAGAGCAGATCGTCTCGGTAGGGAACACGACGTGGTGTCAAGCTGATTGGCCCTAGAGGACCGCGTACCTGTAGTCTTGGTGGATGGTCTTGCAGAGGCCGCCAGTCTGGAGTCCGGAAACTGATGAAATTGCGGCACGAGGAATCAGCCTCTCCACCACCCAAAAGAGGAACTGGGTGAAGGATGGACCGACCCCCAATGTCACGTTAAGTACTCTCCAGAAAAGCGTGACAAGAGAATTGAAGGCTCAGCTGGGTGACACCACAGTCCAGGTAGAGTTGGTTGTCGAGACCATGAATCTTCCAGGTCCAGTGTAACAGCGAGGTATTTGCAGTTGATAGAGGAGTTCGATTGGTGCAGATGGTTCCAAAGGTTTGCAGGATAAAGTTCGGAGACAGGCAAGACAGGAAGAGTGAGAACAGCTGAAGGCTGGCTGACTCAGGGCAAGACCCAGGTAAGTACTGGAGGTTGGCAGACCCAGGACAGGCCACAGGTAAGGGCTAGAGTCAGGCAGGCCCAAGGTAGGCCACAGGTAAGGGCTGGAGGCAGGCTGGCCCAGGACAGGCCACAGGTAAGGGCTGGAGGTAGGCTAGCCCAGGACAGGCCACAGGTAAGTGTGGAAGCAGGAACAACGAGGCGAGCAAAGCGAACCGCGTTGAGACGCGACTCGCTGAAACTCGCGGCCTCTTTTATGGGCCGCCGGCGCCCGAGATGCCTGGGACGCAAGCGGTTCCGTTTCCGGACGCCGGCGGACCCATAACGAGGCTTGGAAAGCAAGCCCCACCAAGGAGGTGAGCCCGGTCCACGGCGCATGCGCGGAACCGAGAGAGAGGTCTTCCGCGCATGCGCCGAAGGCCGCCAGCCCCGTAGCCCGTCGCTCCCCTCCCGGCGAGTCCCCTCCCGGCGAGTCCCCGAAAGCAAACGCGCGGGTAGACTCACCAGGAGGAAATGGGAGCGGCAGACCCCAGTCTCCCGCGTGACATGACACGTGGAGGACAGATGGACAAGTCGAGAAGGTCCAGGTACCACGTCCTCCGGGCCCACGCTGGAGCAATGAGGATCATCCGGGAACCCGAACCTCTGTAACCTCTGCAGTACTTGCGGGATGACGGGGACTGGAGGAAACGCGTACAGCAGTGGGAATGACCACTCCACCACAAACGCGTCTCCTAAGGCTCCTTTTGGAGGAAATTCCCGCAAGCAAAGCCTTTTGCACTTCCGGTTGACACTGGAGGCGAAGAGATCCACTTGAGGGGTCCCCCAAAGGGCAAAGATCTCCAGGAGAATCTCCTGAGCCAGCTCCCACTGGTGAGAGACCGTGCTCTACCTGCTCAGAGCGCCCGCCGTCTCGTTGTCGTCTCCGGCCAGATGAACAGCCGAGATCGAAACTTCCTGCTGGATGGCCCAGAACTCGAGCTGCATCGCCTCCCTGCACAGAGGAAGTGACCCGCCCCCCCCCCCCTTTTTGTTGAGGTAGTGCATGGCGACCATGTTGTCCGTTAGAATCAGGACACTCTTTCCTCGCACAGTCAGCAGAAAAGCCTTCAGGGCTAGCCTGACGGCCTTCAGCTCCAACAGATTGATATGGAGTCTGGACTCCGACGGAGACCAATGACCGCTGACTGTCAACTCGTTGGCATGAGCTCCCCATCCCGTGAGGGATGCGTCCGTCACGATCGTCACCTCCGGCCAGGGCAGCCAAAATGGGGCCCCCTTCATCAGAATGCCTTCGACGGCCCACCACAGAAGGTCCTGGGCGAAAGAGGGCGGCACCTGAACAGGGTCCGACAGCCTGCCGGAGGACAGACCACTGGAGCTTGAGTGCCCACTGCAAAGATCTCATCCGCAGACGAGCACCTGGCACCAGAAGAATGCAGGATGCCATAAGGCCGAGCAGTCTCAAGAACTCGGACGCTGGGAGATTCTGGGCAAGTTGAAACTTGTGCACCATCTGTTGAATGTGAAGAGCCCTCACCTGGGGAGGAAAACACTGCCCCAGGGATGTATCGAGCACTGCTCCGATGTACTGGAGCTGCTGCGTTGGTGTCAAATGGGACTTCTTTAAATTGAGCGAGAAGCCCAGCTTGTGAAGGGAGTGGCAGGTGACGGACAGATGATCCAGGACTTGCTCAGGAGAGCTCCCCTCGATCAACCAATCGTCCAGGTAGGGGTAGATGTGAATCCCCCCTTTCCTGAGATGCGCTGCCACCACCACCATGAGCTTGGTGAAAACCCTCGGGGCGGAGGTCAATCCGAACGGCAGGACCCGAAACAAAGTGCGAGTCGCCAACCGCGAACCTCAGGTACTTCTTGTGCTTGGAATGGATCGGCACATGGAAGTAAGCATCCTTGAGGTCGAGAGACACCAACCAGTCCTGAATTTGAAGGACCTGGAGGACTTGAGAGAGAGTAACCATCTTGAACTTGTCCTTGCTGAGGAGTTTGTTCAAGCCGCGCAAGTCCATGATGGGTCTCAATCCCCAGTCTTCCTTCGAAATCAAAAAATAAGGGGAATACCATCCCTTGTTCCTCTCCGCTACAGGCACCAGTTCTATGGCGCCTTTCTCCAGCAGTGCTTGAATTTCCTGCGCAAGGAGCGGATCCAGACTCTTCAAAGAGAGGTTCCCAGGTGGATTGTTGTGAGGCCTCTGTTGAAAAGGAAGACAGTAGCCGTGGGTTATGATCTCCAGAACCCACACATCTGAAGTAATGGCTTGCCACTCTACAAGATGCTGCGCCAGCCTTCCCCCAACCGGCGAACCATGGGACCTGGCCTCATGACTGAGTGGTAGCGGCTGCGGCGTTGCCCGAGGGCAGAGGCAACTGCCCGAGCGGCCTTGGCACCTCGAGTACTCTTGTTTCCACCTCTGGCACTCTTACGGTGGCCTCTGACTGCTAGCTCCTCTCGCTTTACTGAAGGACGAGTAATAGCGAAAGGAACCTCCCCTCCATTGCTGTCCCCTAGGACGAAAAGGCGGAGGTTGGCGAACTGCAGCGCCCAACGACTTTGCTGCAGCTTTGGAGGTCTGCAACCTCTCAAGGCTCTCGTCAGCCTTGCTGCCAAAAAGGTGTTCACTGTCAAAGGGCATGTTGAGGAGCCGGGACTGCACATCAGGAGCGAACCCAGACTTCCTCAACCACGCAAACCTGCATATTACGGTGCTCGCCGCCATGGACCGGCTGACACAATCTGCCATGTCCAAACCCGACTGAACGGCCTCACACATGGCATCCTTGCCATCCTGAACCATAGCAAGGAAACCATACCGTTCGTCCCCTTCGGGAATACGTTCAGCCGCTAAAGCAACACAGTTCCACAGAGTGTGTGTGAAAAGAGACAATGCACATATGGAGTTGGCCGCCTGAAGCGGCATACCCCCTGAAGAAAACACTTTCTTCGCCCAGCCGTCAAAACGTTTGCCGTCCCTATCCGGAGGGATGGTAGGATACGACGCCTGCTTTGCCGTGGCCGTAGCCGCCTGCACCACCAAACTCTCCGGAGTGGGGTGCCTGGACAAGTAGCAGGGGTCGTTACTGGCTGGACGGTATTTTCGTGACAAAGACTTGCCCACTGCCGGGAGACTCTCCGGAGCAGTCCAAGCCGCCGCTACCCTTCTCTGCAGAGCCATATGAAACGGCAAAACCGTGTCAGTGGGGGGACCAAGATCAAGGATGTCCGTGAGATCATCCTGAACGAACTCACCTGGGGGAGCTGACCAACCCATGTACTCGGTGACCCGAGACATAAGGCGCCGATATGAAGAATTGGCATGAGTGCCAGGCTCCGGCCTACAAAACTCCACCTCCGGAGAGGTGTCCAGTTCACTGGCATCATGCAGTGACTGCCTCAGGTCATCAAACTGGCTATGGCCAGAGATAAGCTCACCTGGTACCGTAACCGGAACCAAGCTGTCATCAGAGCTTTCATCACCCTCTGAAATGTACTCCAGGCGGGGAGAGGAAGACATCTGGGGACCAAAGCAGTGCCTGACCTCAGCCAGAGCCTTTCTAGGGGCTAACCCCGTGCTACGGGGCCCCTCCGACACCACCGCCTCGAAAGGCGTCGAGGACGCCGAACGAGTCGGCGTCGACAGAAAAGGCATTGACGCCGAGCGAATCGGCATCGACGTCAGCTGCAGCGCTGCCAGCATCGATGGCGTTGACACAGGCCTCGAAGCCGGAGCTCCGAGCGTCTCTCGACGACCTAGGCGCCGACGACCCCTCGAGAGAAATCGTCAATGACCTCGGCGCCACAGGCGTCGACATCTTCTTCGAAGACGGCACAGGATCATGCGGTCTCGAGCGCGTCGAGGACCGGGACCTGGAACGGGCATGGCGAGAACGGCTACCCTTGTCCGAGCGGTACCTCTCCCGCGAGCCGTGTCGACCACCCGAGCCCGAAGGCGTACGAGCAGCGTCTCTCGACTGGTGCCGACCGACCCCACTCGGAGGCGCGGACGGACCGGTGGCCTGCGATTCAAGAATCGCCAGCATCTGCTTCCCGAAGGAAGCCCATTCCTCCGGTGTCGCTTGCATGGAGGGATAAGCGACCCGCCGACGGGCGGAGTCCTCGGAAGAGGACGGCGACCGATGCCGGCGCTTCCGGGAATGCCTCGGAGAGGCGGAGGAGTGGCGAGACCGACTCCTGGAAGGAGATCCACTGGACTTCCGACGATGACACAGAGAGTCGCCCCTCGAGTCAGAAAGCCCTGCAGACCTCGACTTCCGGGGCTTAGACAACCGACCTACCGACAGCTTCTTCTTGCGTTCCCGCAAGGCCTTTGCCGTGAGCGACTGGCAGTCGACACAGTCGTCCGTATCGTTGGCCTCCCCGAGGCACCAGAGGCTGGCGTCGTGCGAGTCTGTGACCGACATCTTGGACCCACAGTCCCTGCATTTCTTGAAGCCCGGACGCGGGTTTGAAGACGAAGTAGACATCGCCACGAACAGGTCTGCACAAAAAACAGAACAGGTTCAACGAACGGAGAATTGAAAATAGCAAATTCCAAAGAGTCGAGGCGTACCGAGATTCACGAAGCGAACACGTTCGAGGAAAAAACGGAACTGAGGCTATGGGCGTTGTGCGTCCTACTTATCACATGGGGTGACGTCGGCCGTCGGAGGTCGTCCTCGGGTACGGCGCATCTACGTAGGACGCAGATGATTTGCCGAAGCAGCACAGCTGTGGACATTACCTGTCATAGATATGGAATACGTCGGAGGACCCAATCCCCTCGAAATTATGTTATGGTATGCCTCGAAGATCTTCTTCTCCTGGTCTAGTTGCACCGAGGACAAGGTAGTCGAGGAAGACTTGGAGTAGAGTGAGGCCGCAGCAATCACCAAGGAGTGTGGTTGAGGGTGTGCCGACAGCAAGAGTGAATCCTCCTCCAATTACCTTTACTTGGCGTCAAGGAACCGATTGGTAGGCTGCGCCAAATGGGGTTTAAGCCATCCCTTTTTGGCAAAGGTCACAACGTTTTTGAGCATCGGAATCCCCGTTCTAGCCACAGGGCTTAGAGTGAGGACCTCAGCAAGGACCCTCGCGCCTCTGGTTGTTCCACCGCGGGTTGTGGAAGCCCCAAATATTCGGCTAGACTTGCGAGCCGCTCATGGAATGCCTTGGCCGAAGATGGTGTGTCGGGGTCCACCTCCTCATAGGTGTCCACCAGGGGTGTCCTGCTGGTCTGGAGCATGTGGAGAACTGGGCGCCGAAGGCGGAGGTGTGCTGACCGGAGCCTGCTGTGGAGGCTGGTGCGGAACCACCTGGGCTGCAGGAGGCAGGGGTGACGGAACCATGGGGCAGGATTGGAGGCAGCATGTCCCTGATCACTGAAGGATCTTACGGCATCAAAGGGAGGTCGTGTGTGACTAATTGTGATTCCCGATCAGTGTGTGAAAGTATCTCTGAGCTAATACATGAGAATACAAACATTTGCAGACACTTAAGGTTAAAGATCTACCTTAAAAAGTGGTTTGCGTGTGCCTAACTCGTTTTCTCCTTTGTCGATAGAACTATGTAACATTAAGAAAAGTATTCTTTCAACTAGGAAGTTGTTGCATTAATAAGAACAAGCATTACCCAAGCCAAAAGGCGAACCCTTTCAGTAGTGAAGAAAAGCCTGTTTAAACCAAACCCACCTATCTGATGAAGGTGTTAAAGGTCCAGTGCTCTCTGATACAAAAGTGACACTGCTATATGAAGTTGCAAGCGTGGCAATATAGCTACTGGAACCAAGAAGGTGTGAACAAAGCTAGGGAAGGGAGCGGAGTGCTTGTAAAAAGATTGAAAAAAATCATCTGTAATGCTGAGACTGTTGAAGTGAAGAGAAAGTCAGTCTGGAAGCAGAGGCAGGTTATCCTTGTGGCAGTAAGGTAGACAGAAGAGGCAAAGAGGCTGCCCTTTTCTTGAAGTTTAGGAAAAGAAGAGTGCCTTGCCTATCTGTAGAGGTCAAAGTGTCTTGTCTTTAAAATGCCTAACCATCCTGAAGTATAAAGTTGAAGCAGCTAGAACAGAACCGTGGTTATGTATAATAGTGTCAGTAGATGTCACATTGAAGTTGGTTGAAGTAGTGGCATACTGTGGAACCAAGGAGGCTGTTCCCACAGCAACAGTAGTAGATGGGTGGTTAGCAAGAGGAAAGCAACAACCCAAGAAGAAGCAGCCTGACAATTACACCAACTGTACTGCAGAGGTTCTGAACACTTGTAGAGTTGTAGAAGGAGAAGTTGCAGATCTATTCTTTTGAACTGTGGCAAAGCAATCTTGGAAGCAAGACATCCAGGATTACCATTGGTGCTATTTTCTTGGCTGGAGTTGGATAGGGAATTTTTCAACAGAAAACTGAAGAACTGCTACCAGTGAATTTTTGTTTGGTGAACTTTTGTTTAATTTCAAACTTACAAGAACTTGTTCAAAACTTTACTTTTGGAACATTTGGGCAAATTGACTTTGAACAATCCGTTTACCCAGGACAGGTGAGGTCATCCGAATTACTGGTTGTTTGGTATTCACATTTGTGTTGTTTATGATTTACTTTGAATGTTTTGTTGTTTAGTGCGAGGACCAGTTTTGTTTTTGTCAGGAGTGATTCCCGTTAGTTCTTAGACTAGGTATGGAACTCCCTGATAGAGTAGGTTTAGCAAGGATTTATTTGCACTTTTTATCTTTAATAAAATGTTTTCTGAGAAAAACACAAACAGTTGTCCGCCTCGCATTACTGACCCCTCACATAAACCAGTGTCAAATGAGCTATTTACTATCTGGTATAAATCTTTCACAACCACCATTAGTGTTTCCTTTACGATTCTCATTGGACAAGGGTCATGAGCAGACTGATGGCCGACGATTTTCCATAATTTTCAGCAGCCACAGTGCATCAACGTGATCCACGATGAAAAGGAATTTTCCAAAAACTAGCTATTATTTTGGAGAACCCAACTGGTTACAGGCAGGAACCCTAGATCAACCCTGTTAAGATCATCTTGTATTTTACTAACTTGTCCACAAAGAATTGACCCATCTCTTCACAACAATTCAGTGATGGGGTCGGGTCAAGTCATTCTGCCAGTACTTCAAAAGTTCCTTGTGCAACATTATGAAAATGAAGTGCAAATATCTCAGTTTTGACTGGATAATCATTTTTTGTATGTATGCAGACATTGTTTACAATCACATTTTAACCTATTGTCATAGTTTTCCCCCCAATGCCCTTTCTGCCACTCTTTACATTGTTCTGTTTTTATTGACATGGAAAACCACTCTTCCTTATTTCCTATATCCCTACATTTTTTCAAGATCCCTGGAGCAAACCCATTTGAAGCAACAGTAAGCTTATCATATAATGTTTCCATTAGTTGCACAGGATCAGAAAGTGTGCCATCTTGATCTGAATCCCCAAAGAATGGACAGACTTTATGAGTTGATTTTATCCCAGTTGTGTTACTCAACCCCATACTCTCTGCCTGTGCCACAGGTTGGTCTGAATCCATCATAATAGAGAAGAAAATACCTGCATGTTCGGTCCATGGAAAGGTGAATGGAGGGGCCACTACTACTGAATTAGAGTTATCAAAGATACAATCTAAGGTATGACCTACTTTATGGATGGGCCGGTTAGGGAGAATTCTCATAAATGGCTGATTTCCCTTACCTAATGAGTCCCTCAGCAGCTTTGCTGGATTTCTAGGGTTTATTTTTTTCACCTGGTAAGAGTGTGAGCCTTTTTCCCCACTCTTACATGTGTTTTGCTGTGCGCGTTTTCACTTTTGGTGTGATCTTGGGCACTGGAGCCTCACCTACTCCATGGCTTCATATTTTTCATGTGTGTTTCACAGCACCTTCAGTGCAGTGACAGGGGTTGTCTTTGAGACTTCCCCCTGACTCCATCTTCTGGGGCTGACTACTGTCCCCCAGAAAAGGTAAAGCTGCCATTAACTTTATTTTAGTCACTTTAAATCACAGAGCCAATGCACCCCATCTTACATGGAGTATTGGAAAGGGTTAATTCTTATCCCTTTTTGGCTGTGTCTCTTGGAGCATTGTTTCGCTCCCTATACACTAAGACTTGGATGGTGGCAGTGGTAACTACCCTATTTTTTATACCGCGGTTATCTTAAATAACCATGGTATTGTTTTAGGCTACTATATTAGCCTCAAACATAAACTCGCTTGACCATATACATACATTTTATTACGGTTCCGGCTGGGTTTATTCGACATTTCTTTTTGTAAAAGTCTTTCTCGTGTTTTACTCTGTGCGCCAAACCAGGTTTGGTCCCTTTGATTGATGTATTTTCGCAGGCTTCTGCACAGAAGCCCTCCTTAAGGCGCCTGAAAGTCTGGGTAAGCAGGATGTGTGGAGGGGTCTTGGGACCCCTGCCATGGGTTCCCTTGGTAACCCAAGTAGCACTCCTGTTTGATTGGCTGGGTGACTGTCCTTGCCAGGACAGCCACCCTGCTGTGTGACTGACAGCCAGGCTGTATGAATGGGGGAAAACTGCATAAAAAGCGGGTCTCTGGGACTGGAAAGGCAGAGTCGCCACTGGAACAAAAGAACCAAGGAGGAGCTGATGGAAGAGGACCCCTACAACGACTGAACCGCCCGGTGAAGACCTGCTGCAGTTTCAAATCTTCAGAATCTGACAACAGAGAAGATCCTCCAGGAAACTTCTTCCCTTGAGCTGGTGGGACCAACCAGTTCCCCCAAACTGCAAGCCAGAACCCCTCCTCTGGTCGAATTTGCTGTACAGAGCTACAGTGGGCCGGAAAGCCAGGAAGGTCAGGCCCTGCTTGGGTTATAAGGAGCGCACCTTTTATTCGTTGCTTTGCTCTGCTGCTGGTTTCTTCCCTGGTAGTGCAGGGCCCTCCAGTCTTCCTACTTCTTGTCAGTCCAACAGTCGCTTCAGGAACCGTGAGCCTGCAGGAACTACCAGGAACATCCGCCTCAGCTACAGCTTCTTCTCCATTTTAGGTACTGTGCAAATCCGGTTGTTCGTTTCGTTAAGCCGCAGTGAAAGTGTTTGCAATCTTTCTCCAAACCGAGGGGTTGTCCTTCTCCTCTCTTTGAACAAACTTTTCTGCCAACCAACCTCGTCCAGAATCCGTGGAAGAACTTTACCGCAAACTACTCTGAACTGTGTGATCTTGAGCAAAATACTTTTGACCCATTGACTTTGGCCCTAAGCCTTTTCTACCTGATTCTATCACTGTAGCTTCTCTTGCTCAATTGCCCCGAGTACTTACCTGTTGGTGTGGTTCAATTTCTATTAACTTTGTTTTTCCCTCCCTTTTAAATTGCTAGAGTGCCATTTTGCTCCCACTTCATTTTGAGAGCTTAACTTGTCTGGAACTTATTGGGAGTGGCATGTTGTATTAAGAGTGTGATTTTTAAACTGCTTGTAATAGTGTAATGTTATACAACTGAAGAGTGAAATAAATGTATATTCTTTTGCTTAAAAACCTTGAGTCAGTGTTTCCTGAATCATAGTAATTGCTGTCCTTTTTGTAACTATTTGTAATGCTCACTTACTCTTGAGATAAGGCTGGCTGCTCAGCCATTGCTACCACTTTAACTGTGTAGTATAGGCTTGTAACAAAGGTGAATTTGTACTGTCACTTGTAGTCTTAATTGTGTGTGGTGTTCCCAAAGGGTACTGCATATAATTCTGCCTAACAGGGCTCAGATACCAACTGGTTTAAACCGAACATTGAAAGGGATTCCAAGAGAGACTGTGCCCTGGTGTTTGTGGCATCTTCTACCCAGAAGTTATAGTCCCCATAACTATCAATCGTGGGCAGAAAGAAATCACTTGTGCCACTAAATCCGCAAAAGAAGTCTGGAAGTGAGTAGCAGCCTCAGGAGGATAAGAAAAGAATGTTAGAGGAAGCACTATAAAGGCACTTCAAAAGTAAAATGTCTGATCCGTCTATGTAAATCAGTCCTGTAGAGGTTATTCTAAGAACATCTGTAAAAAGTATAGCGATCCCGGCGCTGTGCCCATACCAGTCTGTTGACTAATTGATAAATACCCTAGAGGGGCTAAATCATTCAATGCAGCCATTGAATGTGCCCAAACCCAGGTTTCCGGAATATATAGCATATCCAGATTATAATCAACATTAGTACCCGCCACGCACTGGGAATACAACGTGTGGATTGGCTCTTTTGCGAGCCATACCACACGGTATTCCCTTGTACGCCGGTGCGTCCTGCGCGTGCCGGGTACTCTGTTGCCTGCGAGGGGCGTGGCAGCCCCTTAGCCAATGAGGAGGCTCGAAACGGGGCAATCCCCGCTTCGAGCCTCCCCATGGCTGGAGGCTGCCTTCGTCCCCCGCCGGGGACTCGGGTATGTTTTTTTTCCCCCACCACACCCCTCCCCCGCAAACTATCTGCACCCCACCCTCCCAACACCACTTACCTTCTTTTTTCTTTTTTTCTTGGGAGCGAACGCACTGGAAACACTTCTGTTCCAGGCCCGTCCGCGCCCAATGGCCGCCATGGAAAGAGAAAACGGACTACATTTTCCCTTTCCCGATGGCAATTTTTTTCCAGTTTTTTTTTTCCTGTTTCGAAACGCGGTAGCGTTTCAAAACGGAAAAAATTCCATTAGTAACCCGGTCTAACGGGCCGGGTTACTAATGGCTATAAAACCCTCGGGGGCGGGCCAATACTACCCACAGTAATGCCCCCGGGGCTTCATTAAGGTCCTCGCTACACTCGGGCCTGTAATTACAGCCCCGGGGCATTACTTGAGGCGGTATTGGCCCGCCACCTCGGGTCTTATTGCCACAATAACCTCATGGAGAAAAACAATAAGACAAGAAAAAAAAGAAGAAAATATTTATTTTATCGCTGAAAGGGCATTTATTAATAAAGCTCTAATCTTGTAAGTGTGCTCATCCTCAGGCGCCCAAACCAACCTTGGTTGATATGATTGGGGAGGAACCGCTTGCAAGGGTAGGGTGCATTGGGAGTGTTGGTGCACTGGATTAACTTCTACCAGTAGCTGTGGGCCCTGAGCACATAAAATACGATCCTCCATTTGGTCACAGGAATACTTTGCTCAGTTATTCCTTTAAAAATTGAACTAGCCAGCAAGTAACCCTTTACTTAACCAATTTTCAGACCTGACTTGCCAGTAAAAAATTCTAAACTGAATAAGAGGTCAATACCAGAAGAATGGCACCCATTTGTAAACTTGCGCCACCAACAAGAATACACGAACTTGGCTGATGTCCATTTTACGGAGAGCATCACACCAAGAGCCTCCTCAGAGAGATCCCAATCCTTGTACTTCAACGGCTCAATAGCAAGGCAAGTATGCTCAGCATTCTAGTATTGAGGTGAAACACTATGTGGAAGGATATACTAAGGTAGTATTGCAGCAAAGGCATACCTGAGAATGGGCAAAGCAGCATGTGCAGCAGACTAAGTGCCAGGTACCCTGTTCCCATACCTGGAGTAACCAAAATCATTGTTCCAATCGGCACCAAAGCAATCGGCGAGAATGGAGGAAACTAGACCAGATTGAACTGCTTGGGAATCAGCACTGCATCCTTAAGGGGGTAGCTCGCCAGGAACTTTCTACAGAAAAACATCCTGTACTCCTTGTTCAAGCTGGAAGTGAAAAGGTTGATCTACAGAAGTTCCTACATTGTGAAGATATGCTTCAATCCCCACGTTCAACTCCAACATGTGGGCAAACTCCCGAAAGACAAATTTGAAGACTCAGTCGAAAGCACAGACATCCAGCATGACAAGTTTGACATCAAATATATTTTGATCAGACAAAACTACATGAGTAAGGCTGCCTCTCTGCATAGCTTGAGACACCACATAACCATTTTTTGTTGATGTAATGCATGGCAGTACTGCTGTCTTTAAGAACCAGGACAGTCGAACCTCAGAATGAAAGTAACAAGTGTAATTACTAGGTGAAGTGCCCTGCTCCCGCCGCTTCCACCCCCCTCCAGAGACTGTTCACTGAAACATCCAGCAAATGGGCTCCCCAACTGGGATCCATGCATCCAAAAACAGTGATCATCAGACATGGCTGACAGAATGTCCCCTGCCACAAAAAAGAGGTTGGTACTGGATGCCCCCCACCCTTGCATACCTGGGGGAGGCCCAGGATAATGTCCATCACATCCCTGTTAAACTCGAAACACTGGCTCTACAGTGACCACTGTAGAGACTGCATTCACACTCTTGCTTACAGGACTATGAAGATATGAAGCACAAAAAGGCCCAGCATTTTCAAGTAACCCCCATGGGAGTTTCACATTTGATTACAAAAGGGCTTCTGTGGGTCTGGATGTGTGTCATTATCTGGGAGAAACGATAAACTGGAGGAGTTTGGATGAAGTCAGAAAGTAATCTTAGCTTGATGGAGAAACCTAATTGGGGGGAGGATGATGCACATTGTCTCGAGGCCCTCTAGTATGGATACTTTAATTCGGCTTGGGGAGTCAGTCGCTGAGGTAGGGAAAGACATACTCGCCTCCTGTGAAGATGGTCCTCAACCACCTTTGAAATGAATTCCACTTTTGGAGTTTTCGACCTTCTGCCTTCCAAGAATAATAACTTCATTCAAAGGCTAGGATTGTGACATCTTTTAAAACACAAAAGAGCTTTCTATTTTTCAATTTGTCTGCTCGACTTATCCGAGAGCTTTGCTCACAGAAAAAGTAATAAACAGACCAAATGTAAAATGTAAGTTTATTCAGCTGTCAATACAAAAAACAGAAAGACTGGCATGATTCTGTGAGTATGTGTCTATTTCCTATTCTTTACATATTATACCATGCTTCAGGCTCTCTCTTTAATGCGGAGAGGAAAAGGCCTGTGCCAGGATTTACATGTCTGTATTCTTAACATCAAATATGGGTTGTGAGTCCACAACATGGCAGACACTAGGAAGAAAAGCCTTTTTACGGCGTGTTCCAAATGCGCCTTCAAGAATGTCTGCATTGAGGATCTTCATGAGAGACGTTTGTACTGCCTACATACCGACAACAATGTAAATGGCTGTTCCACCTGCCATCTTTTTTGCCAGACAGTCATCAAACGTTAGTGACCTGGCTGGAGGGGTTGCCGGGGCAACTGACTCTGCTCCTATCAGGCACAGCAGACCCCTTAATCGTCGACTACCACCTTGTCCACGGCTAAAACACAAGTGCATTACTACTCTGACCAGGTCTTCAACTAGACTGTCTACGTCCTTACGATCTAGACCATCGTTTGCACCGTCTGTTACACCAGTCCACAGACCCATGGTGTTCACATTCCCAAGAAGATTGAGCACCAACAGGGAGCTACCATCTGCTTTGGCTTTTCTACCAAGGCATACACAGGTTCAGCCACTATATGCACTGGCTGCCTACAGCCTCCTGTCGATCTACTGCTCCACCTGGGTGAGATTCGGACGATGAGCCAAGCACACCAATCCCAATGAGCAGTCCTGCACCCAGAGGCTAGTCCATGTATATACTGTCCACTTTTCAAACTCGGTTTTCAGAGCTCTAGCGTCTTCCTTCTCCATTACCTCCTGAAGAGAGACCTTCAAGAGGGCTTGCAGCTCCCTCCCCCAGCTGTCTAAATCTCTAACAATTATTTTTTACCACATGCCACCCTCATTGACAGAGGGTGGCATGCTCCATCCCTGCTACTAGCCACACAGAACACCCGAACACCATACAGTGTCTAATTTCTCTGGGGTTTTCTATACAAAGTCCTGCATACAGCCTGCACAGAACACTTTTTGGGCTTGCCTTGCTCCCCATCCCCTTGGAGCAGAGGGTCAACCCCATACTGTAGAACGCCTATCAACTATCGTATTGTCGGTCTGCTCAATCAAGTCCCTGCTTGGAATGATGTTCTCATGCATCCCCTTGGTACCAAACTGCCGACTCCACACGAGGCCACTTCAAGAATTCATCTACCAATATCAGGCTCTTTAGAGAAGCTTTTTGCAGCATCTTTCCACAAATCTCTCCAATGGTGGTGTTGACGCCCTGGTTTCACACAGGGCGCTCCTTTCAGCCTTCTGATACTGTTACGCTCACATGGTCTCTGCGGGGACATTGGGGCACGTTAGAGCCCTCCCCGGAGCTGGCACCCTCAGGTCACTTCTCTCCCCCAACTGCTGTCTTTCTGTGGATCCGGAAGGCTGGGCTTGTTCCTGTGATAAGGTGAGAGGCAATAAGGATAGCGTGGTGGAGTCTCAGTTCCCCTCTGCCCTTTCGTGCCAAAATGTTGTTTGTCCGTATTCTTGTAACAATACTGTTTCAAGGAAGATTGTTTGTAATGGTATATTGTTCTCTCTCTCCCCTGTAGTGAAGATGATGCTGGAGCGTGTGATGGAGAAAAGAGTCTGCTCCGGATGAACCCACCACTGATAAGTAGGTAGTTTTTAGGAATTGCACCAAGTTCGTGAGTAGTACCGCCTTAGCGAGTTAAAGTCTATGTGACCGCTCACCTTGTGTCTATTATTGCCTTGCAGGCGCGGCAGATCGGCGATGGCTGGTGAGCGGTTTCCAACTCCTTGTGGTTGCTGGAGATGAAGCTCGACGTGGAGACTGCGCCCGATGAAGGCCCTTGTTGGTGGAATTTGGGACAGGTAAGGATGCTGGGCGGTACCGGCGGAGGATTCCGGAAGGCAGGTAAGATGGATGCGGCTGCAGCAGAGTCGGGAGCGGATGGCAGTGCTTCCAGAGATGGTGTGGCCTCAGGTAAGGTTGCGCAGCGACTGCGGAATGGGAAGCGGATGGCGATGTTTCTAGGCGATGGTGTGACTTCAGGTAAGGCGTGCGCAGCGACTGCAGAGTGGAAAGCAGATGGCAGATTCCAGGTAATATGGTCGAGGTATCCGGAGACTGGAGATGCGCGTGTAGAACCAGGTAGGTGTTGAAGGGTTCCGGAGACTGAAGGCACACGTGCTGAATCAGGTAAGAGTCCTCTGAACGGCAGTAAGCGTTATGCTTCTCTCAGCAAACTAACGCGAAGCGCCAGTATGCGGGTGGGGCCGTCTTATATAGCCTGGCCCCAGCCACTCCCCTTAGGCCCCGCCTTGTGGACCCACCTAGCTCTTCATTCTGTCTTCTGCACGTGCCTTCCCTGTGATAACGTGCCTTTGGTGTTCTGTGTGCCATGCACACTTTGAAATGAGCTTGGTATCATAGGCGCCAAGACTGGGTCCATTGGGACCCTGCATGAAGTGAAGCACTGGGCTCCTGCCCAGTGGTCATGACCGATACACCAAGCAGCAGTTAACCACAGACTCCTACCTGTAATGGTGGGAAGTCCACACAGAATTATGCCATGCCAGAGGGCTATGGCAACCCTACACCAACGTCCTAGAGTTAAGAGGGGTGTTCTGTTCTGGCCCTGAAGTCTTTCAAACCCTAACTTCAGAACAAAACGATTTGCATCTTCACTACCATCATGTTTTATAGTCTAAAGCAGGGGTGGGGGGCACTTGCTATCCAGTCTTCTCCACAGAAGCACAAGCCCTATGGAAATGGGCACTAACTCACAACATGTAACCAATTCCCCCACCACTTCCCCATCCCCCTTTCAATCTACCTGGTATTCGCAATGCCATTGCGGATTGTCTCAGCAGGGAGCTCTGGTCCTGCCACGAATGGGAGCTTCACCAACACCAGGCTCTCTGCCTCTTCTCTCAATGGGGGCATCCAGAGATCGACTTGTTCGCTACAGCTACCAACACAAAGTATACCTAGTTTGCGAATCGAACTGTGTCTCTAGGGGACACCTTCTCATTTGCATGAGATGGACTGTTCCTCTGTGCCTTCTCGCTAATTCCTCCGATACTTTGAGTTCTAAATATAGAACCACTGCAAGATGATCCCGGTGGCCCTAGCATGGCCACGCCAGATTTGGTACTGACTTGCTACATCTGTCGATTGCCCCGTACATCATATTGCCTCCTCTTCCTGACCTGTTCTCCATAGACGGTGCGTCAGTGCTTCTCCACAATCCAGCATCCCTCCATTTGATGACTTGGCTCCTGCAGCTCTATAATTCAGCAACATCCCGATGCCTCCTGAATGCTAATTCTAGCCAGGGCAAGAGCATTCTCTCTGCCCATTAGCAGCCATTTCATAGCACACACAGCGCAGACCAGCCCTTTCTGATCACAAAGGCTTATGAAGGATTTCCTCAAGGGGCCATTCATTGCATTGCCCCTCCCACCTCTCCACCCCTATAGGAGTTCGAGCTCGGGAAGAAAATGTGGTCCTCAATGCTAATGGGCCCTCTGTTTTAGCCTCTTTACTGTGCTCTGTTGATATTAGTCTTCTAGAAGACCATTTCAGTCTGGCCATCATTTCTGTGAGACGAGTAGGAGAGGTGCAAGCATTATCCTGCAAGCCCCATATGTAACTTTTCACAAGTTGAAGGTGGACTTAATCCAAACCCTTTGTTCATGTCCACGGTACCTTCAGTAATTCACCTGAATGAACCGGTTTGACTGCTTGTGTGGCTTTTTTTTTGTTTTTGGCTCGCCTTCCTCTCTGATGGAACGGTCCTTACATTCTCTTGATGTCGCACGGGTCCTCATTATGTGGCTTGCACAAGAGAATTCCGCCAGTCATCACAGCTGTTTGTTCCCCTCGGACCAGAGGGTAAAGGCAAAGCCCTGGCAATCTTCCATTTCCAGATAGCTTATGTGTGCATTTCACACTGCCATCAGCATGCCAACAGGCCCCTACCAGGAAGATGAACACTTACCACCAGAGCGGTGGAGTCTACTAATGCCTTCCTATCTGGTGTCCCCCGCTCCTCATTTGCAGGGCAGTCACGTGGAGGTCTGTCCGTACCATCACATGCGTCTACTGCGTCGATGGGAATTCCATTGGCGAGTCACAGGTCGGCCAAACAGTGCTTTGCAAATTGTTTGTGTGGGTGAGTAATTGCTTCTGTAGAATTATGCCTCAGCCCATAGGTTGTATGTACTGCTATATAAAATCTTCAATGAGCATGGGACTCCATGTAAGATCCAATGCTGGAGAAGGAACAAGTTACTTGCCTTTAACTCCTGTTTCAGCATTCTTTTATGGATTCACATGCATCCCTCCCACCCCTTGCTGGCTTTTTTTGGTTCCTACCGCCACTTCATGTGCGCTTCCAAATCTGAAGATGGCTGCCAGGGGTAGGGCTAAGGAGGACCTGTCTCATTGGCTGTGGGCAGTATGACTAAGTGACAATGATGGGCTACTAAAGTTACTAGCAGTTTAAGTTTGAAATCTAAACTGCTTTAACATCCCCAAGGATTCCCAGCCCGACAGGGAATATTCCATGAGCATGTGAATCCATGAAAGACCCAAAGCTGCAGAACAGGAGTTACAGGTACGTAATTTGTCCCTTATTCTTCCCCCTAGGAGGTAGACCCATAATTATCATTTGGAACAGATGTGCATATCTTAAATGCAGCCCCTGTGCCGATTATATACAAATGGGCACCTGTGACCTAAAACCGCTGTGCAACGGGTAGGGGAGGCGCTGCAAATTGGTCTGCTGATGCAGCAGGACACAGGAACACTAGGCTTTGGCATGGATGAACCTAATCAGATTTCCCCTTCATAGGTGGAATTATCTGCAACATATTTGTATGTTCCAAAAAAATCACAAAAGCCAGCCTCCTACACCCTTGCCAAATGGCAATCCATCACAGGGACACTTCAACACTTCCTTGCATCTGTGTAACACAGTGTGCACCACGGCACACTTTTCTTCCTCTCACCCAATCTTTGGCTTTGTGATGCACTTGCACATTTTTCCTTTGCCATTTTAACTTTGTACAGCTTCGAAATATGGGACTGGGAGGGAAAGTAGAGCTTGCTAAGTGATTGCCCACCTATAGGACGGGGGTCTGCTTGACTTTCATTTCAAAAGGTGGTACTTTATTTTTACTCTACATCTGGAGTAGTAATTATATAAATCCCAGAGGAGCACCAATCCAGTTTTACTATAAGTAACAAAAGCAAGTGTACGACTAAGTTTGCAATCACTTAAGTTGTGTAGCCTGCCCAAGAGCCTAACATGAATCTCCAGTAGCAGACTCCCTATTTTTCTATCTCCATGGGATAATTGGGTACTTTCCATGGCGCCTCCTACTATCCATGAAACTTAAAGTTCCTTAAATGCCTCTAGATGCATGTGAGAAACCTCTCTTCTGTTAGGCTGAGCAATAACCCACTTAGAATGGTTTTAACAATCCTGCACTCAGTCTCTATCAGTAAGGAAATGGTTGAACCTATGCCTATTGGTACTAAAATGTTTTCTCTGAAACCTATAAAATAAGGGATCTTCAGAGGAAACGGTCAAAGAACTGGTTAAAACAAGTGCAATTTTCTTAGGATGTTCTGCTCCTCCATATTCCAAGCAAGTCACCTTCTGCAGACACCCTCATTTGCAAATCAAATGTCCAACTAGTCAGTGGACCGGGGGAGGGGGGGGGAGTGAGAGGGGGGGAGGTGTAGTTTGGGTTCAGCAGTACTTGGTTTCAGTTCTTGGTGGGCTGAATGATTTCAAGCCTGCTGTCTTAATGTAGCTGCAAGCGAATTAGGCTCAATTCATGCATGTTGGATCGTGTGGGGACCATTAGGGGAGAATGTGGTCGATCTGTGCGGTTGAATGGGCTCTTGGCAATGCAGGTCGGGGTGGTGCCAGTATCTCTTTGCCTGGTTGTTGCTTGAAGCGGTCGATGCGATGCTCCAGCGGTTCCGGGGGATGGTCGTCTAAGGTGATGCAGGTTGGTGAGGTGGCTGTTCGAGGTCAGATGGGCTGAGCTGTGGTTGGTAACCCATGGTCAGTCGGCGTGTGGTTCGCTAGAGATCCAGGATGTGTCTGGTGTGGCCTATCATGGGACAGGCCCATTTAGGGTATGATGTAGCATCGAGCTGCTTGATGTGTAAGCAAAGAGTTTGGATTAGGGGAGGGGTGCAAAAACTAGCACCAGCGTCTTCCCTCTTGTTTGAGGTGCAGTGAACACAGAGCGACCAGTTCAGTGCAACAAACCTGGGAGCTGCAGCTCGTCTAGTCCTCTGGCTGCTGTGAGGCCACTCGGGGACTCTAGGACAGGAGGGTTCCGTTCAGGGTCTGTGCTCACAGCTTTAGGAGATTCCGGAGGCAGTTCCTGGGTCACAGCAAAGTTCACCCCCCATTGTGCCTGTGGAGTGGGTAAGGGGCAGATCTTATGTCTTGGATGGCTCCTTTACCTCAGGCTTAGGGCTTTGGAAAGTGCAACTTTCCCAAAGGATGTCCAGTGATTTCTTCTCAGGTGATACGATTCAGAGCAAATCTTTAGTCTCTTGAGAGGATCTAACAAGTGGTGGAAGATCCCTACTTTTAAAGGCAAAATCCTGCAGGTGATTGGTCCACTAAGGCAGGCTAGCTTTACCATCACTATTCTTGAAAGAAGTGGACTTAGCCTTTCTGACATCACACCCAAAGTGCTTAGCTCTAGAGTAAGTGGAGGGGCCAGGAAGGAGGGAAGCAGAGTGAAACAGTGGTGGAAGTCTAATTCCACAGCCACCCTCCTCCTCACTAGGATCAAAGGCCTTTAGAAATGAAGCACCCTGGCGAAGCTTTTCCCTATGCATGGGTTTGATCCTGTGATGCCTGGGCACAGGGCAGAGCTGCCTGCTGTGGCTGTCCCAGCCAAAGCGAGCCACATGCTCTCAAAGATCAGAGGCATGGCCATTTGGGTTCCTGTCTGATTAGGATCAACCAGTCTGACCCGGATACACATTACCTTCTACAGATGAGCTTGGCTCACGGTAGCGGACACATTTGTGATATCGAATTGGATGTGGGTGTAATAATTTAGAATACCATCCACCACACCGTAACTGGTATGGTTTAAAATTATTCTGCCACCAGGAGGTAGATCTCTGAAACTGCTCTGTGCCACGGGTAGGGCTGGTGCTGCAAATCAGGGTACTGACTCTGACTCTACCCTCTACTCACATCTCTGACGTCTCTAAGAAGTCAAACTATCAGCTGCACCTCCTCAGAGGTGGTATTCTTTTTCTCACTTTCCCCCATAAGCTCACGGTCTCCAGAGCTCTGGTCCTCTCTAGGCTGGACTATTGCAACATCCCTTTCTAAATCTTCCTGCCTTTACTCATCAACCTTTAAAACTGATCCAGAACAGGACTGCGTCCTTGACCTCAAGCCCACGGCTCATATCTCTCCAGCTCTAAAATCTCTTCACTGGCTCCCCAGTGGCTGCAAGGATCACCTTCAAGACCCTCTGCATTGTCTGCAAGACTTTCAGGCTCCACCTCCAACTTTCTCTTCCAAAACATCTTCCTTTTCGAACTCTCTGCTCATCCAACTCCAACTCTCTGAGGGTCAGACGCTTCTCCAAGCAGAGTTGGGGGAAGATCTATCTCCTCGGCTAAGGCCTCCCTGCCTCTCTCAAAATTTAGCAAAACCACCTCACGTTCCAGAAGCAACTCAAGACCTTCCTTTTCGATTGCTCTTTCTCTCCTCTGCTGATGCACCCAACTGCTCTGCACACTGGTCACCCTCTGAACTCAGGCCCAGGCTCCTGCATGTCCAGTTGCCCTTGCACTGCCTGCGGGCTCCCCAGCACTTAAGGGTCTGTATCTGCAACCCTATAGTACCTTCTCTCTGCACTTATAAGCCACCCGCTGGCTGCACTTGTGAGTTAACTGCACTCTCCCACCTTCTCCTTCTCCTCCTCCCCCCCCTGGCACTTCTCCCCTTCCATCCTACCTGCACTTGCGCAATCTGAATGACACAAGGCCTAGTAAGATGGTTATTTTGTACTCTCTTGTTCCCCTTTGTCTTATCGCGCCTGGAAACACTTGTGTACAGGTGCGTTATAAATGCCACATCATATATCAATTTTAGCTCAGGCACTGGCCTCAGTTTTAAATGAGTTGCAAGAATAATGAGTTGTTATATTACAATGTTTTTTAAATAAATAATCAATCTCCAAGGTTTTGATCACCATCCCAATCAACATCAAGCAAAACTTGTTAGGCTGATTCCACTTCTCACAATAAGAATAATATACAATGGTTTGCAACTGTATTTAACTCTTTTAAAACATTTTTCGGTTTGCATTTGGAATACGTACAGTGTTGTGCTGCACAAAATGTGTGGTCATGTATTGTCTCCACACTTACCAGGTAAATCTAAGTGCATTGTTCTCAAAGAAAAGTAGGCCGCCCTTGGTGTCCCTTTTATGCAAGTCTTGGGTCTACAATGCTCCCTTGTATTTCTCACTAGAACTCTCAAAATGCTTGTGTTTCTCACTAGGAACTCTCAAAAATGCTTTCCATTGAAGGCCTTTCCTGGCACCTCTTTGAATATTGTTAATTAGTAATTTAATTAGCACATAAAATTAGCACATTAGCTCCTAAAAATATAATTCGATTTTATTTCTGGCTAGGCTTGCTTACTCGTACACATCTTCAGTTGCTGGCTTGGGTGTTTCAGCTTCCTTCAGAGCTGCTATGTTCTTCATCAGATCATCTGTCCTCTGCTCTTCGTGCCTGGCTGTCTGTGGGGTGGAACCATGTCCTTCTTGGGTTCTTCTGAGTCTGCTCTGATAACCTGATCTTGTGACCCCTTTATATACAGTGCTTTCAGCTCCTTGAATGTAATCCCAAGTACCAATTGCAGAGGCTTACATTTCTTCCTTGGACACTGGTGTAGTTGCCATATCTTTGTTTACCTACTTTTTATTACCAAATTCCCTACATAATTGGGTCTTCTGTTACCTCAAACTCCTGATGTTTTTCTAGTGTCCTGTCCCCTGTTAGTTATGTTATCTTATCAGATAAATCTTCTTGTTGGATTTTCTATTTTAGCAACAAACCCTGACAGGCAGGGACTTACCAGGCCAGGTAATTCCCTGGGCCGAGTTAGAAGCCTGAGCGAAGCAAGGGCATTACTTGCCCCAGCCCCGTCTGGAGGGGTTTAATGCTATTAGCATCCCTGCACGTTGAACCCGAATGATAAAAGTTTTTATTTCTAGATTGAGAAACAACATATTTCCCGTTTCTCAGCTTGGGAAAAAACTTAGAACACAAGATGGTCACCGTGGATTAGGAAGAAGGGAACTACATGTAGTCCTTTCTCCCTTTCCACAGTGGCCATTGCTGCGACAGAGATGCGCCAGAAACACAGAGGGCTCTCGGCACCGGCGAGGGGCAAAGGAGCGCAAGTTAAATGGGGAGGTGGTAGGTGGGGCACTTAGAAATTGGGGTTGGGGGTGTGAGGGAAAAGGGAGCACAGTCAAGCACCACCTTTGGGACACTCACCCGATTCCCAGCAGGGAAGATGGCGGGCACCAGCTTCAAAGGAGGCTCAGAGCGGGGGTTTTAACATTTGGTAAAGCCTCCATTCTTAGTCTCCTGATTGGCTGGGAGGTGGCCAACACGCCCTCGCCGGGTACCAATACATCGTGAGACAATTGACGTTAGTCCAGTGTTCTGTTTGTTATCTTATTTGATAAAAGTTGTCTCAATAATAATTGAATCCTTGTCCTTTCTCTTTTCCTGCTCATATGTTCCATCTTGCTTGGCCTAATTGTTCCATGAGATTAGAGAAAGGACTTAACTAACACGAATTTTGCGTACTATACATCAGAAAGATTGCAAAATATTCTTTTGGACTTCTTTTATTGTTGAATATAACAAAATATAGCTTTATTTGCCTGCGAAAAACCCAACCATTGTTGGGTGGAAGGTTTGGAATAAATCTCAACCACTGGCACTGCTCTGGGCAACCTTCCACACCACCGTCTGAGTCACTGCAAAAGGAGTCTTGCCATACGCAAATCAGTCTGGTACTGTCGTCTGGGGATGCCTGTGGTCTCGTGCAGAAGGGATGTGACCTAGCAGTTTGTGCTGGACTGCCCCCTTTCAGATGCGACCAAGGCTGATTTACATATGATCTTTCCCCTTTGGCAGGTGTAGAATGATGGTCTGGAGGGTTGCCCAGAGCGACGCCAGAGGCCAAGATAAATTCTAAACCTTCCAGCCATCACCTCTTTTGTTTTGCTTTATTTGCCTCCTAGGCTTTCTCCATAAATCAAACCTTAACATACGTATTCAACTAATATTCTCATTGAGCAAACCCTTTCAAAGAGCTTTAAAAAAGGTGTGTGTGCAAAGAATGCCGAGAGCTTTTTAGGCCTTGTATTGGCACTTCTGTAAATACATATGCATCTAGTGAATGCATAGCTAGCTTTGTGTTAGCGCTTCAATAATGGCATATAAATCTAGGGAATGCATAAGCTTGGTACATTACCATCTATATACATTCTATTGTTCGAAACTGGCTCTTGCCAATCTATTTGTGAGTCTGCATACTAGGTGCCATATGTATACTGTACACAATTCAAATACCCCAGTTTTCCATATATGGTCCAAATGTTAAATGTTGATGTTTCAAAACATATGCCTACCCCAGAAATAGCCGAATACATGACACCTCCAGGACCTCTGAATTTTCTTGGAGCCTTTGGCGCAGTTGGACTACTGCGAACTGGTAGCGAGTACTTCCAACAACAAAACAGAGCTACTTCCGATGTTTGGTTGGATAGTGACATGAAAGCATACTTCCTGCAGTTCTAAAAACATGAGCCAGTCAAGAAGATGAAAAGCCTGGAGGATCTGCAGGAGGTTCATCATCTTAAACCTGCCCTTTCAGAGGATCTTGTTGAAAATTCTCAAATCAAGAGGGGTCTCGGGCCTCTGTCTTTCTTGGGAACAAGGACGTAACAGTAATACCCGCCTTTCTGGAATTCTATGGCTTCACCACTCCCTTCAGCAATAGCTGAGTCATCTCTTTAAGGAGTGGTTCCAGAGGAGGCAAAGGCAAGATAGAAGGTTTTGGGAAAGTTGTTTTAGGAAATGCCAAATTCACTGGTCTACAATGTACAGAACTCAGTATCATTTGATCTTCTACCATGCCTTTGAAAAGATTTAGATCCCCCACTTCCACACTTGTGATGCTGAAACAAGGGAATAATTTAAGTTATTCTGTGTCTGGGGTACTAGGAGGCACATAAACTGAAACCATGGATTTCCTGGCACCCCTACCACTAGAGGGCTAGAAAGTCAGTTTCACTTGTTGACGGAGACAATGACAGCTGGATCCTCACCCTTTGGGAGAGAAAGATTACGGGTGGTACCTTCATCTGCTGAAAGGGTAGAAAGATAATGGGGCTGATAAAGCCAGATTTGTGATCTGGCGTGCTGCCTTACATTTCTTCCAGACTTCAGCCTGCTTTGTTCAAAATAGATCTGAGTCAAAGGCAAGTCTAGCAATTTTGCATGGATGTCCTGGGTGAAATTCAGGGTGCCCATCTACGAATGCTGTCTCGATACTGCGCGAGCACCCACCTTACACAATCAGTAGTAGCTAGCCCGATTTGCAGTCGTTTCTTTCTCTTTGTGTACCACACTCTGTAAGGATCCCTGCAGATCTAGGGGTGGTATCATTTTAAGGTAGGAGGGGTGTTGTCCAGTCATTTATACAGGATGTATTCATAGTGATGAAGGCTATACTGCCTTATATCAAGGCGCTTCTTCCCCAAACAATTATTTTCAATTCCATATGGGGAGGGGTTATAGGGAAAGCATTTGGTCTATAGCAGTCTATGTGTTTGTACCACCAAACTCACTTCCTTGGGTTGTGCCATTAAGAACAATGGGACAATGGGGGCTGAGCCCTGTATTTTTGCACTTGGTCATGATCTACCGAGCGTGTCTAGGTAGGTAGGTATACACCACACTATCACTAGCTTGTCCGCTAAAGGTCCCTCACTAAATAGGAAAAATTGCACATCTTGCTGAGTTTCAGTGTAGTATAGCCATCAACAAATACATTTTGGCCTCCTCCGAGTGGTGACGAAGATGCCAAAGTAAAGTGATGAGCCGGTGCAGAGGCCGCCACAGCCAAAGGTGGTGCTTGTCGATGCCTGGATGGGTCTTCGCCCACATGAGCTGGGAACAGGCCCAATGTGCACAGACAGAGTCTCGTGCAGGGTGCCTGCCAGCTTGTTTAAGTGCAGGTGGAGCCGACGGCAGCAATGGGGCCTTGGCAATGATGTCAAGCATGTTCTGCCTAATGGCTACCTATTCCTACGGATTGATAGACTGGAAACTGTATCTGTGGCACGGGCGCCGGATAGTCCTTGGAGCCATGACTTCTCTCCTTTGAAAATGAAGAATGGAGGTGGAGCGGGACCTCTTACAGTGCTGCTTCTGCTTCTTCTTGCGGGCCGGGGATCTGTCTTTTGACAGATGCTCCGCAGCCCTCAAACAAGATCTCATGGTTTCACCTTTGCCCTTGAGGCAAAAAGTAAAAGACTAGCAGTTCTGGGTGTCGTGCTCCTCCCCCAGGAATGCACAAACAAATCCTATGGGGGTCGAACAGCAATGTTTGTCATCCGCAATCTGCACAGGACATTGAAGCACGAAGCATTTGCAGGGTTGGGCATGCCATTGAAATGAACAAAGACGGTTCATGTAGGGAACAGAGTGCACAGGAAAAAGAAACTGAGGTCACGGGGCACAATGCCTCAATATAAACTGGCTATGATGTAATGTCCGGTGGGGTGCACGGAGGGACTTCGGGCGGAGCCGGACTGCACCCCACGGTGGCAGAAACGTTTCAGAAGACCAGCTTTGCTGGGGATAGGATATCATAGATGAGGAATCTGTGGGAGGAAATAATCCATTAGAGGCAGCTGTGAGAAATTGGAGACCAGGTTTTTGCCATACCGGCTAGGCTACTGTCTCTGTACCTTTGCTCCTGTTTGGATTTTCAGATTCTAGTTGTCCTTTTCATCCCCTCGGTCGTCCTACTTGACTGGGCCATCGGTGGGCAGTCTTTTTGGCTGTTTTAATTCCTTGGTGTAGGATGCTGCAGCCATCCAGAATAGTGTTCAGACCCAAACACCTTGCCTCTCCTGTTATGTTGGGCATTCCTGGGTCAGTGCCTCTGTCAATGATGCTGCTGAAATCTGCTTGTTTGGATACTTCTGACTTTCTAGAGCCATCTTCACCATTGTTTTCACTCCTGGCTGGTGGATCTCACTCACGTGAAGGATGTGTTTTTGTTGTTTATGGCCGTCTAGGTGGTCGCTGCTCCGAGATTCAAATCCCTGGCCGACAGGATCCTCTATGCTGCATCTGTCAAATAAGAGATGTACTCATTGGGTTGTTTTACCTCTCTTGGACAATCTTTCAAGGCGCCACAGACCTTGAGAACTTACCACTGGGCCATGGGTTGGTTATTCAAGAAACGTACACTCCGGGGATACGGATCATTAGATTCTGCAGGTCCTTATCTACACAGTTTTGCCATTCGGTTGCAATGGAGAAATGACTTACCGTAATGTTCTTTCTATGGATTCTTCTCCCACAGATTCCTCATCTGATAAATATTCCCTCCAGCTCTACTGCTTCGGAACATTTTCGACAGGGGGCATAGTGGCCCTCGACCAGGCTGTTGACTGTATTGCACAGCATCTGGTCGTCGGCTCCGGGTCGCAACATCAGGAGTCGTATAAATACCTCGCCACTATGCTCCACATCTCAGTTTTTTCCCAAAGCACATTATGCTGCATAGGAAAACAGAACAAAACGGCTAGTGAGCCCTTAAAATGAAATAACCATAGATCTCCGAAGGAGGAACAATTGAAACAAACGCTACAAAGTAGCATTGGAAAAATCTTTTTTTTAAAGAAACCTGTGGCAGGAAAGACAGAAAATGGACACAGAGGACCATCACCAAGTCAATGTCAAAGAGAAGATGCGCACCAACCACCAACTTTCCGAGTGGGGCTGGATTGGGGGGCGTGGGGGTGATGTGGGATCTGCGGGAAAATAATCCATAGAAGAACATTACTAAGTAATTCCTCCTTCAATTAATTTTTCTCCCGCAGATTCCTCATCTGAATTGAATCAAAGGCATTTGCCCAGACTCTAAATAGGTGAGTGCATCAGCGCTCATGGTTCTTTCTTGCAATTCTGAACTTGCATTAACTTCTGGTAGCCCGCACACCCCTTGTGTGCCCCCATCTTCCTCAGTCATCTCTTCCTGCTTTTCTCCTCCACTGGCCTGTGATTGGCTCTCCACCCCGGTCAAAAGGGACTTCTCCAGGGCAGCCCTCTGCCCGTGCTGCCCCTGCGGCTAAGGACCCCGAGGCAAAGGGCGGCTCCTAGAGAACCAGCTTCAGATCATGTCCGCAGGTGTCAGCAGGGGAAGCCAACGGCCAGCTGTCAACCAGCAGCTACTAGGACCAGTACGGTAAGAGAGGCCTAGAAGCCCATCCACCTTCAAACTTACCTACACCATTACAATACTGTGATTACCCCACCACACCCCCCCCCCCCCACTATACAGGACTCCCAAACCTAGCTGTGTCCCATTCTCAGAAATGCACTCTCTGGTATTGGCACATAGTGACCAATTCACATCTAAAGAGCATCTCTGTGGAATGGTACTGTAATTGTTGGCTCGATCCACGTGAGATGAAACAGAGTGATTATCAGCTGCGCACATTAGAACAATTATGTTTCTATTAGCCATACCTTCCTCACACCACAGAGTTTGCTTACTGCAGTAAGCTTCTTCCAGGGAGACCCACATTAGGGACAGCCACTCTAATATCCCAAAGATATAACCCTAGTAAACCTCTCCTACTTACTCGAGACAGCGACTAACCACCCAGTAATATCACCTGACTAAACCACCCAACAGACTGAGCCCAAACCTGTACCGGATAATCCCCCACACCCAGTACACCACCACAAGACAGGTGAACCAAAAGAAAAACAAAAAGACCAACTAGACATCAATGAACAGAAGAAGAAAAAAAAATGATCAAACTCAAAATGCCACGCAAACAAATCGGACCAAGGGAAAAACAGAGCGGAAAGAACAAAACCCAACTGAACACCACCGAAGACCCACTACTGCAGAACAAACTCCCACAGACAAACGACTACAGAACCAACGCTGAGAGAAGAGAGAAATCCCTCTACCTAACTCCTTGTCTCGCAAATTACCAGTCACCAGAATGAGCCAACCCAACGTGCAAATCAGCAACAGACAACCAAACACAACGACGCAGGAGAAAAATGGACAATGCTAGAAATAACAAAAACATTATCGACGCACTAACACCTTACATCACCAAAACAAGAGGACCTTCCACTCGACAGCCACAAAACATAGAAGATGAACCCGATTAAAACAAAAACCAAAGACTGAACCTAGAAGTACTTTTAGACGACACAGACACAACGGTACCAACACCTCAATAAGAGATCGACCTGGAAGGAAATCGCAACACCAGTCAGAAGACAATGCCGACATTAAAACACAAACCAGAATACACCTTTAAAATCCACTGCAACCTAATAAACGCAAGACCTATGTCCAAACATTCAACAGAGATCTTTGACCTTCTCTGCGACAACGGCATCGACATCCTATTCATCACAGAAACATGGTTGGATGACAAATACAAAATCACACTCCAAAGCTGCCACCCCACCAACTAAAAATGCCTTCAGGCAAACAAGAAAAATAAAAAAAGGAGGAGGCCTCACAATAGCATTCAAAGGACACTGGAAAATAAAAACAGACAAACCTCTAAAAACCAACTGCGAAACCATGGTCATACACCTTTAAGTGAATCTAAAAACAAACATCACATTCATTCTAGTCTACAGACATACGATGCAACCTTTGTCGACAACTTCATAGAAGCCATCACCAACATAGCCATCGAGCACAAACATCTAATAATCCTGGGGGACGTCAACATTTGGTTAGAAGAAAAGCACGCCAACTCTCAAAACTCACTAGTTGGGCAACTAACAACCATGAAACTACAACAGTTGGTCAAAGGGACAATACACTCAGCAGGACACACCCTTCAAACTATCTTTGCCAAGGAAAAACTTATCACCACAGCACCACTGATACAAATACTGTGGAGCGACCATCTCATCATCCCATCACAAAAAGAAACTGGAAAACCGTCTAAACAAGCAACCTGATGGGACAACTGGAGATGACCAAACCTTAAACTACAGAACTGGAGCGGGCAGACCAGACGGGAAAGCGGAGCTACTCCACAAATGGATCGCTGATACTATTGAAAACATTGCCCTGGAAAAACCATTTACCCCTCAAAAAAAAGAGCAATGGCAAAATGGTTCACTCCACTACTAAGCACCATGAGAAATAACAATAAGAAGCTGGAAATGGAATGGAGGAAAGAATACAATCAAGACAAAAGAAAACACTGTTCCAAAAACAAATCCACGCATACAGGAAAGAAATTCAAAAGGCGAAGAGAAGGTATTATGATGACAGAATCACCAATGCCACCAACACACAAAAAGAAATGTTCAACATCCTAAAAGAAATGAGAAACCCACCAGGTTGTGACAACACTCCAACCCCCTCAGAGAAACTGTGCAACGACTTGGCAGACCATTTCAAGAACAAAATCAATGACAGCCAACAAATCATACAAAACAGACCAACCAACCATAACACCCAACCAACCAGACCTAAGGAAGAGCCACAAAACCTTCCGGAAATATCAGCCGAGCCCTTCGCCAAGCTGGTAAAACACAGCAAGAAAGCAGGATAACCCATGGATCCTCTGCTCCCCTGACATCTACAAATCAATCCTTGCAAAAGGCACGCCATCGGAATACTACAAAAACCTCCTAAATCTCTCACTCACAACAGGAACTGTACCACAATCCTTCAAATCAGCATATATCAAACCACTTTTAAAAAACACAAGTGGCGACGTGGAGGACCTCTCCAACTACAGACCGATTTCAAACATTCCCTACCCGGCAAAACTCCTAGAAACTTACATATTCAAATTAACCCAAGAACATGTAGAAAAACACCACTTGCTAGACCAAGCACAAGTCGGTTTCAGACCTGTAAGAGGAACAGAATCAGCACTACTATCCATCTGGGACGACCTAAAAACAAATGCAGACTCCAACACAACCTCAGCTCTGATTCTGCTCGACCTCTCTGCAGCCTTAGACACAGTAAGCCATGACACCCTAACCAAAAGATTGGAAGATATAGGTATAACGGACATGGCACTACTCTGGATTAAATCATTCCTAGCAGACAGAATAGAAACCGTATTGATAAAACCCTTCAAATCTACTCCACAAGTTAATGACTGTGGAGTACCACAGGGATCCTCACCATCACCACTATGCTTCAACATCTACCAGACTCCATGTTAGGGAGAATTCCCATTTATGGCTAATTTCCCTTACCTAGTGAGTCCCTCAGCAGCTTTGCTGGATTTCTGGGGTTTATCCTTTCCAAACTCTTACATGTGTTCTGTCATGTGTATTTCTACTGTTTGTGTGATCTTGGGCTCTGGAGCCACACCACTCCATGAGCCCAACGTTTTGTGTGCGTTACACAGCACCTTCAGTGCAGTGACACAGGGTTGTCTCTAAGACTTCCCACTGACTCCATTATTCTGGGGCTGACTACTGTCCCCCAGAAACAGGTAAAGTTGCCATTTACTTTATGTAGTCATTTAAACTGCAGACCCAATACACCCCATCTTTCATGGAGTATTGGAAAGGGTTAATTCCTACTCCTTTTTGTCTGTGCCTCTTGGAGCTTTGTTTCGCTCCCTTAACACTAAGACTTGGCTGGTGGCAGTGGTACCTACCCTATCTTTTCTACCGCGATTATAGTATATAAGGATCAAGTTACTTACCTGTAACTGTTGTTCTCCAGCATGGGTCTGGCATGGATTCACATGCTCATGAATATTCCCCGTCGTCAGGCTTGGAATCCTCAGTAAAGAAAAATCAGTATCAGTTTCGTTTCTGATCTGTCTTTCGTAGTAGTAACCAATCGCTGATCTCTGCGTCATACTGACCACAGCCAATGACTGCCATCTCCCTAAGCCCCGCCTCTGGCAGCCATCTTCAGATTTGGTAGCACGAGAAGTGTCAGTATGACCAAGTGAAGAGCCGCAGAGGGGTAGGCGGGAGGGTTCGCATGTGAATCCATGCCAGACCCATGCTGGAGAACAACAGTTACAGGTAAGTAACTTGTTCCTTCTCCAGCATGGGGTCTGGCATGGATTCACATGCTCATGAATAAAAGAATACATAGCAGTACACACATGCACAACCACGGGAGGTGGCAAAGGCTCAACATTAAGCATTACATCCAAAACTCAACATTAAGCAATTCTTACCTCCTCACCAGGCTCACCTTAAGCAAACAGGTTGCGCAGCACTGCTTGGCCGACCCTGGACTCCTCCCTGGAATCCCGATTGACGCAGTAGAATTTCGTGAAGGTGTGCGTCGACCTCCACGTAGCAGCCCTGCAGATGTCCAGCAAGGGCACACCAGATAGGAACGCTGTGGTAGCTGCGATTGCTCTCGTGGAATGGGCTCTCGGACAGCCAGGCAGCGGTCGGTTTGCCAACCGATGACAGTACATGATACAGCCGGAGAGCCATCTGGAAATGGAAGCCTTCGAGAGAGCCTTCCCCTGATTGACAGGTCCAAAGTACATAAAAAGTTGTGACGTCTTCCAAAAACTCTTCGTGCGGTCCACGTAGAACTTCAGCACTCTAGCCACATCCAGCGAGTGCAAAGTCCTTTCAGCCGGCGACGGGAAGAAAACAGGCAACACCAAGGGTTCGTTGAGGTGGAAGTCCGACGGCACCTTGGGCATGAAGGAGGGGTGCGCCCTGAGCACTACCCTCGTGTTGTGAAAAGTCAAGTACGGGGGCTTGCAGGAAAGGGCCTGGATCTCTCCCACCCGTCGTGCGGAGGTGATGGCCACAAGAAACGCTGTTTTTCACGACAAGAACTTCAACGGAGCTGAGTGCAGAGGCTCGAACGGAGGTCCCATGAGCTTGGTCAGCACCACGTTGAGCTCCCACGCCGGGGCCGGGGCCTTCACCGGCGGGAACGATCTGAACAGTCCCTTCATGAATTCTTTCATCAGACGATGAGACAACAAAGACGTCTGTCCCGTGGTTCTGGTGTATCGGGAGATCGCAGCAAGATGAATCTTGATGGAAGCGTGCGCCAGTGGTACGGCAGTACTTGAGGAGCCGTAATCCGCAGAGGGTTAATCTTCTATGCGTGGCACCAGACAGAGAACCTCTTCCATTTGTGTCCGTAGCATTTAAGAGTTGAGGACGCCCTGGCCTTTGCAAGAACCTCTCTGCAGTCGGCCGGTATGTCGTAACCTCCAAACTCTAACGCTGCAGGAGCCAGGCCTGCAAGTTCAGTGACTTCGGGTCGTGATGGAGGATGGCGCCTCCTTCCCTGGAGAGAAGATCCGCGTCCACTGGCAGCTTGATTGACGGGGACGCTGACAAGTCCAGAAGGTCCGGGAACCATATCTGCCTCGGCCACGCAGGTTCGACGAGGATCATCCTGCACCGTGACCTCTTGAGATGGTTGATGAGCCGGATCAGCAACGGCAATGGAAGGAACGCATATAGGAACAGGCCCTCCCAGGGGAACGAGAAAGCATCGCCCATGCTCCTCGGCTGGGGAAACCTGCTGGCGAACCTCCGGCACTTGGAGTTCGCCGCCGTTGCGAACAGATCGATCTGGGGGGTGCCCCACCGTCGGAAGAGGCGGTCCACTAGATCCTGTCGTAGTTGCCAATCGTGGCACGAGCGCAGCTCTCTGCTGAGCGAGTCGGCGATGGAGTTTTTTATCCCTGCCAGATGAAACGGCACCAGAAACATCCCTAGGGCAACGGCCCAATGCCACAGATCCTGAGCCTCCGTGGACAGGGCTGGGGATCTGGTACCGCCTGGCTTCCTGATGTAGAACATGGTGGTGGTGTTGTCGGTGAAGATCCTCACCACCTTGCCCTTGAGGGACGGAAGAAAGGACCTGAGGGCCCAAAACACTGCACGGAGTTCCAGGACGTTGATATAGAGGGACTTCTCCGTCGGCAGCAAAAGACCCCTTGCGTGCAGATTTTCGTTGTGCGCTCCCCACCCTTCCAGGGAGGCATCTGTGGTCACTGTCTTCTGGTGGCCCGGGGTCTGGAAGTCCATGCCCGCCATCAGATGCGCGTGGGTGCCCCACCACCAGATCGCTCGTCGGAAGCTCTCATCGAGTGTGATCCTGTCCTCGAAGCTGCCCGTCGTCTGGATCCAGCGAGCGTCCAGGAACTCCTGTAACGGGCGCATCCGAAGCCTGCACAGGCGGATGAGATAAATGCAAGAAGACATAATTCCGAGGAGGGACTTGATGGACCTCACCCTGGCCGCGTCCGCAACCAGCATCCGCTGCACCTTGCCCAAGATGGCCCTCGTCCTTTCCTCCGACGGAGAGGCCAGAAGCGCCACTGTGTCAAGCTTCGCTCCCAGAAACAGTGCGTCTTGAGCGGGCACCAGGTGGGACTTGGCATAGTTTATGGAGAATCCCAGGTCTGTGAGTAGTTGGACGGTCCTCGCCGTGTGCTCCGCGGCAAGCTCCTTTGTCTTTGCTCAGATGAGCCAGTCGTTCAGGTAGGGGTAGACGTGGATCCCCTCCAGGCGCAGCCACACAGCCACCGGTGCGAGGCACTTGGTGAACACCCTGGGTGCCGACCCAAACCGAAGGGAAGGGCTCTGAACTGGTAGTGACGCCCTTGGACCACGAATCTGAGAAACTTTCGGTGTCCCTTTAGGATGGGGATATGGAAGTAGGCATCCTCCAAATCCAACGACGACAGGAAATCGCTCTCCTCCAGTTGACCCAGGACGTGCTGGAGGGTGACCATCCGGAACTTCTGTGCCTTGATGAATTTGTTCAGTTGTCGTAGGTCCAGGATGGGACGCCATCCTCCCGTCTTCTTCTTCACGAGGAAGTATCTTGAGTAAACTCCGGAGCCCCGAAGCCTCTTTGGGATGAGCTTGATGGCGCCTTTCTTGAGCATCGCCTTTACCTCCAAGAGAAGTTGAGGGACGTGATGTTCCTTCCTGGCCACGGGGGGGACGCGCGGGCACTTCTTTAGAAACTCGAGCGCGTGACCCTGGGCCAGGGCGTCCAGCACCCAACGGTCGGTGGAGATGGACTCCGACACGCTGACGAAGTTCGCCAGCCGGCCTCCCACCGGGGTGCTTCGGTGGGGGCCCGACCCCACGGCCGGTTCCGTCCTGCTTCGACGAGGCTTTGCCGCCTTGTCCTCCTGTAGGCTTCCTGTGACGACGAACGGGCCGCTTGACTACAGGTGGAAAATCCGCCGCCGGAACCTTTGGAGGCACCCTGCTTGCCTCCGCCGCTCCGAAAGGGCGGCCGTCGTTGCTGGAGAACATCAAGAGCCCGGGCCGTCTGTGTCCGTCTTGATGGCTTGTAGGGAATCGTCCACTGTTTTCCCAAACAGGTTGCTCCCGTCGAACGGCATGTCCAAGACTCTGGTCTGCACGTCCTGATGGAAGTCAGTTGCCTTGAGCCATCCAGGCCGTCTAAGGCACACGCTGTTGCCCAACTGGCGAAATCCAGTGTCAGCGATGTCCGTCCCTATCATAATGGCATGGTCCGACGCCACTTCTCCTTCCTGCAAGATCTCTAGGGCCTCCGCCCTCTTGTCGTCTGGTAAGAAGTCCAGCAGGGGGGCGATTTTGTACAACTCCCTGTCGTAGCGGGCTAAGATAGCCAAGGCGTTGGCAGCCGTAATCGTCGTCACTGCCGATGAGATGACTCTGCGTCCCATCGTGTCCAATTTCTTTCCCTCGCCGTCCGGCGGGGAGGTGTATGTAGAGGCTGAGGCCCCCCCGGAGAAGACCGAGTCCGGGGTCGGCTGTGCCCGAAGGCACAAGGGCGCCGCATCCGGGACCTGGTACTTCTTCTCGTACCGATCCCTTCTTGCACGCGTTGTGGATGGGTTCTTGAGGAAGGAGAGACCCTCATCCCAGATATCGTCCAGTAGAGGTACAGCGAGGACCGTCTTCCTCTTGGTCTCATGCCGTTGATAAAGGAAACCTTCCTTCTTCTCTTCCGGAAAAACTCGGATGCCCTGGCGATCATGGCATGAAACGATCCAATCTCGTCGGGCGGGGAAGCCCGGGAGGAGGTGACGACGGGAGATCCTTGTCGTAAACCTCGTCGTCTGTGCCCGTCGCGGCCGTGTCAGGCCCCGTATCATCCCCACGGGTCGTGGACGGGGAGGAGGGATGAGCAGGGCGCGATGGTTGAAAAGGAGGTGGAGGATGAATCCTTCTTCTCTTAGGAGGAGGGCTCCCAGAAGGGCCTGGCTCCGGGTCCCCCGTCGGGAGAGGTTCCTCCGTTGGTGGTAACGGCAATCTCGTCCTTATCTCCGAGCAAAAGGATTGTATAGTCAACAAAATGGCTGCCGAGTTGTCTTGCGGCACTGGTTGAGGGGAGTCCGACGGGCGGTCAGGAGCCCCGTCGGCACCCTCGACGTTCTCTTCGTCTCCTACGTCGGGGTCCCTCCAGACGGGCTGGTCTTCTTCCACGCCAACGCCGTGGCTTAAGACTTCGATCAGCTCCTCCTCAGAGGTTGAGGCCGAATCCACGATGACCTCCTGCCCCCCCTTTTTCTTCTCCGTCGGAGGTTTCACAGGGGTCCTGTCGATGGGCATGAAAGAGGACTCCCTCCGCGGTGGCAGGGAGACTCTGGGCCCCGGGGTCGCCACCACTGGTGTAGCCTCCAGAGGCTGAGCCAGGGCCGCCACAACTGTCTCGATAGAGGCCTTGGCCGGGTGGATTAAGGCTTTCACTACCTTAGGTGCGCTCACCGCCTTCTCCTTGGGGGGGGGGGGTCACCGCCTCGCTCCCCCTCCAATGGGGCCTTCGAGCTCGACCAGGGTCTCTCCAGGAGCTTCGCCGGGTGCTCGGCCTTCCTCTTACCCGGGCCAGAGCGTTGGCTCGTGGTTGATGGCGCCGGGGAGGATGCCCCCTGCCTGGCGCCCGTAGAGCCCGACCATTCGGCGCTCCCGGTGCCAGCGGACTCGCAGTGCTTGGCCTTCTGTTGGACCCCCGTCGCCGGGGCGCCCTCGGAGGTCCTAGAAGACCGCTCGGACTTCTTCTTCTCGCCTGAAGGGCTCTTCCCTTCCAGCCAGTTGGCGAGACGCAGATGGCGGTCCTTCATGGTCCGCTCCGACATATTGCCGCAAAAAGCACAGTCCTTCTCCACGTGCGTCTTGTCCTCATGCAGGAGGTAGAGGCAAAGGGAGTGTTCGTCCTCCTTAAAGACATTCTGAAGCTGGCATCCAGGGCAGGCCCTGAACAGCTTTCCGGGCGTCGAGCTTCCCTTCTCCTGGGCCATGATCGAGATGGGCCTGAGAAACTTCTGGAGTCCTCCAAAAGCGTGGCTCGACGAAATCTTCACCCTTGAGGGGCGTAGACAAATCCGACACGGGTCCCCGTTAATCGGATGAAAGAACGGTGGAGCTTGAGGCTCTTTTGACCGAAAAGAGAAATTTTTCTGAGAAAAAACGTGAAAAAAGCACTAACGCTCGAGAGCAATAGCACGAGGATCCCAACACTTGAACGTGCGGTAAAAATCTGAAGATGGCTGCCAGAGGCAGGGCTTAGGTAGAGGGCAGTCATTGGCTGTGGTCAGTATGACGCAGAGATCAGTGATTGGTTACTACTACGAAAGACAGATCAGAAACGAAACTGATACTGATTTTTTCTTTACCGAGAATTCCCAGCCTGACGGGGAATATTCATGAGCATGTGAATCCATGCCAGACCCCATGCTGGAGAACCTCTCTCCCATCCTCCAATAGCTGTAGGTAGCCCTCACGCATTTCTCCTTTGGGACATACTGCGCACCATTTTCAGCTGCCGTCCATCGACCAAAGGAGTACTTGGCAAAACTGCCACATTTCTAGCCTTAAGGGTCATACTGCCGGAAGTTAAGGCTTTTTTAGCTAAGGCATCAACTTCTTGCGCTTCCCTGTCGGGAGGCAGAGTGGAAGTGGAAGAAGCAGGTCTAGATGAGACAGTGGCAGCCTGCATAAACAAGCCCCTCCGAGGAAGGGTAAAGGAGAGGAATGAAGGGTCTCCTCTAGCCGGCCTATATTTCCCGGGAAATGCTGGGGCTGATGGGAGGAATAGAACAAGGTTCCTGCCACGTAACTGTTAATGGATCTGCAATTGCAGGGTTTAGAGGCATATTGCGCTCTGTGGTGAGGCCTTCATCTAGGACATCTATAAGGTCATAACCTTGTATGGGCGCCACTGATGAATGCAATCCTAGGGTATCAATAACCCTTTTTACTAAAGCCCTGAAATTAGATGTATTATGGACATAGGGCTGGGACTGCTGGAATTCGAGGTATAGAGAAGTGTCCAGACCGCTAGCGTCATGGAGGCCTTGAGCCAGCTGCAAAAGCCGATTTTGGTCTTTGCAATAATAGACCCCTCCTGTACCCAAGTACATGGGGTCGACATCCCCCTGGATCATAGACGTTATTACCGCCGAACATCCCTGCCATGGTATCAACAAATTCAGACCGGGTTTGTGGTGTGAAGGATTTCTCGACAACCGTCAAGGGTTTGTCTCTTGGTGCCGATATGGTGGATGTCAGTATCCTTGGATGCACAGGGTTGATCCAACCTCTTTCGGTTTCGAAAGATTCATCAGCGCCGACATTGTCACTAGGGCACTAGAGGGGTGAGGCATGCCGAGCGCTGCTCTTGGCTCCAAAGGCTTCTGCCCGCAGAGGTTCGGGGGTTAGCCGTGCTGACTGCAGCATGCTTTTTAAACATGTCAAGCATGGCATTGGCAGGTGGTAGGCCCCGCAGACGGCTTACCTTTATCCGTCGACCGATCGGAGTCCCCTTTCTGACAGTGACATGTTTTCTTCTTTCGGAACGAGGAAGAATGGCTACTCGAGTGGGACCATTTCTTCTTCCACCATAGTTCTTTTTCGGGGGTGTGCCCCTCAGTTTCGGCCTCCGACGAACGAACCCGTCAAACGCACCAGTGATTTAGAGAGCGGTCGAACAAGAGCGAGTTTAGCTACTCGATCGCACAGGGATTTGAGCTGCATTTGGAGCACGATGGACACCCAAGTCAGTCCCATGATGAGGCACCAGAGACAACTCGTGTGGGTCAGTGATGGACATCTCGGTGCCACAATCGGTACACTGCTTGAAACCAGATACCGAAGTAACCAACATCTTGCGTCGAGGAATGTAAAAGCAAAACAAATTTCTGACGAAAAAACGTCAAGTGAGTCGAAGACTCGTCTGTGTTCCCAAGCAGCGTGTTAGCGCATGGAAAAAAGGAAATGAGGAGTGGGTCTTAGTGACTGGGTATTTATAAGACACCTGACGGAGACGGTCGGGTCGAGGTCCACTACGCCCCCTGTCGAAAATGTTCCGAAGCAGCAGAGATGGACAGAATATCTATCAGATGAGGAAACTGCGGGAGAAAAGCAATCCATTGAAAGCCTGGACATAGCTTGTCTCCATCTCTTTCTGGGGCTCCCCAAGAGGGTATGCCTCTGGCACCTCCATGGACCCGTTGCCGTCTCTTGTGCACCTGTGGGGATAAACTAGAACATTGCTTCCTTTTTCTCCTAACCGTGGCTGTGCCTACATACTGCCTTGTCCTTTATTCCTTTGGGGAACTTTCCTGGAACTCTACTAAAGGGACTTGGGAGGTATTTACCTAACGCTGGGCATTTTTCCTGGGCCCCTCTTCCGTACATAGTGTGTTAGACCAAAAACTAGAATTTCAGTAAGTGCTTTTAAAGTCTTACTACACACTCCTGCTTTTAAAGTCTTATTACACTCCTGCCCATGAGAAATGCCTTGTTACAAAGTATTATGGTTTCTTTTACTGGTTCTACTTAATCTAGGTGAGAAATAAGTTGGTGCTGTCGTTTAAATGTATTCTGACTTTGGTGTCCTGTGGTTTTGTGTTCTGAAGTATTACCCTTTTCTTCACCTCTAGGTCCGACCTTTATCAATAGGTGTGAATTTGTATAGTTTTTAGTACTTTGTCCTATAGATCAAGGATTACTGTGATTACAATTAGCACAAGGGGGTTCTGATCAGGATTATTACTTAAGTGTATATTATAGTTGTCAAAAATCTACCCAACACAGAGCAAAAGGTCGCCAAATCTTCTGGGCTAGAGACAGACGTTTGAAAGGTCCGAGTTTACTTGCCTGCATGAGCATAGCTGCGATCCATCCACTCGAATTGGTGCTAACATCTCCATTGCCTCTTCCTCAAGGATGAGGGAAGGGTCCTCTAAGATGACTCACTAGTGGACTGGTCAATTATTTCCTCCCTTTCTTCAGTGCAAGAGGAGCAATTCAGAATCAGAATCCCAGGGGCAGATATTGAGGTCTAGGATCCCTAAGCAGCACATTTCCCTGGGTGTTTTTTGTACTCAAAGTTAAAAACTGCTTGGCACACTCTGCCGCAACACCTACATTTGCAATGTTCGACTTGACCCAGACTCCTGGGTGTCGTAGTCTTCAGCCAGACACCACACAAGAAAGGCAGGGGTCGGAAACAGGCAGTAAGGCTGCATTGAATAAAAGTAATTAAATCCAGATTTCAGAGGTGACATCAAAAAATGTTGAGTAATGACGGTTTTAAAACACTGTACTCGATTAGCCGCAGAAAGCAGAAATAAAATCCCCAAAGAAAATGGCATTGGCAGCTTCTGAATGCTTGGGGTGGGTCTGAACTACACTGTGGACCATCAAAACAACAGTATCTCAATGCTTTATTCTTGCAAGGTACTCAAACAGCTCAGCCTAAGGACTGGAAAAGGTAGGCTACCAGGAGACAGTCGGGTGTGCCCTACATATAAAACGGACACAACCACCATTCACAAACTACATTGTGAAAGACTGAATTGGTATGTGATCCCGAAGGTGATCATGAGCAAGACAGTAGAAAGTTACCCTGTAATACTTACAACTTGAATTATAATGGGTGCTAGAAAAGATTTAATTTCTGCAGTGTTGACTCCATTGAAATCAATGGAACTCAGCAACATGTTGCTATTGCTTGAACCCTGTCCTCAGTTTTGGAGGCAAGTAAAGACTTTTTGCTTGGATTTTCTTGCTTCACGCATCTATTTTGGTGGCACTGGTTAGCCCCAGCCTACGATTATATCAAATCGATTCATCAACTCCAATGACCACACAGTCTTAACTCAATGCAACCAAGACCAAGTAAATGATCTGTAACACAGCACCACAAACCCCCACTCACCTGATGGCTGGAGGAAATGGTTACCTGCCACCTGCCAAAGACACATTCAGAAACTGCAGAATCATGATGGACGGCAACCTGACACTCAAGCCACAGATCAAAGACACAAAGAGCCACTTCTTCCAGCTCTGTACTTGCCAAGGATTCATGCCCTACCTGACCTTTACACACAGGACCATGGCAGCCACTGCAGCGGTATGCTCACGAACTGTATACACCAACATTCTCTGCCATAGACTCCGAGAATATCTAAACAGAATCCAAATGCTTACCTCATGACATTTGATGATTTAGCAATTATTGTCACTAAACAACTTGAAAGGGGTGGCAGACTTGAACAACTTGTTGGTGGGCTGATCTCCTCAATGTCTGAAACCTGGGGAAAAATTAATGCAAATCAGCAATTATTGGTACAAATATTATTTGAAAGATAGGGACAGGGATTCCATTACAAAGGCAATAAGTAAAGTCAAACTAGCTACAGGCTCAACTAACAGTGGACTTTACAGTTGGAATGACTACTCACATCTTCACATGCCATATCATAACACTCCCATTTAAAAACAAAATCTGAACAGCTACAAAAAATAATCATTATGAATAAGTTAAGGCAACATACGGTTTCTGAAAGAAAAAAAGGGATTGCAAACACCCAAATGCCCTACTTTAGATGGGACATTCCTAGAATTGGATAATTCTGTATTTGTGTTGTCGAACTTCATCATCATAATAACTCCTGTTCTCTTGTCGACTATAATTGACTTTTTGTTCTACCAGATTTTTTGGTGTGCTTGCTTCCTTTCCTGCTCTTCCCTCTAACCCCATTTCTGAATCTTATGGATCGCTGCTTGTTGTTCTAAAGATCATAATGGCTTAAATACCTCCTCTCTTTCATAAATGGTGTTTTACTTTTGAAAATGAGAAGGTTGTATTAAACTGGTTGAAAAAAAATGAAGTACATCTTACTCAAGATATCCTGAAAAATCCCCGATTTCTTCTCGTTTTAAATTACATTGTTAGAGCATATGTTTTTTGGCTCCAAGCGGATTCCTTTTGTTTAGTCATTTTATGAGGGATTGCCAATTGGCAAGGGTGAAGAAGCCCTGAATTTTCTTTTTGATTAATGAAATGGTGTGGGTAATTCCATCTCTGAAAGGATAATCTGCTGATCAGATTCCCCTTTCATAAGCTCAACACGAAAAAAGCATAGTGTGTATCAGTGGGTATCTGGTCATAGCATCGAATTCCAAACCGTCCAATGCCATACCATAGAACAAAATGCATCAAAAAAAGCATTGAATGCATTTTTTTAAATGGTAGAGGGTTTAGTTTAGTTTAATTTTAATGGGGTTTTAAAGGTTAAAAAAGGGGGATTGGGATAACCCCCCCCCCCAAAAAATCTTATTTTTTCAATGGATCCGATGCTTTTTTTCTATGGTATCGCATTCAACGGTTTATGACTAGGAACTTTATCTGTGCCTTGCTGCATCAATATCCTCATCTGTAGCGCCTGCTCTACCATTGGCACAGAGCAAGTTCAGAGGTCTCAGGTGTCCATTTGACAACTGCAGTGACCACTATATGTCTGCAGCGCAAGTGGTAAGATATGTACCACTGTATTAAAACTAGGATGATCATAAGTAGCCCAGGCAGCTGGGGGCTGGGTCAACTCTAAAGACAAGCTATGCCTAGGATAAGGCACGGTACTACTCATGATCATTGCAGCCACATTCAATTTTATATAAAACGTGCCAGTGCCTTTGAGTCAGCTCAGCTGTGGAAGGTGATGTGTATGCTGGCCAGACAGGCTCAGCCTGACAACTGACAGTACAGGAACCTGAATGGACATGCCTCTCTTTGTGAGGGTAGGTAATGCCCTCCTCCATGGACATCCGCACCACAGGCAGCTGTCCTTGGCCCAGGCATCAAAGGAGAACACCCATTTAAAGTGAGTAGCCTCACACCAGGGTGCTGCATTTCTAAAGGCCTTCTGATCCTAGTAAGAAGGGAAGCGGTGGGACTAGAGTAGATGGGGTACTGTACAATGGAGGAAAACTCACTGCATATAGCTCTTCTTCCTGTCCGCCCACTTTCCTAAACAAAGAGTCCACTTCTGTCAAGAAGGGCCAGGTGTCAGACATCAAGATACTTTGCAGAAGCGGTGTGATCCCTGAGGTTGTCAGGCTTAACCATTTGGAAGGCTGTAGACTTCTTTGGGTACTCAGCCTTCAGCAAAATAGGAGTCACTCCTGGACCTAGATTATCTGCCATCTGCTTCTTGTGGCCTTGCTCATTGCCCATTTCCTCCTCCTTACCTCTCCCCCTTTTCCCTCACTAGTCTTCAGCTCCTTTTCCCCCTCAATGGTCCACACCACTCTAATCAGGTTCTACTCCACCCCTGCCTTACTTGCTCTTGTCTTCTCTTCTTCCTCCCCTCCTGCAGCATTGTCACTCTTACCAGCTTTAATCCCAGTCCATTTCCCTCCTCCTCTCACCTCATTCACCTTGCTCTCTGACACCTCCCTCCACTTATCCTATACCATTTTGCAGGTTCTCTTAACTTTACTCCTGCTCCTCATCTTTCGGAGGTGGGATTTACCCTCCCCCTTTCTACTCCTCTTTACCTCCTTCACTGCCACTCTTGTCACCTCTAATTCCTCCCTAAATCTTCCCTCCTTGCCATTCTGTCAGGCACGATCCTTCACCTCTTGCCTGCCACTCCCAACGCCATACACCTAGGTCAGTCTTTCCTCTATATAGTCTGGTAGGCTGACTCACAGGTGTTTGAATGGTTTGATTTTACCTGCGTCACTGCTGCAAGTGTTCTGGTTGACACTTTCCAAGGAACTATAAACTGCCCAGCGCCTCAAGCAGGTTCATACAGTCCGCCATCTTGTATTCATTTTCATAGAAGTAGCAGTCCTGGTCACGCGCAGACTCTGGGAGCATGTGTCTGCATGTGCAGAGACATGCACGAACGCAGTGGGTAAAATAAAGGTTTCTCAGTCGCGCTCTGACTCCCACAAACGGCAACTGTTGTGCATGTTGACAGCAGCCACTACACAATGACTTTTCTGAAACCATTCCTCAGTTCAACAGAAACTTGCATTGTCCGGTGTTTGAGATCTGTCTCTCTTCTAAGATACTATTCCAAAACCCTAGAGCGCGTAGTTTTCAGCTCTCCTCAATGTCAGCTACTGCATATTTTCTGCTGGTCATGCTAACCTTTAATCTTTTCTTATTCTTCTCAACCTCTCTGCTGCTTTCGATACCATCAACCATTCTGACCTTCTCTCAAAACTCTCCAATAGGCATCAGGGACAATCGCCCCAGACACTTCCAGGTGTCCTGGAACAACCTTGCCTCCCTAACCACCCCGCTTACTGATGGCGTTTGCAAAGGGTCAATCCTGAGTCCACTTCTCTTCACTCTGTACCGCTACTCTTAGCGCCTTGATCTCCTCGAATAGCTTCTCCCATCACCTCTTTACTGATGACACTCAGATAGTCTTCTTCTTTCCCTCCTTATCAGACGAGCCATGGTCAAAAAAGTCCAACTGTCTCTCGGCATCAAATACTCAATGGCATCTCACTTGCTCGTACTCAACTCCACTAAGACTGAAGTTCTCTACTTTCCATCCAATCAGGCCTTCTCTTCCGCTCACCCTGTTCTATTGTTCTCTCATGACTACCTTCCCTACACTGCTTCTGCTCGCAACCATGGTGTCTTGAACCAAGCTCACAACATCTCGCTCTTCATCTTCAAATCTGCCACTACTGCCAGACTTAATCTCCTCAACATCAGAAAAATAAGGCACTTCGCCCCTTCAACACTGCCAAACACCTGATCTCCTCTTTAGTACTTGCTCGATCAGTCTACTGAGCCAGTCAACTCTATGGCCTGCCCAAATATGTTTTTTCACCGCTTGTCAAAGTCCTCATTGTTAGGGAGAATTCTCTGTTTAGGCTGAATTTCCTAACCTAGTGAGTCCCCATGCAGCTTTGCTGGATTTCTGGAGTTTGTTTTTTTCTCCTGCTAAGAGTGAGACTCTTTTTCTCCCACTCTTGGACATGATTTATGGTGTTCCTTTGACTGTTAATGTGTTTTATGGGCTATGGGGTCCTTTACTCCATAGGGTCTCATGTGTTTTTACTTTGTGTGTTACACAGCACCCTCCGTGCAGTGACACAGGGGTGTCATAGTGACACCCCACCATAGACTCATACCCTGGGACTGACTACTGTCTCCCAGGGCATGTAAAATCACCATTGGCTTTACTAGTCCCAAATTATTAACAGAAACCAGTACAAACCATCATATTGTGGACGTACTGGTCGGGGCAATTCGATTGCCCCGGGGTCTGTTAGTCGAGGGGGCACGTCTCCGTCCCCCCTGATCGAATTTTGGCTGGTGGCAGTGGATACTACTTTTTATATTCGACCGCGAATATATCCCTATGGGATTTTCCCATTGTTCGAGGCTACCAATTTTAATTATTTAATTCTCATAGCCTCGAACATACCGCTGGTTTATTTATTTAATATTAATTCGCCGGTTGGTATTTTTTGCCAGGACTCGATTCTAAAATGGCGTTTGTGTTCTCTTCTGTGACTCCACCCCAAGTCGAGCCCTTTGTTCCACTTTTGGCGGGCTTCTCCACAGAAGCCTCCAAAAGTGGTGCCACTCTGTCTGGCTACCACAGGGGGTGTGGGGAGGGGGTTTAGGCACCCTGGACTGAGTTACCTTGGTAACTCAAGTCGCACTCTTGTGTGATTGGCATGTTTGATTGACAGCTAGGCTGAATGAATGGGGGTTTGCTGCATAAAAGCAGGGCTTTGGGGACTGGAACTTCAGAAGTCGCCACAGGACCCAAGAATCCGACGAGGGAGAAGATGAGCCGACCTGCTACGGCGACACCACCGGTGGAGCCCTGCGAAACCGTCTCACTACTTCCCGACGACAGAGAAGATCTCCCTGCTGAAGAGTCTTCTTCCCCTGACTGGTGGGCACAACCAGTTTACCTTCTTTTCCTCGCATCCCAGGACGTCTTGTGGTCGAATTGCCCGTGCCAAGCACCCCGGCAACCGGATAGCCACTTACCACTGGACCGCAAACTAAAGGACCCCTCCTTTTAACTGAGAATTCTGCGGCTGGTTTCTTCCCTGGCAGTGCAACGGACTCCTGTCTTCCTCCCTAACGAGATCCTCTTTTCCCCCGGACGAAGCACCGACTTGCATCCGCTGTCAGGAACAACTGCCCCCGCTGGAGTATTCTCACCACTTTAAGGTGTCCGCCAGGCCTCCCTTTCTAAAGATTGCTACAAGGCAATAATAATCCCTTAACCTTCTGGACTGGGCTGGCCGCCTTGACCATCTAACTGGTCCCTTTCTGTTGGTCCAACTCTTTCTGAACCTTTGAGACTTTTGTGCACTTTTCAACCGTGTGACCTTGGACACATTTCGTTCTGATCCTCTTAAAGTGGATCCGGCCTTCTGAACTCTAACTTCACGGTTTGACTCTGCCTTCCTCTCTTGCTGTGTTCTTGTGAAAGTGTTGGGATCTGTTTCAATTTATACTCTGCTTTTCTCTCCCTTTTAAAACGAATTATTGGAGTGCCATCTGCGTTAAGCGCTCACCGCTGTCTGAAAATAAGTGGGGCTTTACTTAAGACTTGTCTAATATTCTTTTAAGGGAGTGTATATCTTTTAGTGACCGTGTTTTTGAACTGGTTAATATTAGTGCCTGTGTGTTTTACTAGATGTGGTTTTAAATAAATAATTATATCTCTTTTACACCAAAATAAATCATAAGACTGCAAACAATATCCAGCGTGTTTTGCAGCAGATGTCAACGGTACACAAAGCCTTCCTACACCGATAAGCAAGACATGGAGACCCTGGATACCGTGGTACCGTCCTCGACTACGGAAACAAGAAAAGCCAAGCAGTTCATCACAGCCAGTGAGTCGAGGGGAGAATTTATAAGAAACCGAACTGTGTCGAACAAAAGTTGCAAATGGCAAATGAAGGAAAGTTCAAAGAACTTAAATTAAGGGGAAAACCAGCTGCAGATGGGTGTCATGATGCCTACCCCCGGGGAACCAGACCAGGTCCAGCAACCCCGGAAGCAGGCATCAAGTTGTTATAAGCAAGCCCAAAAGCCCCTGCTAGGGGCTGTTTGGGTGCGGTCCTGGCGCCTTTGGCCTTTGGCCCCAGGCTCATATGGAGAGTCAGTCCTGGCGCCATAGGCGCGAGGCTCATAGAGTAGTACTTACCTGATGCAGACCATGCTGCAAGCTTACCTGGTGCAGACCATGCTGCAGAGCTCCAAGCCAAATGAGGCTTGGAAGGGACTATTTTACCTAGGGACTATTTTTTACTCGGGTGGGGCTGGGGAAGAATACTTACCTGGGACTACTTTGGAGGCTATTTAAACCACGCCCGAAGAGCAGCACACGCTTCGCGTTATTCTGCATCCAGCAGCGTAACGCTCACCGTGTCTGCAAGCCTGCATCCAGTCTTCTGCCACGCCCGCCTTGAGTCTGCAGCTCCTAGAAAAGGGGAGGAACAGAAGGAGAAAAGGTTAGAAGAGCAAACCTTCGATCCTTACCTGAATTCCGGATCCACCGCACCTTTCGAGCTGGAAGAAAGAAGCATTTACGCGCGCTGCCTCGCCTGCTCCAGCGCCGCGCTGAACTCACCGGCCTTCGCAGCATCCTCACGATCCACCGCATCCTTCTGCACGTTCCCGCCGCATTCTGGCACCTAAGGGGAACACAAGAACAGCAAAGGTGAGCCAAGGAAATAAACAGAGGCAATAGTAACTACCCCCATAGACTTACCTGATTACCGCCGGGGGTACTATTCCTCTTCACGGGTCGGCACAGCCTCCAGTGCATCCTCGCCGCACCCCGGCCCCTAGGGGGAACAAAAGGATGACAAGGTGAGACAACGGGACAAATAAGGGGAACTCTTCTCACCGCAATAGACTTACCTAATTTTACCGCCGGAGGCATAATTCCCCGAACTTCATATTTTCTCGCCACACCTGAATAAGGGAACAAGCAGCTTACATTCTGGCCTTATTTTATTGAACTGTGAATGATAAGCCAAATCCTTACCCGAACTTCGTCAGCTACCACGAGGAACTCTTCTCTGGGGTCAAGCTGCAAACTGCAAGGAATTGGACAAGAGTGAAAGTCAGACATGTGAACTCTTACGAATTACATATTTTTCGGAGTCAATATTGTTCTGGAACTCACCAATTCCTTCGAGCCAGTGGAGCAACTGGTTATCAACGCGCCCCTGCGCTCAATGCAGGATGGAGAGCTCATCTTTTCAAACCATCAGGTGAGACTATAAGAGGGGACATCAAAGGTGATCTGTGGGGAGAACAGCAGGGGGTGGGGGAAATTTACAATCAACTCCACGGATGGTTAATTCCCTTTCTACGTTTGCAGAAGAATATTCCTACGGGCCAAGAAAACAAAGCTAGGTGGGCCAGTCCAGTCCGTCATCTCGGCCCTACGCGTCACATTGGTGGAGACCGCAGCTGTCCAGTTCAGATCGACGCCTCTGTGGGAACCAGGTGAGCGTAACAAGGGGTCCGACACCACATGGGTGTACAAACCATAGACTCTGGTTGATTCCCCTATGGTTGAAACTACCAATACGAGAAGGCCCTAGGAGAAGTTCTAGGAAAAGGTCAAAGTGGTCATACAGGGGTCTAGCAAAATCCTCTGTACAGTCGAAAGCCTTTGACCGACAAACCATTGGAAAGCTGAGGAAGAGGAATCCTGCATGATGAGAAAGAACTCTATGAATGGCAAAAGTGAACCCGACCGAGGGATGCTGATAAAAAGGGGCGAAGCCTGATGCCTCAAGGAACATTGTGTTGACAAAGAGTGAACCCGACAGAGGGATGTCCACGGTAAAATGTTTAAAAGACATTAAGATTTGTGAATGTCATAGGTGAAATTGATTTGGGAAAAGCCGTAGTGAACCCGACAGAGGGAGGCAAATATCCAAGAAGGGTCTAAGCCCGGAAGAGGCGGATTCAGGGGTGAAAAGCCATCACCCAACATACATAAAGCTGTTGTGAACCCGACAGAGGGAGGCAAACATTCGAGAAGGGTCTGAGCCCGGAAGAGGGGATCCAAGGGTGACAAGCCATCGCCCACCAACATGTGAATGTAAAAAGATAACATTTTTGAATGCAGGCCATAGTGAACGCGACGGAGGGAGGTTGATATTCGAGAGGGGTCTGAGCCGGATGCGGGGGACCTACTGGTCAAGAACCATCATCCCCAAGTGCAATCAGAAAGGAACTGTTTAATATTTTGAACCTATCAGGTTCAAGCAAGAAACTTAACCACCGAAGGCCCTGATATTGCTAGAAACTTTTTGTGAATCTGAGCCCAGAAGAGGGAGTTCCAGGGGTGAAAAGTCATCACCCAACGTGCATACGGAAAGGAACTGTTATTTTTAACACATGAGGTCCTCGGAGGCAAGAGACTTTGTAGAAAAGAGACTTAACCACAGAAGATCCTGTTACCTAAGAACGGAACTGTAGTCTCGTGCTGGGAAAGCTCAAGTGTGTGCTGTGCTCTGGAGTCCCACCTTGTCCCGTGCTGAAAACATGGGAAAGGGAGACCCCCCCACCCCCGGCTAGCACATTCTCATTCTTTCTCTCTTTCTTTATCCCACACCTTTTTCTTGTATTTAGTTGTACAGTTTGGCAATTGTTTTCTTTCAGTATAGACCCTTTTTTATTTGATGGTTGTAGCTTGCTCCCATCTTAGGTATAGGTTTAGATTAGGTGTTTTTCCGGCTCACCTATACGGTTTAATAAACACCCTTGAACGGTGATCAGTTGGGTCTATTTTTACTGTTGCCACCTGTTACGCTCACCTGGTCTCTGCGGAGGCGTTGGGGGACGGTTGCATCCCTCCCTGAACTTGAATCACCCCCTTCAGGCCTCTTCCTCAGTAGAAAAGCTGTGAGTGGTGGTATGTGGTGATACTGCTCCTGCGTGGAGATAAGAGTGTGTGAGTATGCCAATCTGTGATTGTTGTACCTCTCGAACCCTTCAACCCAAAGTACGGTTTCTGTGAGCATACGCCGGCCTATAAAGCTCACCTGTGAATTATGGAAGATAAGCTCTCCGTCCTGCTACTTCTGGCAGGGGCGCGCAAATGGGATCTAGTTCCTTCACTGATCCCTGATAAGGATTAGTCCAGTCCAGCTGCGACTATGCTCCTTCTGATTGGTAAATCTTTCTTGAGCTCTGTTTAATGTCTTTATATATTGCTCCTATTTATGCCCGCAATAATGTCTCTCTTCTGTTTTCTTCCCTTAGGTGGATATGCGGCCTCAATGCAGCTTTGAGACGCGAGACACGGCCGGATGAAGATGGATGCTACCGCAATGTTCGACAGCAGGTAAGTGATTGTTTAAGGAAAACCGCAAAGTAAGGCGAAGCGCAACCTTAAACTGACTGTTTTTTCGATGTCTAACCTTGTCTTCTGTTTTTCCCTTGCAGGCGCTGCTGTCGACGATGGAGCGTGTCGTGCTGCGGTGCCAAGATGAAGATTTCGGCTCCGGAAAGTGTACAGATGAATACTTGGTTCGCCAAAGAGATGTACAGGTAAGAACAGCTTCCCCCAGTTGGTAAGTATGCTGGCAGGAAGCAGGATGTCCAGGAAGCGGGATCTTCAAAGGTAAGCCTGACCTCAGGCAACGGTGAGCGTTACGCTGCTTGCAAGTGCAAAATAACGCGTAGCGTCTGTCTTGAGGATCGGGGCAGTTTATATAGCTGAGATCGTGGGCACGGCCATTATGGCCGGCTACACCCTGCCACTCCTAGAGAGTGAGCTCGTGCGAAGGCAATCCATTAGGAGCCACACCCAAGAATACACTTGGGGCTGCTTAATGGATGGAATGTCCAAGGTTAATGCATCCTGCTTAATGGATGGAATGTTCAAGCTTAATGCATCTGAAGTACTATGTCCATAATAAAAGCTTTTTGGTGTTAAATGGATGTTCTTGTTTACTTTTGTTCATGAGCCTGACGCCAAAGGCGCCAGGACAGTGTCCACCCAGGTCTCCTGTGCATGCAGCCCCTGCATGCCTGTGCCCCTGACTTCATGACCATGACACCACCATGAGTTCCTTACACTCCCCCTTTCTCTGGAATGCTCTTCCTTTGCATTACTCCCACTCAATCACCATTTGAATCCATCCTCCTAGCTCTACTCCTTTATGAAGAACCACTTGCATAGCATTCTACGCCACATCTCCTTGTTCTTCTCACCTCCCTCCTCCCCACCCTCACCCTCTTCTCTCTACGACTACTCCACAGCACTTATCCGTCACCCCTTCATCCTAAAACGTCACACTTCCTCCACTATCCCGTTCCTATATTATGCTCTACTGTCTTTGTCCCTGGTTCATGTTTCTACCTCCCCTACATAATCTGGTTTTACATCCACATCCTTGCACCCATTGTTATGGACACGGGTCCTCGGCTAAGTAAATCAATGTTAAAAAGTCTTGTAAGCATTACTGTGCCATAAAGTTATTAGTTTCCCTGTACTTTTCATGAAATAAATAAAAATAAATCTGTTCATTGACAGCAAGCACATTGAACAGAACAAGCAGTGTTTCTTCCAGGGAACCTACCAGCAGGTTCTTTCTGGGCTCGGCCAGAGAAATCCTACGATGCAAAAAAAACTCCATTTTGCATTCATACCCAACCATGGACAGAGGATTTACCAGCTCTAAAGAAGGCATCAACAAAGTCTGCAGCCTTCCCTGCCGGACAAGATCAATGAACGTACTTGTTCTCCTGGGATACCAAATGGAGTTAGTGCTTCTGAACCTAACTTGTAGGTTTGGGTTTGCACCCTCCTTTCTTCGCGTTAGCCTGCCCCCCCCCCTAGATCTTGTACCCGGACTCTGTAGACGGTTATCTCAGTTGGCAGCACACTCCAGAGATTTCTCACCTTCCCAGGCTAGCGCATGCTGGTCGGGAAGTGGTCCTTGATGTTCTTGGTGGAGACTGTCAACATGAGGTTGGATAGAGACAGAGGAGCTTGAGTGATCCTCACAATATCACGGCCAGGGGCTATCAGAGCAGGTGGTGCCTACAAGCATTCCAGGTTCACGCGAGTCCCATCATACACCTGCCAAATTGTGATTGTCAGAGCCCAAAAGGGGCTAAAATATTTGGGAATACAACCTAATCATATCTGAGGTCTTGTCCATATAACCTGTCCACCAAAATAGAAAGGAAAACAAAAAAAGGGGGGGGGGTGGCTCCAACCACATATACTTTTCTGACACTATTATCCAATTTTGAGTGTCTACTAGTGGAGGTGAACGTATGTCCTGTGCAAGAGGCTCTTCTGTGGCTATTCCCTGAAGTCAGCTTTGCAGTGGCTACTTATACTGGTCGGCATAGGTACAACGGTGTAAGGTGTTGAAGCATAATAATTTAAAAGTCTTGCACAGGAGAGTTGGGTTTTTGGGCATTGGGACGATGGACAAATTTGATACTCACCAGTTTTATATTTTTGGATTAGATCGTTTTATATGTAGGATGTTTACTGCTAAATGCGTGCAAAGAATGTTGTAAATGGGTGGTCAGGTGGATCGTCTGAAGGATACTGCCTGACCCATTCCTAACCTCCTGTGATGTCTATTCTCGGTTTGCCATTTCAGGTCTCTCATTTCCTCCTCAATGATTCATGGTGATGGGATCGCACGAGTTGGTACTGTGACGGATGGAGTGGGTGTCTGAGGGTCTGTTACCTGATGTGCCCAAGCATTTTAGCTTTCCGAAAGATCACTCACCAGATTATAGTCTAGTGCAATAGTTAGGGGGAGGCTGGCCAGTCAAGCTGCAGATTTAGTACATATGCAGAAGCATGAGCACATTCTTCGGCTGGTCTCTCCTGGGACAAATGATTCATGGGGACGGGATTGCACGAGTTGGTACTGTGACGGATGGAGTTGGTGTCTGAGGGTCTGTTACCTGGTGTGCCCAAGCTTTTTAGCTTTCTGAACGATCACTCTCACCAAAGCAACATTTTCATTATATGTGTTGGTTTACCACTGGTAAGTTCATGCTGTTTTAGACAGATGGTAATTTGTGGGTAGATAGTTGCAATGTAGAATTTACTTCCATTATAAACTGAATGCAATTTGAAGCAGACCGCCTCTTTTCTAAGCATCTCACCATGATAGATTCCTAGGTCTTGTGTGTCCAAACACTTATAACACCCTAAAAGGAAGACAAAGAACTATACACTTGTAAAAACTTTGTGCGATCAAACTGCAATTCCAGAAAGAGAATATATTGTCCTTTTTAACAGAGAAGTACACAGACTTGTGACTGGTAAACATAGATGGATCCAAGATGAGGTAATGGTATACGCATCTAAGATAGGAAGATCAGTATGTTGAACTAATCGAGTGGCAGACTGAGGTGAACATAAATCAATTGTTCAAAGCGTTGAGCATTGACCCCATCATCACCTGTATTGTTTGATCATTGGCACCCAACTGAAATTAAGAAAAGTCTGTGAAAACACCACAGACAGTTACATCATGGCAAAATACATTTATCAAACAAAAACATATTTGGGCTTTTCATCACAGTAATTGAATAGTATTGAGCAATAATCATAAAATATGTATAATTATTTTAGATCAAAATCTGAAAAGGTTTACCTTGCGTAATGAGTAGCTTATTTCAACCACAACTGCAGCAAGAAGTGTGGACAGAACTCCATGGTGAACATCTGTGCATACTAAATGCCAGCACTGCACCGTCTGGATGAAATCTCCCAGAGGTTCTTGAATAGAGTGAAGCAACTGGAGAAAAAAAAACAATACATTGATGGCCAAATTAGCTGCTTTTTAGGCAAGTGATATTTTTGTGAAGGTGTTAATCGATAGACTATGTAGAAGGACGTTATGTATGGGAGGCTCTTTTAAAAAAAGATATTGTACATGATAATGAATGAATACAATATAAAAATACATGCCAGATCAAATTGTTTTGCTGCAGATACCAGAACACATCCAGCAGATGTGGTAGAAAAATCCAATAACAATTAAGAAAAGAACAATGACCAACAGTCAACCTTCAACTCTGGGCGTTAACACGACACAACAAAAGGTGAAAGAAATTTGCCTTGAGAAAGGAACATCAGGGAGTAACCACACAGCTGCCCATCTACTATCAGAAAGATCAGTTTGACAGAGGAAGCAACACAAAGCTCAGCCATTTAGAAGAAATTATACAACTTCTGAATGAGAGCCACAAGGGTTAGAGGTGGCATCCCATCAGACCGGCCAAGAGCACAATGATCGAAAATGGTGATTGGAGGTTGTACCTTCTCAACAACTACCCCCAACAGAACAGAACACTAGAACAGAAAGGATGGTTACAAGGTAGCAAAAGTGACCGTTTTTCAGCTATTGCAGATTTAAGGACAGGTAACTCCCCCTAGCGACAACTGTGCCTCTGGTTCACAGACCCAAACAGGGATGAGCCAGGGTCATATTTTCATAGCAAAACTGTTCACATAAAAACAAGCCCAGGAAATAGGTGCGCCACTGACCATAACAAGCATTTCGCCCAAGCTTCAACAAGCAGTCCTTCCTAACTGCCTAAGCAGGATCTGATTGACAGATAGATTTTTATCAGGGATTGTGGGCAGATTGCCTGGAGGCAAGGGGGACTACAGACTAGGAGCAAAAAAGTCTCCATTGTCAGTAAAGCATTTTACTCCTACCGTACATCCAGTTCTCTCAATACTTATATGACATTTAAATGAAAGATGAAGAGGGCGGTTGGGCATAAACCTAATTTGGACAAATAATTCTCTTTGAGAACAGATTGGCCTAACTATACAGCTGTGGGCAAAGTGTCCAGTGTTTAATGACTGCATAATTCCAGCAAATTTGCCTATCAGGCCACCCTGTAAATAACTTTGAAAGCAGAGGCATGCAACCAGCCGCACTCTGCATCTGAAGATGGGATCGGAAATAAATGATTTACTCACCGTAGTGACTAACTTACTCCTAGTCCATAGCCAGAATCCGCCCACCGACGCCACTCCTCAGTCCCCTTTGACGCGTTGAAGAATATTACCATTGCCTAATGAAACCAGTTTTATTAAGGGGGAGGATGGTGGGACGTATGTAGGAAAGGGGACTATGGACTAGGAGTATGTTCGTCACTACGGTGAGTAACGTATAATTACTCCTATGTTCCGTCCCCTTTCCGCCATACTGTATGGGCGATTACAACTGAATGTAGCCCCAGGGTGGAGAGGTGACCCTCCTAAGAAAACAAGTTCCTTAATAATGCATGACCAAATGCTGCATTAGACCTGGAGCTGGCATCCAAGCAGTAGTGCTTGCAGAAGGCCGAAGGCGTAGTCCATGTAGTTGCCTTGCTGATGACTTGCCACGTAACGTGCCTCTGGAAAGCAACCTCTGTGGCCTTGGCTCTGATAGCGTGGGCACGCATATTTGCTGGGAGTGGTTTGTGCTGCTCCTCATAAGCCTTTTTGATGGGCGTAACCATCTATCTTGGTATGGAGGCCTTGGAAGTTTGATACCCTGACCGAAGATGACAAAGAGCCTCTGATTTGCGGAAGCTCTTGGTTCTGTCCAAGTAGCATGTTAGAGCACGCCTGACATGTAGACAGTGCAGTACCCACTGAGCCTTATCCTTAGGGTCCGAAAAGAAATTAGGTAGCACGATCTCCTCATTCAGGTGAAACGAGGAGACTACCTTAGGTAAGAATGCGGGGTGAGTTCTAAGCACCACCTTGTCCTTATAAAAAGTAGTATAGGGCTCTGAAGCCACCGCTGCCTGGATTTCACTGAACCTGCGTGCAGACACAAGACTCACCAAGAGGACTGTCTTAGGGTTTATGGTCTTTCCATCGAAAGAGTTTGCAACAAAACCCTTTCCATCGAAAGTTTTGCAACAAATTTTCTTTTCATCAAAGATGTGTGTGTGTGGGATAAACGCATTTTTTGTATTTTTTTATTTTGGGGGGGGGGGGGGATTCACCTCCCCTCTAAACCCCCTGTTTTTTGCCTTTAAAACCCCATCCCAAATCAAATGTACCCTTTATCCCACACACACATACATTCGATGAAAAAAAATATGTTGCAAAACTTTCAATGGAAAGGGTTTCGTTGGAAACTCTTTCGATGGAAAGACCAGATACCCTGTCTTAATGGTGACTAGCCTGATGTCGGCGGACGCCTTTTGCACCAAATGGTTTATGCACCAAGGCGCCCAAGACTACACTGAGGTCCTGCACCGGGTGTGGCTTCTGGATAGGTAGGTAGAGTCTGGTGAGGCCCGCCAAATGTCTTAACTATCGGGTTGGAGGATGGAAAGACCTCCTCCTCAGAGTTCTGTTAGGCTCCGATGGCAGCCAGATAGGTGCGGCATGTTTCTACTTGCACCCCCCTGAGTGTGTGAGGTGTGCTGAGAAGGATAGCACGTCGTCCAACGTTCAAGTCAGCGGATTGACTTCCTTTGATTCTGCCCAGCGACAAAACCTAGTCCACTTGATCTTGTACTAGCTCCTAGTAGCCTCGCTCCTAGCGCCCTATATGATGTCTAGGTTAGCCTTTGACAGACGCAGATGCTTTAATATGACCTGCTCAGGAACCACGCTGCAAGGGCTAACCTCTGGGGAGCAGGGTAGATGACCGTGCCTCCCTACTGAGATAGTAGGTGAGCTGGGACCAGCAGAAGGTGCATCAGGAGCTGATCCGACAGTCTGAGCAGCTCCGAGAATCATGGCCTCGCTGGCCACCAAGGAGCGATCAGAATGTTACGTAGGTGCCAGGACTCCCTTATCTTGCAGATTAACCTGTGTACCAGGGGAGTGGGAGGGAAGGCATATGCATTCATGTTGTTCCACTGTATCTGAAACACGTTGCCAAGAGAGCCCCAGCCCTTCTCCTGCCAGGACACCACCTATTGGACCAGGTGGCAAAGAGGTAAACCTGAGGAAGACCCCCATCTGTTAAAGATCCGTTGAAGGACCCGTTTGTTCAACTGCCATTCGTAATTGTCAGTACCCAGCCTGCTGAGCCTGTCTGTCTCCAGGTTAGACTGTCCCGGGAGGTGGATTGCTGCCAAGTGTATGTTTACCAGAGCCGACTCCCAAATGCTGACTGCTAGACCTCAGAGGGGAGGGGACCTGGTGCCACCCTGCTTGTTGATGTAATACATGCTGGTGGATCTGTCCGTTTGAATTAGGATCGACCATCGGGAAGAAGGCTTTGAGAGCGAGCCAGATGGCCATCAACTCAAGCCAGTTGATATGAGCTTCCTGACGGGACCAGGCCCCGTGGACACTGTGGCTGTCCAGGGTGGCTTCCCAACCCTCTAGGGATGAGTCAGTGGTGATTGTAACCTGCAGAGCTTGTTGCCGGAAGGGCCTGTCTATCCACTCGTAGTCCCTGCTCCACCAGACAAGGTCTTGGTGGAGCTGAAGTGGGATGCTGATAAGCTCCGCCTGGGAACCCCTCTCCTAGCTATAGGAGGCTGCAAAGTGCAGGTGCAAACATCTCATCTTGAGCCTCGTGTGTGGCACTGCTAGGAGAGATGCAGCCATGATGCCCAGGAGGTGTTGGTATCACCATGCTGAGGTCACTGCCCTGCTGAGAAAAGGCCCCGTGGCTCTCTTGATGGCTGTGATCTTGTCCTCAGAGGGAAAAACTCTCTCGGAGCTCATATCGCAGATGAGGCACAGGAACATTAGATTCTGTGTAGGCTCCAGCTGTGACTTCTTGAGATTGACGGAAAATCCCAACCCGTGTAGCGTATTCATTAGGGTAGAGGTGGTGTGTTGGACTGCCTCCCGGAGATCCTGCCCTGATGAGCCAGTCGTCTAAGTATGGATAGACGTTGTGACCATGGGCCTTGAGAAGGGCTGCCATCGTTGTTCATAAGTCCATGGGGGCTGCGGTGAGGCCAAAGCGTAGAACCTTGCATTGGAAATGAAAGCCCATGATCCTGAACCCTAGAAAGGACTGATGGGGCTGCCAAATCGGGACACGTAGGTATGCATCCTTCAGATCCAGGGAGAACATTTAGTCTCCCATGCGCAAAGTCTCAGCTATAAGCGCTGGGTTAACCATCTTGAACTTTTGAAGAGTTAGGGAAAGGTTCAAGGTGGAAAGGTCCGACACAAACCTCAGGCCCGGCTGCTGCTTCTTGAGTATGGCGAAAATCTGTGAATAGAAGCCCAGACCCCAGACCCGGCTGGGAGGCTCAGAATTCTACTGCCTGACTCCTGACGAGCGATCAAATTTCTGCCAACAGAGTTGCTGTCCAATCTGTGGGAGCAGAGGGGGGGGGAATGAGCGAGAAGGAGGGATCGGTAGGCGGTAGCCCGTGGACGCTAATGAGAGGAACCAGGGGTCCGCGAACCTTGTGCGCCAGCATTGGGAGTGAAGGGCAAGTCTGCCCCCCACCGGAGACACGTGGACCCGGATGAGTGTAATATGCTTTTTTTCTCTCTGAGGCAGAGGCGGAGGAGGGGGACTGAAAAAAGCCCTTATTCCCCGCCTTGTGCTGTTTGTGGCGGTGTTGGCTTGGAGTCCGGTCCGGCTGTCTGGACCTTCATTCCTGGAAGCCTCAGAAGCCGCTGAGGCCCAATCCTTGTCGGAATGCTGGTGTGCCTGGCTGTAGGTATTAGGAGTCGACTTGGTGAAGATAGATAAGGATTTTGCAGTCTGGCAACTGTTCTTATCAAGTTCCTAAATGGTGGGGGAATGGAAAAGGCCGCCACCCTCAAAGGGTCCAATATGCGCTCCTGGACGTCCGGGTTGAACTTGGTAGCCCGCAGCCAGGCTGTTCTTCTCATGTCAGTAGCGATGCAGATGGCAAGGCCTGAGGTGTCTATGTGGGCCATGGTGGACTCCATTATGTCCTGCGCCACAATTTTTGCTTCCGCCAGCCCCGCCTTGAAGCACGCCTGACTCTGTACCAGAAGTTCCGGAAGGAAATCAGCTATTTCCCGCCAAAGCCTTTGATTGACAGCAGCGAGCATAGCGTCCACATTGGATTGACGAAAGGTGCAAAGAAGCGTTGGAATAGACCACCATTCCATATGCCTCAAAGATCTTCTCCACCTTAGCCAGGAGTGCCAAGGCTGAGGTAGGAGAGGATGATTGCGGCTTGGAGTAAAGTGATGCTGCGGCTATCATTGAGGAATGTGGCTGAGGTTGTGCCGACAGCAAGAGTGGATCCTCCTCCAATTGCCTGTACTTGGCGTTGAGGCGCCTGTTGGTAGGCTGCGCCGAATGGGGTTTAAGCCACCCTTTTTTGGCAAGAGCCACAACGTCCTTTTGCATTGGAATCCCCGTTCTAGCCGCACAGCGTAGAGTGAGGACCTCTGCCAGGACCCCCGCCTCGGGTTGTGGGTGCCCCAAGTATTCGGCTAGACCGGCATGCAGGTTCATGAAATGCCTTGGCTGACAACGGCGTGTCGGGGTCCTACTCCTCATTGGTGTCCACCGAAGTGTCCTGTTGGTCTGGAGCAGCTGGAGAAGTACTGGGCGCCAAGGGCCGACGTGTACTGACTGGAGCCGGAGGCTGCTGTTGAGGCTGATACAGAACCGCCGGAATTGCAGGGGGACGGTACCAGGAAGCTGGGGCTGCACGTGGCCCTGAGGCGCTGGAGCCATGGGTGTAGCAGCCATGGGTGCTAGCGGCAGAACTGGAGGCAGGACTTGAAGGAGCATGTCCCTGATCACATCCTTGAGGATGACGCCCATCTGCGGCGACCTCATAAGCCTGAGGAACTTTTCAAGAATCCTGTCCTCACAGGCTGGTGGGGCGCTTGGTGGTGAGGGCGTAGGCTCCGGGCCCTGAGGTTGCTGAGGCCTTGGCACACACTGCCTTGCTGCATGCAGGGTGTAACTGCCTTGCGACGCATAAGGATACGCTGTCGGCCACGTGCCTGGCGAAGACCAGTCCCCACCTAGAAATGAATTCTCCTACCTGCTGCCCGAAGGGGGATGGTGTCGGACGACCGGCCATTTGTCGGGCTGCATGCCAAGTGCCTGTGTCGTGACGCTTGCTGCGCTGGACCCGGCCTCTTCCTGGACTCTTGGCCATGGAGGTTGAGGCCTACCCTGCACCTCGGGGTAGGCCTCAACCTCTACCGGGGCCTGGTAGGCAGCGTGCCCTCAGGTGCGTCGCCTGTAGTGCTGCGCAGAGGACAGAGGTTATCTGAATAAAAGACAAAAAGACAAAGATGCTTCTCTGGGGAAGAGCGCATGGAATTACTAGGCCGAGGCCTAACCCAGGAGCGCTGGTGAAAGCGGTCCGTTCCAGTCGATGCGGAAAAGAGGAATGAGGAGTGGCGCTGGTGGGCGGAGTCAGGGGAGCGCATGCTCCCAGGGCCACGCCCCAGCGCACCTCTAAATTTAAAGAGAAAGAAGATTTCTTCTGGTGAAAAAGGTTCCATATTCCGTCCCTAGGGAGGGAAGCCCATACATGATGGAGGGAAGGGGACGGGACGTAGGAGTACTTGGACATGTAGATCTCCTGGTCAATGTGAAAGTCCCACCAGTACTTTTGTCATGAAGGATAGATAGATGTCTCTCAAGGGCTACCACTTATGAAAAGCTGTAGGATTCTGCTGCTGCAAGAATCAGTAATTTGCTGAAAATGTAGGCCATGCTATTGTTGACTAAGAAACCACAAGTAACTAAACTGTGGCCATTGGCTCAACTGGCATATGGGACAACCTGGAATAAACAACATTTGGCTTCCAAGGAGGAGACTTCATTGGAGAGATCCCATGTAAGAAGTGCTCTAAATGTCTCGTGACTACTGGATTGGTTATATAATTAGATTTGGTTAAGCCAGAATGTCTATATTGGGGGCCACTTTTTGGGGCACATCAACTTTTTGCTTTCCCCCCTGTCCTTTTTGGTTCCATGCTCTCTTATTGGTAACCAGAGGGACTTCTCCTGAAGTCCCCAAGCACTTGCGTCCCTTTCTCGTTAATGTTAAAGGATATTTGTACCGTGCACTATCACCACCGGAATGGTCCCCTGGCGCTCTGGCAGATCTGAAAAGAAAAAGGGGGTGGGGGTGAAGTTAGTGGGAACGAGCGGGATAAGTGCAAGCGAGCATTGATGTGATGTTGGCAGCTTCAGTTTGGTTAACACCGTTCGCTGAGCTTGCGGCTGCTTTACCGGTTGGTAGCCGTTGTGTGCTGTTGTGGGAAGCTATGTGTGGTTTGTTTTTTTGTTTCGTTGTAGTAAGGTTTATGCGGTTTCTTGTGCTTTAGGGTTGTGGTTGTGTTTGGTTAGAGTTTGAGAGGTGTAAGCAGAGGGATGAGATTGTAAGTGGGAGAAGAGGAAGAAGCATTTCTTGATTATTGCGTTTACTTGTGGTTCTAAGGTAAGATTGTTGTCCATTAGGACTCCCAGATTTGTTACAACCTTAGATGGTGTGGGCACAGTTCCCATTTCAGTCGGCCAGGGAATGCAGGTGGTGTTCTCTTGGTTTTTGGATATAATCATGATTTCTGTCTTTCCTGGGTTGATTTTCAAGTTGCTGGCGTTCATCCAGTCAAAGACTTCTTTTAGAAATTCTAGTAGGGTTGAGTGATCGGCTTCAGTATCTTCGATTTTGTAATGATTTGAGTGTCGTCTGCATAGTTGTAGCATGTAATGTTGAATTGTTAAAGATCCGGATTACTGGCGTCTGGTAGATGTTGAAGTATAGTGGCGATAGTGAGGATACTCGTGGTTCTCAGCAGTTGTTAACTCATGGAGTAGATTTGAAGGGTTTTATACATACAGTTTCTGCTCTGTCTGCTAGGAATGATTTAATCTAGACTAGTGCCATGTCGGTTATACCTATAGCTTCCAATCTTTTAGCTAGGGTGTCACGGCTTACTATGCCTTACTTTCTTACATTATGTAAAAAGGAATATTAAGTTGGGTCCCCCCTAAGGTGCCCAGAACCAGGAGTGCCTCTCAGGCTTCCCATTTTGGTCCTAGGGTGACGATCAGGCTGCACAGGTTTTAGGGAGTAGGTTGGTGGCAGCTACACTTTACTTTTGGCATCACCAGGGGTGCAAACCATTTGACTGCATTGGCAGCCCAATGCACAATTTTTGGTAGCAAATGGGGGACCTTTTTTTTTAAATCCTGCTCTCTGCCATTTTAAGCGTATTTGTCTAGGTGAGCACGAGATAGGATCAAAATTGCCGTTCTGACCACATGGGCTCTTTGTGAGCCCATAATGGCATCCTCCAGATTGGTCCTAACTGGTTTAGGCCCTATAGGATCATGGACTATCCCTTGCTGTCGGGGTGGCTAAGGCTGAGTGGCGGTCCTACTGACCAAACATTATGGTTGGTCTGAACCTCACTCCTGGCCCCGTTTAGGAATTGGTTTGCTGGCCTGGGGCAGCCTCAGTTTGCAAGAGTATTTAGTGATTGTCCTGCCCCTGCATCATGCTCATTGCTTTCCTGTTCTGCAAAAAGGAGGAAGCAGGTCTGCTGACTGGCAGAAGGAGATTTTTTGACACAATGCCTGCCATCTCATACATTTATAACCCTTATCTGGCCAGACTGACTAGATACAGTGGTTTAGGCATATCCAGCCCTATTTGCTTTACTCTAGAGGTCCTGTCTGGTCTCCTGCAGTCTCCCCACATCTGCTGGGTTGAGCCCTTCACACCACAACGGTTTCTGGGCCATTTTACCACTGCCACGCACTGTTTACAGCCACAATTTTGGTGGTTGAAGTCTCAACTTGCAGACAGATATTTAGCTTGGGACATCCGATCGGTGCTACCAGCCACTGTCTCCATCCTGGGACCATTTGCTGCTGTGCTGCTGCCTTCTTTTGTTCACCCTGATGCTGGGGGCAGTTTGCTCAAGTCCCCTCTTCTCCTTGAAATCGCCCTCTCTGCATTTTTCACTCATGGCTTGAAGAACAAATTACTAACCTCTCGGTAATGTTCTTTCCGATGGATGTTCCTGCCGTGGATTCCTCCTGTGATATCCATATCCCTGCACAGCTGTTCTCAGTAAATGTTACTGTCGCCATGGGGTGGTGCGTAGCTCTGCTTCCCTCCAACGCCCTTATGCATCCAGCACAAGAAATCAAGTCAGGCCAGTTTAAGTAGCGTTGCTGCGCCCCATGACCTCAGTTCCAGCCTTTTTCTCTAGCACTCCGACGCTGAGGGAGTGCCTCTAGAACCAATGGTGTATTAGCTTCCCTCTAGAGGGGCAGGTAGGGAGGGCGATGATGAATTTGTGGCAGGAACATCCATCAGAAAGAACATTACAGAGTGACAAGTTATTTGTTCTTCTAACAGATTCTTTCCTGCCACTGATTTTTCATCTATGATCGATTCCCAAAGCAGTGCGTAATATGGAAGAGGGAGGAAGCATGGACACAACCTAAACTGCCCTACCAAAATAGGCACCCTGGCCCGCAAGGGAATCCAAGCAGTAATGCTTTGCCAACGTGTGCAGTGATGCCCATGTCCCTGCCTGGCAAATGTTCAGAACAGGGACCCCACTCTGCAGGTTGCAGTCTCTCCTTTGGTAGAATGAGCCCGGAGACCCTTCAGGTCCAACCTTCCCAGCTAGATCGTAGCATTCCGAGTTGCAGAGAATGATCCACCTGGATAGGTTGGTTTGGTCACAGCCCTGGCAGCACCAGTGTAACCACCAAAGAGCTGGCCATCCTTCCTACCCTCTCTAGTACGAGATGCATAGAAATTAAGGGTCCGTACCGGATCCAGTCGATGCAATCGTTCTGTCTTGCAAGGGTAAAGTGGAGGGAAGAAAACAGGAAGATGGAAGTCCGAAACCATCTTTGGCAGAAAGGAGGGTCTCACTCTCAAAGTTACCTTCTCTTTTTGAGAAAAAAAAAAAAAATAAGGGGGTCAAACCGACAAAGCCTGGAGCTCACTCACCAGTCTCGTGGAAGTCATGGCAACCAGGAAAATCACCTTAAGGGTGAGCAATCTAATAGGGCCTGAATGAAGGGGCTCAAATGGAGCACACATAAGAAATGTTAGAACAAAATTCAAATCCAACACCGGAACCACAAACTGGCGGGGAGGAAACTGGTTGCACATACCCTGCAAGAACTGCATAACACTGGGGATTGTGAAAAACAAGCTCTGTTCCGGGGACCTCCAACACAGAAATAGCACTGAGGTAACCATTCACAACGCCAATCTGCAGTCATTCTAGGTCCAAAGAAAGCGGAACATTTAACACAGGGTAAAGAGGACAGGATAAAGGATCCAGGTCCCTCTCCCGGCACCAAATCAAAAATGTAAACCACATGTAAGCATAAATAGATTTTGCAGTGGGCCTCTGTTGCCAAAAGGAGCACATCAAGGACGTCCAACAATTCCCACTCCTTGTATCTCAGCCTCTCAGTAGCCAAGCCTGAAGGTTCAGGCTGCTGAGGTTCGGGTGGAGGACCCGCCCGTCCGACTGGGAGAGCAAGTCCACTCTCGTCAGAAGGCGCCAGGGAGGGAAGATGGACATGTCCAGCAACTGCAGATACCACGTTCTGTGGGTCCAGTCCTGAGTGATCAGGATTAGCATGGTTCCTAACAGACGTAGTCTCTTGAGGACCAGAGGGATGACAGGGATCGGCAGGAATGTATAAAAAGAGGTTTAAAGTTCACTAGCCTGGCAATGCAATCCCGAAGCTCCATGATGAGGAAATTCCCTGGAGCAGAACACACAATTTCTGTTGACACTGGAAAGAAAGAGGTCCACTTGAGGGGTTCCCCAAAATTTCCTGACAGAGCTCCCACTTGTGGGAGGTCGAGGTCTGTCTGCTCAATTAATCTGCTGTGATGTAGGAGGCCATGAGGACCAGAAGGCGCAAGAAGGCAGAGGTTCAGACTTGTGTCTTTGATTGTAGGACATTCAACATCCAGAACATTTTTGCTACCCAATCCTCGGGCGGGAAAGCCCTGCCCAGTATAGTTCCAAGACTGCCCCAATAAATGAAAGGGACTGTGCCGGCTGAACCTGAGACTTTTTGAAGTTCAGGGAAAAGCCCAAACTGTGCAAGAGTGCATGTATAGAGTCATCTCGGTAGGGAAAGACATGGATGGCCTCCCTTATGAGTCGAGCCATTACCACTGCCAGAAGTTTGATGAAAACCGTGGGTTCTGACGATCGAACGTGAGGACCCCGAATTGCTAATGTTTTTGGCCTACCACAAACTTTATGTACTTCCTATGCTTCAGATGGATCGGCACATGGAAGTATGCGCCTTGAAGATCCAGGGAAACCAACCAATCCTGCAGATCGAGGGTTTGCAGGATCTGGGCTAGAGTGACCATCCTTAACTTATCCTTGCGAACGAACAAGATTAGCAGCCACAGATCCAGAAGGGGATGCAAGCATCCGTCCTTCTTTAGCACCAGAAAGTAGGTGGAGTACCACCTTATTCCTCTTTCTGAATGCAGAACTAGTTTGATAGCTGACGGACCTCCTCCAGCACAGCGGGGTACAGAGAAAGAGGGGTGGCCAGTGGTTGGCTTTGGAGAAAAGGAAGGCAATACCCCCGATTGATGACCTGTAAGGCCCAAGCAACAGACATGGTCTCGGACCACTCCCTGCTGAACAAGGATAGCCTTCCCCCCCACCGGTGATATGTGTTGAAGGCCATCACTGAGGTTTGGTGCCCCTGGAAGCCGAGCGGACAGCCGCTGTTGCACACCTCTCCCTGCCTCTTGGAAAGCGTCTGCATTGGTCCCTTCCCAGGGCAGGTTGTCTACGGCCCCTCAGAGCAAACGTGGGAAAGGGGCAAAAAACCCTGACGAGGATTGGGGGTTCACTGCTGGACAGCGAGTCCCAGGGACTTGGCAGTCGCCTTAGACGACTGAACTTTCTGGTGGGAGCCAAGCCCCTTAAGCTTCAAACAAATTCTGTCTATCAAAAGGCATATCTAGCAGTCTTGTCTAAAAGTCAGGCGCAAATCCAGACGTCCGTAGCCATGAATGGCATCTGACCACAGTGCTAGTGGCCATGGACCTGCCCATACAATCAGTCGAGCCTTGGCCAGATTGCAGCATCTGATATGCTGACTCCTAATCATCTGAGATCAGGGACAGAAAACCATCCCACATCTTGCCCTCCGGAATGTGCTCTGCAGCACCGGCAATAGCTGACCAGAGGCCAAAGGAGAATTTAGCCATGGCACAAGATGCATTTACGGCACGCAGCGCTAGACTGCCTGACGCGAACACTGTTGCCCCACGCATCCAGCCTCTTGCTTTCCCTGTCTTGTGGAAGGGACGGAAATGCAGAGGTCTTCAGGCTAGCCGTAGTGTGTGGGAACACCAGGCATTCAGGTGAAGCATGGGCGGAGAGGAAAGCCGGGTCTGAAGGAGCAAGGCAGTGCTTCCTCGCCGGCTCTGTCCATTGGGGTCACAGAGGCAGGCTTCTCCCACACTTCCAAAACTGGGGCCTCCACTGCCACTTTGAAGGGCTGCAGAGTCTCCTCCTTCAGAGCATGGTCCACAATGTTGCATTGTTCATATTGCAATCTGGACCTGGATGGCGCCGGGAGACCCAGGCTATCAGTTACTTTTGCCTTTGAAAAGCGTCCTGAGGTCTACCTGGTGTTGGCAGAATGTCCAACTGCGGGGAATTGTTCAGACCGCTGGACCCTTGCAGGCAAGTTGCCAGGTCCAGCATTTCATCACGCCCATAAAACTCCTCAGAGAAATCCCTTTCTTTCCTAGGACCCAGGGGTACCGATCCAAATGGAATCTGGTTGCCTTCCTCGTCGTAAAATGTAATACATGTTACACATGAAGGCGTCCCTAGGAAACAGAACTAATTCCCACGGAGTCTGCAGTGACTAAGACATTGCGGCAGGAGCCTGACATCGTTCAGCGGATTTGCTTTCCATGTGGCCGGGGCCCATAGTTGTGCGGAGGTGGTCGCCTGAGAGAGCCCTGTCTGTCAAGCAAGACGCGGTGGGACCAGTCTGCACCGTGGCCCAAGCCAGCGGCTCCCCTGCCTGCGCCACAGGTGCTGGGGCCGAAGCTAGTGGTGCCTTGGCAAAGATGTCAAGCATCTGTAGGAAAAAGCTTTCCCGTTCCTCCTTGGTTTGGGTTGGGATGGGTACCTGCACCAACTGCTACGGAAACCCATAAAGCGGTGGCTCTTTGTCTTGGAGGAAGAAAAAGAGTGCTGATGAGAAGACTCAGTCATGTTTCTTCTTCTCCTTCTATACACCCGGAGCCGGTCAATCTTCAGAACGACGATCCACACCGTCCGACATCAACAGAGACCGCATGTACTTCTCCTCATCGATGGAGGTGAACAGTTTTGTTGCCACTTTCTAATGGCCTTTGGGTGCATTGACTGATACAACCTGCAATCCTGGGTGTCGTGGTCTTTGCCCTGACAGTACAAGCTAACGTGATGCAGGTCGGAGACAAACATCTGTCCACCGCAGTCCATGCAAGGCTTGAAACCAGAGGCATTCGACAGAGTCGGCATCACCAAAAAACGTTATAAAAGCTGGACAAGCACATTCCCCATAAGTAAACGGAGCGTGCAGAAAAAAGGAACTGAGATCATGGGTTGCAGCGCTCCTACTTATATTGGCACCGACTTTTCTGATGCTGGACGTGCAAGGGCCTCGGACGGACCCAACGTGGAGCAGCGCAGTACCCCCGTGGCGGCAGAAGGGTTTCCAGAGAACAGCTGTGCTGGGATATGGATATCCGATGAGGAATCTGACCCTGGTGTTCCTGGAAGTCTGTGGCAGGAAAGAATCCATTAGAAGGTAGAGCTCCTGGGAGGACCCTTTGTTTCTTTCATGGGTTGCTGGAGCTTCCGTTGACCCAGTGTTTAAGTCCTAGAGAATCAAATCCTGCAAACCGCACCTGTGGGCGAGAGCAGTCTATACACCAGGTTGTTTCGCACTGCAAGAGCAGTCTTCGCTGACACTGCTGACATGAACACCTAACTGTGGGTCCTAGGGTGGCCGATTATTCGAGAGTCTGACACCCACGTGTTCTCCTGGTCCATGGTAGAAATTACTGCAATCTATTTGAGATCCTATTTTTCTGCTACTTCTTCCTCTGGGGCCTGGGCCCATCCTCCAACCTCTAATACCTTTTTGGAGTCTCCTGTGGCCTTCCCTGGGGTTGCCCATCACAGCATTTGCATCTGTGGGGTCAGACAGACTTACCTTCACTAAAGCAGATGGCCCTTTAATTTTCTCCCATTAATTCCAAAGGAACTGTGAACTTATCTGGAACTCTCCTAAAATTGACTCTGGGGTACATACCTGCCCCTGGTCATTTTTCCTTGATCCCCTACGGGTTCAGTGAGCTCTGGAAAAAGGTTGGTATTTTTGGTACTTACCTGTAATCTTTAATTCATTTTAAAGTCTTCACTCAAGATCATCCCTAGGTAAGCGACACAACTTACCCTAGTGAGAGTGGGCCCGCAGACATCCAGGCAGAGTAATGTAGGCACATTTTCTTATGGTGGGTTAGAAATCAATATGTGGCCAGCCCCATTTCACCAAGAGGCAATGCTCCAGATAAGATTTTGAAGTGGGAGTATTGTACTCCCTATTTTTTTAAAGTTGGTAGTAAAATAATTTTTTTAGGGAGTAAAAAAGTTAATCACATTCCCAATGGGATTATTTTTTATAAGCAAGTAGGGATTTTTTTCTGTTTAATACATTTGTATTCAGTAAATTGCAAGAACAATGTAAATATAGCATGAAGATACATAACTTATATCGCTTATACAGATATAGAAACATGAATCTTGAGTTAATTTCTAATATAAAAGAAAAGATAGTTAAGAAGTTATGTATCAATATTTAAGTTGGACAAACAGGGGTGACAAACTGGACAGACAATAGGATAGATGAGGGGGGGATACGTGATGGCAAGAAAGTCATAGTAATATTATTCAACATTGTTGAGGTAAGCAATAAAAGGATTCAATTTTGTATAAAACTTGAGTAACGTATTAGAAGGAAAGGCATGACATTTTTCAATACAGTGAATGGAAATATTTCTTTAACTTTTAATGGGCATGAATAACTAAGTGCACAGGTTTACCTCAGGCAGTAATAGCAGTTTCTTTCTGTGGTACTACATGCACTAATGGTCCAAACATATCCATGAAGTTGTACGGTTGAAAACTGTGGCACAAGGCCCTACATGTCGTCCTATTTTTACTCCATATTTTTATTTGGCTATTTCTAAGAGTAAAACTGGCCGATACATCCCTTATCTGTAGGGCTTCCAAGAGGACTGAAACTATGTGAAGGTGAATCTCCCATGTATAGCCAGTGTGAGAGAATCTGCTCAGCTTGCCTGCTCCATTCTTCAGCATTCTCTCTCCATGGGCTGCCTCATGATGGAGGTCTTTGAAGATAGCCCAGCCTGAGATAGTGATAACCAACCAGCAGGCAGAGATGTATTAGCTCTCTGAATGTGAACCACGGCCACTGTGTTGTTCCTGGAGAGCAACACTTTAGAACAATGAATGGATGGGTGGAAGGCTTGCAGCTCCAAAAAGATTCTATATGATTTTGCCATTTCATTTCTATTTCAAAAGTGGTGTTCGACACCTTATTCCTTTATCTGTACAGGGGGAGCTACAATGCAGTAACGTAAAAGGGAAAATAACCATTCAGCATTCATGACTTTTTTTTTATAAAACATCTTTTATGCCATCAAATGTTTCAAATGTTTCAATTAGTGAAAATGATCATACATGGCATTCAATTAACGGAAGGTACATTATTTCAACTGACTTCTATGTATCCTGCACATCAAGTTTCAAATAAACACTATGCTTTCACTAACATTGAAAACATTATTTTTGTTGCTGTAATTGTGGATATAATGGAGTTATCTAGATTAGTCAACCACGAAGAAGGTTTAAGTTACTTACCTGTAACTATTGTCCTCCAGCATGGGTCCGACATGGATTCACATGCTCATGAATATTCCCCATCGTCATGCTGGGAATGCTCAGTAAAATAAACAGTTTCACTTGCACCTCAAAACTGTATTTCTCCTCTAAACCAATCACTGTCCTCTGGGTCATGCTGCCCCCATCCAATGACAGTCCTCTTGCTAAGCTCCACCCCTGGTGGCCATCCTCAGATTTGGTAAGCACGTAAAGTGGCAGTATGAACCAAGACGAGCCACAGAAGGGACGGAGAGAGAGGGTTCACATGTGAATCCATGCCAGACCCATGCTGGAGAACAATAGTCACAGTTAAGCAATTTAAACCTTCTCCAGCATGGGGCCTGGCATGGATTCACATGCTCATGAACAACAATTACACAGCAGAACATATACACAACCACGGGAGGTGGCAAGGCTCAACGGAAGCAATAAGACTCACCTCAAACTAACAGGTTGCGTAGCACCGCTTGGCCGACTTGGGACTCCTCCCTGGAATCACTGTTGATGCAGTAGAACCTCATGAAGGTGTGCGTGGACCTCCACGTAGCAGCCCTGCAGATGTCGAGCAGGGGCACACCAGAGAGAAACGCTGTCGTTGCTACAATGGCTCTGGTGGAGTGGGCTCTCGGCCGGCCTGGCAGTGGCCTGCTCGCCAGTCGATGACAGTGCATGATACAGCCGGAGAGTCACCTGGAGATGGAAGCCTGTGATAAGGCATTGCCTTGATTTACCGGTCCTTAATTGATGAACAACTGAGAAGTCTACTGAAAAGTCTTTGTACGTGCAACATAGAACTTCAAGGCATGAGCAACGTTCATCAAATGCAAGGCCCTCACCGATGGCGATGACGGATTCGTGAAGACAGGTAACACCGAAGGTTCGTCGAGTTGGAATTCCGAAGGCACCTTTGGCATGAAGGTGGGGTGTGTATGCAGCACCACCCTTGAAGCGTGGAAAGACAAGTAAGGCGGCTTGTAAGACAGGACCCGAATCTCCCCCAAACCTCCTGGCCGAGGTGATAGCCACGAGGAAAGCGGTCTTCCACAAGAGGAACTTGATCAGGACCTGATGCATAGGTTCAAAAGGTGTTACCATGAGCTTAGTTAAAACCACATTGTGCTCCCAAGCCAGCGCAGGTGCCTTCACCGGTGGCAAAGTCCTGAAGAGTCCCTTGAACTCCTTGACTAGTCTGAGACCACAGCGATGGTCTGTCCAGAGACCTGGTGTACCTGGATATGGTGGCGAGATGCACCTTGATGGAGATGTGAGCCAGTCCCGCTTTGGCCAAGGAAAGCAATTATGGTAGAAGTTGCGGGGCTGTGACAGGCAGCAGGGCAATCTTCTGAGCATGGGACCAGTGAGAAGCGTTTTTATTTATGCCCAGAGCACTTCAACAATGACGATCCATGGTGAGAAGGTCCTGTGGCAGCCTGATAGCCAGGGCCACTGACAGACGCAATAGGTCCGGATACCAAATTGGTCTCGGCCACGCTGGGGCGAGGAGTATCATCCTGCAGTGGCACTGTACGAGTGTGTTGATCAAACGTAAGAGGAGGGGGAAATGGAGGAAAAGCATACAGGGACTGTCCCTCTAAAGGCAACAAGAACGCGTCACCCATGCTCTTCGGTTGAGGGAAATCTACTGGCAAACTTATGGCACTTGATGTTCGCTGTCGACAAGAGATCGATCTCGGGCTGCCCCCATCTGCCGAAAAGATGATGAACCTGGTGTTGGCGAAGTTCCCCACCGCTACAATGCTTATGAAATTAACTTAATGACAGATAGTGTTTGTCAGGAATAGGGTGTGTTGGGAAGGCGAAAGCGTTGTGTATAGTTTAGTTTAGTAGGAAGAACGTTGTTTAGACTAAAGTATTTATGTGTAGAGTTAGTGGCACTGCCACTTTATTTGCTAAAAGTGCCATCTGAGCTCCACCTCCTTTGTAGGCACGCACATGTCACACTGGGGGAAATGCCTACCCTGGATCCTTCCAGAGACCAAGTCGGCGCGACTTATTGCGATCGCGCATCAAGAATTCTAGGATCTTGGTTTTATTCGGGTTAATAATCAAGCCATTATCCTTAGCGCAGATTCCATCTGCTTATGATAAACATCTTCCTCCTCGAGCCCTCCACTCTGCCAACTCCAACTCTCTGAGGGTCAGACGCTTCTCTAAGCAGAGAGTGGGGGGTAGATCTATTTCCTCGGCTATGGCCTCCCTCTGGAACAGCTTCCCTGCCTCTCTCAAACTTGAACAGAACCACCTCCGGTTCTGGAAGCAACACAAGACCTTCCTTTTCGCTTCCGCTTTCTCTCTTCCTCTCCCTTGCTGACGTCCCTGACTGCTCTGCCACTGGTCACCTGCCTCTGGGCTCCCCCAGAACTTAAACGTCTCGTCTGTATCTGCAAACCTACACCCCCAACCCCACCGCACTTCTCCCCTCTCCGCACAATCTGAATGCACCAGACCTAGTAAGATCGTTGTTTTGTCGTCCTCCTATCCCCCCCTCCTTGTCTTGTCGCGCCGAGAAACACTTGTGTACAGGCGCATTATAAATGACATGACATATGTATCATATATGCTAGTAGCAATCAGTAAATGTAGTCTTGCTTTGTCCATTTCCACCTTCAAGGCAAACTGTCTTGGAGCTGCTGTGACAACAACTGGAAGGACAAATGTAAATGGTGATCGTAGCTGGAACTTGTCTCCCTCCATCCCGTGAAGTATCCCAAGGAGACCTGCATCATTGGATTCTACATTACTTCACAGACAGGGGTTGCATCTTCCATTTCTATTCAACCAGAAGAATCTTCAAAACCGCAACTCCGGGGCACTTCTCACTTGAACAAACGGCAGAGGATCGAGCCTCTAGACAATCCACAAAGACATCTGAGTCAGTGGAAAGTAAGCATCAGTGTGCCTGCCCCTCGACCCTGTCCTTAAAATAGCACTGGGAACAAGTCCCTTTGTCTTCCATCTCCATTCCAATCACCTTTAGTCATCAAAACTGAGTCAGGTACCCTGCCCCTTGGTTAGCCTTAGGACTGGAAGAAAGTTTGAAACTAATCACCACCACAAGCCCATTGCATCCTTTCTAAGGAGAACTTGTACTCTTAAGAAACATTGGGCCTCAATACGAGTGTGCCGGTCCGGTACACCGGTGCTGGTAAGCATCCCAGCACCGTTGTTACCGGACCAGCACACTCAGAGTCTGCGAGCGGCTGCCGTCCTGCCTGACGTGGCAGGCAGGACGTCAGCCGCCTGCAGACTTTCCGGGAAGCACCGGCACCGTTATCAACGGTGCCGGTGCTTCCGTCATTCCCATTCTCATTGAGTCCTATGGTACTCAAATGGGAATGGGGATTAACATTTTTCCAGCGTCTGACTTCCAGGAACACCGGGGTCGTAATACCCCAGTGTTTCTGTGGAGCCAGGCGCCGGACTTGTAATGCGACCCATTGTGTTGGACTATGAACTTTGGGCACAAAGCACATCAAACAATGAAGAGACTGGATCAGGCTAATTTCACGACCGTGGGGTTCAGCCCTCTGCCTGCCTATGGACAATTAAAACCTAAAGAACCTCACAGTCTTCCTCTCTTATCTCTTTTGGTCCATCAACTGCCTGACAGGACCTATTTGGTACTTGGACCCAGAGTCAGTAGATTTTAAGTCATCATAAATTTTATTTTGTCAAGGAATACACATATATTATGAAAATACAAATATTTAGAAACACACCACTATGCAAGGTAAAATTCTACTGTATTTGCTCATAACACATTCTAAAAATCAGCCTAAAATTGATTAAAAGTAAAATCATACATATAAAAAACAACACCCTTCCTATACAAAACTAAAACCAATAGTGTAGTGTTATCCACAAGTCATTTTTCAATATAATGGACAATGTGCAAATTAGCTAATAAAGTGCAAACATACGTTGGTTTTGGCAATGCTAGACATATCCTCTTTTTTTTGGGGGATGCCTAGCCAGAAGAATCTGTTTTTTCAGTCTCCCCAATTCTGCCTTAAAGGGACCTTTATTTAAACCTAATGGCAATTGTAACCACTGATCATTTATCAGTGTATGAAACCCAACATGTTTCGTCTATCTCAAAACCACAAATTCTGTAAATTTTCTGTAGACTTCTTCAGGGGTACCAACAACACAACAACTCAATTAAAAACACAATGCAATAAGCAACCTCAAATTTAGACCTCAGCCTGTACAAATCTATGCTGATAATCTTTATCTTCATACAAGATGAAGTGTGGTAGCAAAGAGTCCCTCCGTAGAACCTTTTGGGCGGGAAACGTGTCAACAAAGGTCTAGATATTCCCTTTGGGCACAAACATCGGTTTGGTATCGAGTCTTCTGAATAGACAACGACTACTCTGTATATCCGCTTTCATCCAGAAGTCGTGAGTACTGGCAACTGCTGCTCATTATCATCAACGTACATCCGCTCTGCACTAAGTAGTGGGCTACGTGGTAAGGACCTGCGCTTCTAGTTGCTGCCGCCGTACTGTCGTCTGATCAGGGCTAGCGAGCCCAATCTGGGAACTCGCCCCATTCATTTAAGGCTTTGGACTTCTCAAGTTAGGTTATTGTTCTTGTGATTGGTTCCCATCGCTTACTGCATCTAACTTACTTACCCAAATTGCTTTATTAAGTTATCTGAGGTCTAGTAAGAGAACTGAATGGTGATTGTATATATTTGTATTAGAGTAGTGCTCAGCTAAAATTCCACCGGTTTCACTTCGCAGGCGGAATTCGCACTGGTTTTCAACGTCCACACATTCCGCAAAATCGCCATTACGGTTCCGCCACCACTGGAATTTTGCATGCCAATCCGAATATTTCACCCATCACTGTTTTGCACGTGTTCTCGTGAGCTTTGTGCGCTATTGTCAGTTTTCACCCACACAAACCATTCTGCGGCCCCATAAAATGTTTCGGGGCATGCAGAGCCGTTTTGGTCTTGTGGTGCCAAATTGCAGCACTAAGCGCATGTGCACGATCACAAAAGGTGGATCCCACGTGGCCAAAACAGAAATGGACCGATACGCGTGCAAAAGAATTGTGTGAAATATGCGAGGTACACGAAAAGCAGTGTATGCTTTGGCGGTTTGTCATGGTTATGGCAGGTTTTGCTGCAAGGGTATAAGGGAAGCTGCGCGCAACAGCACATATTTCATATTTCAGGACCAACAGACTAGTGTGAAATTTTCAGGCGAATCCACAGGCATGGCAGAACACCAGGGACGGTCGAAGTGGAAGGAAATCAGAGATTACGTTTCCGCGGCTGGCAGGGCGGAATCTAGTAATTTCGCCTACCACTATTATATTGTGTAATAGTAGTACCTGCTAGTTTCCTTTTTAGTGTGTCCTAAAGGCCTTAAAATAATTAACTATTTTTATAACTGACTGTCTAAATTAAATTATTGTGTGCTATTCCGTGTGGACTCATTGAGGATCCCTGACACCACTCGCACTCTCCTGAGACCAAGCCTTGACTGCTCATCCACCTACCTTGAATGGGTTTTGGCGAACCTCTCACAGTTCCCTGTTCTTCATAACTAGGGTGACCTCTGGCCTGGTGAACAGATTCTAGAACTCCATGTCAACAGTAAGGTAGCTGTTGAGCATGTTCCTCTGGGGCCTCTGTGGAGTGGTGGTTTCTCTTCTTCGAAGACTAAGAGTGGTGTCTTGAAGAACCTCTTGGAATTTATTTTTTCTGTGCTTCTTTTTCTTGTCCTTGTGGACAGGTGCTTAGTGCTGCGGTTAGCGCACAGCCACCTGAAACGGGTTTGTCACTGCTCTCCTTGTGGAGAAAGGTGAAATGATTTGGCTCATGTTCTCGAAGTGCCCTTGGGTGCATCAACTGACAGGATGCACAGACCTGCGTATCATGGTCTTCACCAAGACAGTAGCGGTCGATACAGTTTGGGTCCGAAATGGTTATTTGGTGCCCGAAGTGAACGCAAGGCTCAAATCCATTAGACTTTGCTGGACTAGGCTTGTCTAATACAAATGAAAAGCATAACATTTGAAAGAGCAATGCTTATAAATTGAGTAGTGCTAGAGTTGGAAACACCTATTCCTCCCTCTATCCCGATTAACTCCAGCAAAGCTTGGTGTACCACCATCAAGAACGCCCTAGCGTCCAAAATCAACACTCTCCAAGAAAAAATATGAACACAAAGAAAACTACTGGCTAACACAATTGAAGACCCTCTTGCCTATTCGGCCGACAAAGAGGCCGCAGCAACCCAGTTTAACTTTACCATGATCTCCCAAGACCAAGTTCTCAAGACTATCGCCTCACTGAAACACACCAACTGTAAAGGTGACCGCTTCCCCGCAAAATGAGTCCAGCTTTGAGCCCCCACCTTAACACCCATTATTACGAAATTCATAAATGCCTCCTTCGTCACCAATTCTATACCTGCAAATATTAAAGAAGCTTGGGTCACTCCCCTTCTGAAAAAACCAAACTTGGATCCTACTATACCTACCAACTACAGACCCATAACCACTGTTCCCTTTCTACTAAAAATAATTGACAAAATTGCATATTCCCAAGTTCAAGCACATCTAGAAAACAATCATTTGCTAGGCGAAAGACAATCCGGTTTTCGTGCAGAGACAGCCCTATTAGATCTAAAAAAACAGATGGACTCCATAATATATTCCGTGAATCTGTGCATCCTCCTTTTACTTGACCTGTTTGCCACGTTTGACTTGGTGGACCATAACAGACTTTGCACAGCATTGTCAATAAATGTCTACTTCTCTACAGAGGCAACCCGCTGGGTTAAATAGTTTCTATCAGATCGTACATCAAGAGCAGCCATTGGCGAGGAGGCGGCCGACCCTATACAAGTACCACTGGCAGTACCTTAAGGTTTGTGCCTTTCCCCCACTCTATACAATGCCTACACTAAACTTTCTTTTTTCGCAGCATTAGATGCCATGGGAGTTATCTATACTAATTTTGCAGATGATACTCAGATCCTCATCCCAATCACTGGTGATCTTGAGCATGACTCTGCACTCATCAACAAAATCTATTGCATGATCCAAAAGTGGATGGCCACAAACCGTCTATGCCTGAATGCCGAAAAGACCGAGATGCGTATGATAGGCTCTCTGACTCGATTAAAAATGTTGCACCATGACTAGACCACCATTATCAAAGATGGAACTCCCATTCCAATATCAGAAGAGGTCAAAACGCCAGGCGTCTATTCAGATTCCAATCTCACCATGAATAAACATATCAATTCTCTCGCCTCCTCTACAGCCTCTATGGGGAAACTAATCGCCCCTAGTCGACAATTTCTCACTCAACAGAACTGCATTACTTTAGCACGAGCCCTTACACTCTTAAAGTTGGACTATTGCAACATACTCCTGCTAGGCACCACTAAGAAGAATCTAGGTAAATTGCAATTATTGCAAAACAAAGCCCTTAGAGCAGCCCTTGGAATAAAAAAAAGGGACCACATCTCGCAGACTAGGAGAGAGGTGCACTGGCTACCCGTTCAAGCGAGAATTATACATAAATCTTTCACCATCTCGCATAAATGCATCGTCCAAGAGGCACCTACCTATCTCAATCTTTGTCCCGCCCGTAAAACCTCAACTAGGTAATTTAGATCAAGCACTAAAACATAGCTATTCACCCCCTTATTCAAGAAATCCAGGGCCGGGGGAGTTAGCTTCCCTGTAGCAGCACCAAGAATCTGGAACTCGCTGCCACCAATCATAAGCAATGAGCCTTACCACCCCCATTTTAAGAAACTGATAAAAACTTGGCTATTTAACAAGTTCTAACTTAAGTAATCATATCAAGAATTACCTATGTACCCGATCATTAATGCTGTATGCAATTATGGGTCTCACTACGTCTACTGCATTTTAAGTATCTTTGTAACCAGACAAGCTGCTACTATCTTACATGTCTTTTGCCCTTTGTAACCAGAAAAAAGTAATTGTAACCTTGTAACCTATGCTGTGATATCTCCGGGTTTGTGCATTTAACAAATGCAATAAATGAATAAATAAATAAAAAGTAAGGCGTCGGACAAAGAGGTGGCATTTCAACTCAGTTTTATTAAACAAACGAGAAAAGAGCCTAACTCTGCCTATTACTACAGGGTTTGCCCTACCTAAATGAATAATAACTTGGGTGCCCATCATCAAGGCGGTTGTCAAACTAAAGAATCCATCCTCTATCCAACTCTGTTCCATTCTGACCCTACCACTAATCAAAGAGGTTTTAACAAACTGAAATAACACCAGGAGAATGACTCCCATCTCCTGGTTAAAGAGGATCAGCCTCTGAGCTGCTTTCCAACAGTCTGTACAAAAGTTGTTGGCTACAAAGGTGAGACCAGAAGAACGACTCCCTTCTCTCGGTTAAAGTATACTAGCTGCAGAGGCTGTTTTGGGACAGTCTCTGGTAACAGCCTTTAAAAGTCCTTGTAGTTCCTCCCAGCGGCTTTCCTTGGTTTGACCAATTGTGCAACAGTTCTTCCTTTTTAACAATGTAAACTCCCAAGCTTCCCTGGTCTTCTCCTGGAGTAGAGAAACAAGTGAGGTCATTCTCGAAGTGTCCTTTGTTTCTTTCACTATTCTAAACAGCACTATCAATTGTGAGAAACCTGAAGGTGTCTCCCTGTCTAAAACTCTAGGATCTGTCATCCAAGTGGCCAGGACACAGCCATCGCTATTGGATATATTTCCTGGGGGTGGACCAGTGAGGGAGGATCACCTGGATGGGGGATCCTCGGGGAGTGGGACATATTTGTATTATTTTTATTTTTTTGTATATCGCTACAAACCCTCAGGCATCTGAGCGCTGCTTATTACCCACGGTGTGTGGTGCTCCTTTATCGAACTCGGAAGGATGAAAGGCTGAGTTTGGTCCTGCCGGGATTCGAACCTGCGTTGGCAGGCTCTGCACGGATGTCAAAGCGAGCACTCTACTTGCTGTGTATCTGACCGGCTTAGACGGGTGAGATGCGATATCCCCCTTCTTTTAACACCTTTTCCCCATCCTCTCACTTAGGACATTCCAAACCACTGCCCGCCCCCATTTTCTGCAGCAAACACTTTCGCACAACACAACGGACAAACACTCGAGCCATTTACCCGACATGTCCCAATACCAGGGCCAGGCAATGTCAGGCAATTGATCAGAATCACACACACACACACCTGACGACCATTTCCCTTCGCCCACAGGGATAAAAGGTGGAGCCAGAGAGCACAGAATGAGAAAGGCGAACACGGCAGACAGCACGTTGAGACGACTAATACGCGGCAGTTCAAAACAAGGGTTCAAAAGAAGAAGGACGACGTAAAGCGAGAGGGTGACCAGGAGAAAAGTGACCTTGCCCTTTTCGTCCCAGGCACACAGAACTGTTGTGAAGGAAAATCAAAGGCCGTGAACAATAGTACAAGTGTATTGCTGCAGATGTCAACGTTACACAGGGCAATTCTATGCTGATAAGGCGGAGCAGAGGAGACTCCTGTGCCTGTGGTACCCGCCTTGACTCCAAATGAAGCTAAAGCCAGGCGGTTTATCACAACCGGTAGGTCGAGGGCATAACCGTTAAGAATGGGGCTGTGATGAGTAGGAATCGCCAAGTAGCAACTTTTGAAAGGCTCAAGATGTACTATAATTGAACTGTTAAAAGTGTAAAGGGGAGACCAGCTGCAGAGGGAAAGTAGCACCATATGAGAAAAACTACAAGTACCAGATTTGATCTACAAGCACTGTAAAAAGAAAGGGAAGTGGATCCCATAGTGAAAGTGAACATTGAGAAACCAAGGGAATTGACTCCTGTTAAAGTCAAGAGGGGTGAAGCCTTCACCCGAGAAGATAAAAAGGCAGAGAAGGGTCTGAGCCCGAGCGAGGGAGATCCATGGGTGAAGGCATCACCCAAGGGCTGGCATTCGAGAGAGGTCCGAGCCCGACCCAGGGAAATCCAAAGGGGGTAAGCCATCACCCAAAAGTTTGAGAATAGGATAAGAGATGCAAAGAAATACTATTGAGAAACAGATGAAGCTATCACCCAAGTACTAACAGTCAGGAGAGGTCTGAGCCCAGTTGAGGGAGATCAGAGGGCGAAGCTTTCATCAAAACCTTATGTGGAAAACGAAACAACAAGAGTCAGCCCAGAAGAGGGGGACCCAGGGTGAAGCTGTCACCCTATTCGTACTGTGGATTACAATTAAGAAGGGTCAGCCCAGAAGAGGGGGACCCAGGGGTGAAACAATGACCCATATGGAACTTTGGTAACAAACTTTCATTTGTTTTAATTATCAGAACACATCAGGCCCGAAGGCAAGAGACTTTCTAAGGAAACAAGACTTGGCCATTGACGGTCCGGAAAACTGTCATTCGAAGTGTCGTCTCATGCCAGAGAAGCCAGAGACTGTACTGTGCTCCATCAACCCCACCTTCCCCCGTGCTCAAAACGTGGGGAAGGAAGACCCAGGCCACTGCCTCCTGACTTATCATTTGAGAACACTTCTTTCTTTCTTTCTTGAAACTTAACCCAACACCCTTTTTTATTTAGTGTAAGGAATTGGCAATAGGTTTTCTTAGTATAGGCCCTTTGTTAGGGAGAATTCGCAGAAATGTGCTAATTTCTCTCTACCTTAGAGACCCCCAGAACTTTTGCTGGACTCTAGGACTTGTTAAGTTTCAACCTGGAGAGAGCGAGACATGTTTCCCACTCTCTCATGTAATTTTCTGTGATCGAACACTTTTTTTTTTGGTTTTGAAGTCTGACAAACTCCATAGTCGTCATCTTAGCATTGTGACACACAGCACCTTCAGTGCATTGGCACATGGACATCTCTTAGATTTCCCAAAGGTTTAAAGACCTTTTCTTGGATAAACTACTGTTTCCAAGAGCAGTAAAGTAAAATTGACTTTACTTACCATTTATAACTTTCTAGACCCAGCACACACTATCTTACAATAGGGTGCTGGAGGGGTTACTTAGTATCCCCATTGTCTAGTTTCTCATGTAACATTTTTATGTTACCCTTTCTACAATTAATGGCTGGTGGCAGTGGTTTACTTTTTACTACTATTGTGTGTTTGCAGCTGCAGTAAAGCACCCATGGGTGCCCATTTTGCCGTCTTTTTTTCCATTTCTTGCTGGAAAGGTCCTTCTTAAGATTTACTCTGCGCACCAAACAAGGTTTAGTCCCTTTGTTCACTTTGTCTTTGGCGGGATTCACAAGTGAATCCAGCCTCTAGCTCCAGTATGTCTGGCAGGGGCAGAAAGTGAGGGAGGTGCCCGAAACTCCCTGTGCTTAATCCCCTTGGTTACAGGAATACACCCAAAGGTGATTGGCTGGCTGTCCGGCAAGGACAGCCACCCTGCTGTGCGATTGACAGCTAGGCTGGAATGAATGGGAGAAACCTGCATAAAAGGCGAGGCTTTTTGACTTGGAAGGCAGAGACGACCACTGGATGAAGGGATCCAAAGAAGAACTTGGAAAAGACGCCGCTGCACCTCCTGGACCGTTGGTTTGCCCGGTGAAGACCTGCTGCTGTGCTGAAGCTCCGAATTCACCTCGACTAGAGAAGCCATGCAAGGACAACTTCTCCCCTGGAGTTGGTGGGACCAATCAACTCCAAAGTGTACTCGTTTGGACGTCCTCTCAGAGCTGGCTGTACTTCCACTGCTGCTGCTGTTTGAACCGAAGTGCCAGGGAGAGGAACACCAAACAGAGTGCATCACTTTTAAGTCGGACTGGAGCTTGTGGAAGATCCTCCGGACTCCCAGTAAGCAGGACTGACCAAGCCTGAGCCACATCAACAGAGTGCTGGACCCCAGATGCGAGGAAAGTCCAGAGTGGTATCCGAGAGTCCGCGGTGGTATTTGCTGAGACACGAAGAGCTGAAACCGCGAAGTGCCGCTGAATAGAAGTTGATCCTTTTCTGTCGCCGACTGTCCTGTTGTGTTGCAGGAATTCCCAGACGTCCTCCCTCTTGTCCACATGACTGAGGCACAGGAAAAAAGGATCTGCAGAGCCACAAAGGAACAGAAGCCAGCTGGAACCATTTTTTCTAACCAAAGGTACTGTACAGTCTAAGTGAACTTACCAATTGTTGTTGTAACCTTAGTTGACCCCAGTTGAGACTTGTCTTGGTTGCTTCTGTAGTTTCTTGCATCTTCTACCTCTCAAAAGCCTCCCAGCTCGTGACCCTACTTTGATTCTACTTTTTCTACAAAGACTTCTAAAACATTGTGCAAGACTTTTACTTACCTTCAAGAAGTTCTTCAGCTCACGGCCAATTGAGATTGGCTGGCCTGGCTCCCTAAATGACTCTTCTCTCCTCTGCTTGTGTCTTACCTTCCCTCCAGGAAAGGGTTCATTTACTTTGCATTGGGTGGGCTTTAAAAGTACGTGCCTGCTTCAGAATATTTGTGTAATCTCTTGTTTTATTCTGAAATCTCTTTACCTTAACACTCATCTCAGTATTGCTCTAAATGTACCAGTGATATATTAATGTCCACAGTGTCCTACCTATTTAAGTCACCTGAGGGTGTAGGAAGTGTCTGTGTGCCATCCCAAATGGGTATTTGCTGATTTAGAGAAACTAAGAGTGTATTTTGGAGTTTATTTGTGTGTTACTATTATATTTCCCCTTCTGAAGAAGGCTTATTCAAACTGACTGATTAAATGAATTAATAATTGTTTAATCAAGAAACCTTGAGTGCAAGTGTTCATTTGGCTATTTGTCATTGTGAATCTCTGTGTAACTCCCCTACTGCTCACATTGACCCCTTTTGAGATAAGCCTGGATGCTCAGCCACAGTACCATCCTGTGTAGTACAGACTTACACCAAAGGTTGGGTTGCTATTGCCAGGAGGTCAAGGTTGTTGTAGTGCACCCAAAGGGTACTGCTCCAAATCTTGCCCAACACCCTTTTATTTGACTTGACGTCACTCGGATTGCCTTATTTTCATTTGATGGTTGACACCTGTCCCCATCTTAGATTTAGATTAGGCATTTTCCCAAGCCACAAACCACTTTCATTGTTCAATAAACACCCTTGAACTGTGATCACTTGTGTCTGTCTTAGTTGTGGTCACCATGAGTTCTTCAAACATCAGAGAGACCACTTTTATGGCTTGCTAGATTCTGAATGTCTCTTCTGATTATTGTGACAAGGGAGATTACTCCCTGAGGCACTCTACACTTCGAAGATCTTTCCTTCGATTCTTGTGATGAGGAAGATAACACTTGATGTATTTCTCACTCTTGGTGGTTTTGGCACTATTACTGTGACAAGGGAGATTACGCCTGATGCACTCTTCACTTATGATGTGTTTGATACTCAAACCACTCCCTTCTGCTCAACCGCCTTGCATCTGCCGGCCTCTCTGGCCCGGTCCTGGCATGGTTTACTTCTTTCCTGCCGACAGGGGCCAAACTCTGGCCCTCTCCTTTCAGCCCTCCTCCCACCCCTTAACCTGTGGTGTTCCCCAGGGCTCTGCCTCGTCTTCTATGCTATTCAATATTTACATCCAGCCTCTTGCAAGCCTCGTCTGCTCCTGCGGCCTCCGCTGCTACTCCTACACCAATGATACCGAAATCATTGTCTGGCTTGATGTTTCTCAGTCTGACATGGCTTCTCTGCTTAGGGCGTGTCTGGCGGAGGTCGCAGGGTGGATGGGCAGCAACTGGCTGACAATGAATGGTGATAAGGAGGTCTCGGTGGTTGGTTCCTTCTCTTCTGTCACCCCTTCTCTGTCCCACTTTTGGACTTCCTCATTCTGTCCCCTGGAGTTGGGCCTGCAACCCTCACCATTCTATGTGGTGAAAACTCTTGGGTACAAATTCTCTTCTAATATATCCAATAAGGTTCAGGTTAGTGCGGTCTGTCAGACCATCTACCTGCAGCTCAGAATTTTGCAGAAATTCCTTCATTTTCTTCCATCCCACATTCAGGCTCTGGTCGTTAAGACTCTTGTCTTGAGTCCCTGTGCTCGTCTCACAGCACTGCCTGGCCATATCCAAAGGCATTTAGTTCAATTTGCTCTGTATTGTGCACAGGGCATTCTAGGGTGTGGGTGCGGAGTCCCTCCGGGACAGGTTTCTGCTTTATTGCCCCACACATGCCCTGCACTCCCAGATGATCTTGGTTTCTCGGTTCCGCATAGCCAGGTTCGGTGGCCGCTTCTTTTCTGTCTCCGCAGCTAGGCTATGCAACTCTCTACAACCTTGGCTTAGGGCTCTGGAAAAACCATCTCCAGTTTAGGCGTTTGCTAAAACCTATCTGTTCTAGCCCTTCTTACTTATGGCTTCATCTGTTCTGTTATTCTCAGCACAAAGCTGCCTTTGGTGTTCGTGCGCTTTAGAGGTTTATGTAACATTACCTACTGTTACTGTGGCAAGGGCGAGCATTCCCGATACACTCTTTAGCACTGTGTTTGTGACGAGAAAGACTACTGCCGAAGCGCGCTTAACCTTTTCCCAAACCCCTACCGGGTATACCATAGCTCCCGTTACCTTCCGTTTGCAGGGGTCGCATCACTGTTACCTCCCTCTTCGCCATCATCCCCTGCTGCCGTTCTACAGGGTCTCCAGCCTCTTGGTATCAGTGTCATTGAAGGACCACAGTCTGCCTTTCTCCAGCTTCTGCTCAGGTCGGGCCTCCCTGTGGCATTGGAGGATTCCTCCGACCTTTCCACAGCCTCCTCTCGACTCAGCAGTTGCTCCCTCTTCGATCCCAGGTTTGAACTTCCCATGGCTGGCATGCTTCACGTCTGTTTGCCATTTTAAGGAATCCTTCCTTGCTTTTTATGTCCTGTAGCTGGGTCGTCCCCAGCGGAGTGCTACAATCTTTCCTTTGTGTCTATGAAGTACCCTTTACGCCTCTTCAGGGCCACCCTCCCCTCCCCCAAAGAACTGTCTAGTGCTGTAAAGGAGTAGTTTGCATAATCTTCCTACTCTCAGTACTTTTCGGAGATGACTCAATATTACTTTGTATGTTCCTTTCATTTTCTCACGTCTTGGTGGAGTCAAATTCTACATAAGGAAAGGAGGGAGTATTGCAATAACAGATGGTGGTCTTCTCAAGTTGGTTCTCAGAAGACCTCAAGGATTGTCTGGGTTCAACGATAAGGGGATTAGGCATTTCCATCATGGAACAGGAGTCCTAGTCCCCATGAGGGGAGTTTCTCCCTGTGAGGTCCCGCATTCTACTAAGGGGATTGTTGCGTAGCAGGCTTACCTCCCTCGCCTCACAGGGAAAGGGTCCCTTCTGGGGAGAAGTGACGAGATCCTGTGAATCATCACAGCACGCAGAAAAAAGGAATGGAGGTCACGGGGAGAGGAACCGCATAAATACTAGCCCCAAAAGTCTGGTGAAGTAAGCGTAGTCTCATCGGGCAATTGCGCGCTGCACTCCCTGGCAGCTGAAAGGTTTCTGAAGACCAGCTGTGTGAGGAGATGGATATCAAAGATGAGGAATTTGTGGGAGGAACGAGTCTACGAGAAAGACTGACCATCAGGACTGGTAATGATGTTGGCACCG